>NC_041739.1:33359397-33662452 GCF_004115215.2 Ornithorhynchus anatinus
CCTACAGTATACCTAACACTGTCTCTATCTCCTACATTCATCCATTCATTCATTCAACTGTATTTATTTAGTGCTTACTGTGTGCAGAGCACTTTACTAAGCACTTGGGCTAGTACGATACGACAATAAATGGACGCATTCCCTATCCTCAGTGTGCTTACAGTCAGGTTCCCCCAGTGAATATCCCATCCAGATCATCTCCTGTCTCCCATTCAGCACTTGCAGCTGCTCTCAGAGTGTGTTGCTTCTGGACTGACTGGGAAATGAACAGAGGCAGGAAGTTTTCCCAGAGTTCCAGCCCCCAACTGGGAAGGCTCTCCCACTTTCACCTCACAACCTTGTGGAAAGGCTGTGCATACTCAAGTTCACTTTGCCTCCCTAACACACACTGGTAGAAGGCTCCAGTTTGGTAAGAATTGGGAGCAGGACAAACTAGTCCTGTGGATTTGAACCGCATCAGTGCTTAATACAGTGCTCTGCACACAGTGAGCGCTCAATAAATATGATTGATTGATCGGACCTCACCTCCGTCAATAAATTAATCACTGACCGGTATTTACTGAGGGCTTAGTTTATGTAGAACACTGTACTAAATGCTTGAAAGAACACAATACAGAAGAGTTGGTAGACATATTCCCTGCCTGCAAAGGAGCTGACAGTCTAGAGGGGGAGACATATTCATATAAATAAATTACAGATACGTCCACGGATAGTCTATCAATCAAATGATCAATCGGCGGTATTTATTGAGAGCTTAATGCGTGCAGAGCACTGTGCTAAGTACTTGGAGGAGTTCAGTTGAGTTGGTAGACGTACTCCCTGCCCTTAATGAGCCCACAGAGCAGTGGTAGTCTTGACCTCCAGCCTCCTGGCAATCCACTAAGAAAGTGTGCTTCTACGGGATTAACTGTGGGCAGGGGATGTACCTATTTTTTGTTATACTGTACTCTTCCAAGTGCTTAGTATAGTGCTTTGCACACAGTAAGAGCTCAATAAATACAATTAAAGATGATTAAATGAAAATGGGTAAATCCACCAGTATGTGCCAGCCCCTCTTTTCTCACCCAAATCACAGCTGGGGTATTTGTGTGGCGGGGGGGGGGGGGGGGGGGGTTGCGTGCGCGCACACACTCACGCGCACGTGTGTATGTGATGTGTAAGGGGAAGATGTCTAGATTTCCCACTAAAAAATCCTGTGTGAGAACACTACCAGAAAGATTGGAAAAGAGTAAGAGAATAGAAAGGAGAAGAGAAGGAGGGGTTCTAACCTGGAATAAGATTGCGTATTTATTGTAGAATTCAGTAATATCTCCAGAAAGATGTTCTTTCTCTCTGTGGAGAGAGGAACTGAGGGTCGGGGTGATTTCCTTTCAATTCACCATTGCAAAGACCAAAAGGATTCTATAATATAACTCAGAGTTGTTACAAAACGTTCTTCTGGCAAAACTCCACGGGAAAATCTGTTCGCTATTCAGAAATGATATGGATATGTTCCCAGAACTGATTTCAGAGAAGAGACTGAAGAATATTCTCAGTGCTGAAGACTGATCATATTCTCCAGCTCGTCATGACCAGATTTTGAAGATGGAGTTATAAAAGTCTGCAGGGAGGAAAGAACCTCCTTCTATGAGAAATCTCTGCTTGAATGACCTCATCCTAAAGAAATCCAAGGGCCATATGTTCCTTTGGCCAGCATTCCATAAAAGTAAGGGGTTTTGCATGGAAATACTTAGGCTTAGGAGCTTCGAGGGGTGCTAGGACTGAAGAAAGCCGCTCCGTGTGCTAGTCTTGGTTCGTGTTAATTTTTTAATCAGATCTAATGGGGATATTTTCTGGGTCTTTGCCCCACAGAAGCCTTCACACAAAATAGGAAGCAAGGGCTAGTTGTAAATGCTGGAATTTACCCTGAGGGATTTGCATTTAGCTCCTTCCTAGACTTCAGTTAAAAACTCCTCAGTCCACTTTCTCCTCATGTCTCCCTTTTCCCTCCCTCTCTCACTGTCTACTTTGCCCTCTTCCCTCCCCTAATTATTACGGTATTTGTTAAGTGCATACGATGTGTCGGGCACTGTAATAATCACTGAAAGCAGATACAAGCTCTCTTTAGACTGTAATCTCCTTGGGGGCAGGAAGCATATCTACTAACTCTGCTCTTCTGTACTCTCCCAAGCGCTCAGTACAGTGCTCTGCATTAAGCAAGCACTCAATAAATATGATTGGTTGATTCAGTGCGGACAGATACAGTCCCTGGTCCATACATAGGAGGAAGTACAGGTATTTAATCCCCATTTTACAAATGAGAAAACTGATGCACAGGAAAGTTAAAAGTGATTTGCCCAAGATCACATAGCAGACCTAGGTCCTCTGAGTCCCTGCCTATGAAATCCTTGATATGCATAATTCAGCATTACGTATATTGAATGCCTCTTCCTTACCTACAGAGTGGCTGAGGAACTGGAAGAAGAGAATTCCATGTTCATTCCAAGTTACTGCCCTGGTCTTGAGTCCTTATTTTTTACTTGTCACTTTTTTATTTGCCACTTGTTGAGCTCCCCATCATTAGTGAATCAGGGTTCAAACCCCTAAGAGCTCTGACATAGTCTTCTCCGACTTGTTCAGGTATTTACGAGAAGCAGCATGGTGGAGTGGAAAGAACACAAGCCTGGGAGTCAGAGGATCTGGGTTCTAATCCCAGCTCTGCCAATTGCTTGCTGTGTCACCTTGTGCTGTGTCACAACTCCTCAGTGCCTCAGTTTTCCCGTTCTCCCTCCTACTTGGACTGGGAACCCTATATAGAACAGAGACTGTATCCAACCTAATTAATTGGCATCCACCCCAGTGCTTAGAACAGTGTTTGACATATAATAAGTGCTTAACAAATACCATTAAAAAAATGCATTCCCAGAGCCAACCAACCAATCACTGGCATTTACTGAATGTTTAATGTGTGAAGACCACTGTCTCGAAGGATTTGGGAGAATATACGCTCTGTGTGAGCACCGGGATAAGAACAAAATAAGCAAATTAGATCAATGAATTGTATTTATTGAACACTTGATGATTGCAGAGCACTGCAGTAAGTGCTTGGGAGAGTATACTACAATAATAATAATGTTGGTATTTGTTAAGCGCTTACTATGTGCAGAGCACTGTTCTCAGTGCTGGGGGAGATACAGGGCGATCAGGTTGTCCCACGTGGGGTTCACGGTTTTAATCCCCATTTTACAGATGAGGTAACTGAGGCACAGAGAAGTTAAGTGACTTGCCCACGGTCACACAACTGACAGGTGGAGGAGCCGGGATTCGAACCCATGACCTCTGACTCCCAAGCCCGTGCCCTTTCCACTGAGCCACGCTGCTTCTCTACAGAGTCGGTAGACAGGTTCCCTGTCTACAAGGAGCATACAGTCTAGAGGAGAAACTCACATTCTTGATGAGGTGGGAATACTTAGGAAAGAGAAATAAATAATAGGCAGGGATAGACAGAGCGCACACAGACAGTAGGAGCAGTTAGAAAGCAAGAAAGTCAAAAACTAATGTTTAAGAACAAATGGAGAGTCCTCTGGTCGCCGGAGGAGGTGGATGATGGAAATGGTGGATGGAGGAACTGGTATGGCATGGAGGAACTGGTATGGCTTAATGGATAGAACATAGGCCTGAGAGCAGATGGACCTGGGTTCTAATCTCCGCTCTGCCACGTGTCTGCTGTGTGACCCTGGGCAATAACAAGTTATCTGCGCCTCAGTTACCTCATCTGTAAAGTGTGAGCCCCATGTAGGACAAGGACTATGTACAACTTGATTAACTGGTATCATTCCCTCTGCTTAGAACAGTGCTTGGCACATAGTAAGCGCTTAACAAATGCCATAATGACTGTTATTATCGATAACCCTAAGTCCTTGGTTTTACACCTCCACAGTTTGTAGGTGCCTCTGCAGTTCTTGACTCAGGAGGGAGCTAGGCTCGGGATGACTGGCGGATGTGTGGAGGGGGTTCCTTCAAATCTGAGAAAGCTCCTGCAAAAGTCAGAGAAGCAGCGTGGCTCAGTGGAAAGAGCCCGGGCTTGGGAGTCAGAGGTCATGCGTTCGACTCCCAGGTCTGCCACTTGTCAGCTGTGTGACTGTGGGCAAGTCACTTCACTTCTCTGTGCCTCAGTTACCTCATCTGTAAAATAGGGATTAACTGTGAGCCTCACGTGGGACAACCTGATTAACCTGTATCTCCCCCACCGCTTAGAACAGTGCTCTGCACATAGTTAGCGCTTAACAAATACCAACATTATTATTATTATTATAGGTCAGGGGTCTGTATGGCAACTCCGAGTTCTCCTGGGTCATCATCACTGTCAAAAATTCCAAGGCCATTTCTGAAGGACACGTGGAATCATAGATAGGTAGCTATACACTGTACCCCATTGTACTTCCCCCTTAACTCCATCTGGCGCCCCAAAGAAACCAGAAATAGCAAACCCTTCCCTTCATATATTTTATTAATCTCTCTCCCCATTCCACCGTAAGTCACCTTCTGGACATACATCGGGGTGAATTTCTTTAATAATGCGGATCATACACCTCTAATGGTGAAATCTATCAAATTTGCCCTGGGGGAGTGTTCTTTTTACTCACCGCTTCAATTTTTAGAAAGGGGCTTGATCCCTGACAATCAGTGAGCCTCAGGAGAGTGGATTATTGTCCATTAGCTTCAAAGAAAATCTTCTTGTGTGCGTGCATGTGTGGATATATATCTACCAATAAAACGAGGAGCCCTGAAGTCAGAATTTAAAAAGGGAATGGGGGATTGGGCAAACGTTTCAAGAGTGGAGTCCAAAGCAGGATTAATGGCCATCTGAAGCTTTGATGGCTCTCCCAATTGATGCAGTGGGGTAGGGGGTGAGTGTTGAGTCCTGTAAGGGGGCTTTGGGGGAGACCCTTCCTGAGAGGAGAGGGGGACTTGGGGGAGATGCAGAGGTTTGGCTGGGGGCAGAGTGAGGGGGAAATCACTGGGTGGGATCAGCTCAAGAGACTTTTGTGGGCTAGATAAAACATTCCTAGCATATGTGAGACTTAATGTTCTCTTTCTGTCTTTGCCTCTTCTCATTTTTTCTTTGTCTTGTGTTGTTTGTGGGTTGGGTGTGTGCTTGTGGTTAATTGCTAACTTCCACAGAATTTTAACTGTGTAGTCAAGCAGTGGCATTTTTTGTGACCTGACTCTGTGCAGAGCACCATAGTAGGCAATTAGGAGCATAAAATAGATTTGGTAGACACGACCCCAGTGCGGAAGCGCTTGTAGTCCGGTGGGAAGACCCCAGCCCGAAGCAGAGCCAACAGCGAGGCTTCATGCACGGGGCTTGGGGAACGGGAGAAAGGCACAGTGGTGTTTACGGCTGAAAATGTTCTCACAGAGCTAGTCTGTTCCACGGCTACAGACTGCATTTAATACCCTGTCAGCTGCCTGCAATGTAAAGCGATTTCATCCACGGGAACAGGGAGAGACAAATGCCGAAACAAAGTCTAACACGTGCCCTGCTGGCAGTTTGGTATCCTTTCCCTCCTCTCCTGAACTCCTAACAGAAGCTCTACAATCACGATATTTGTTAAGTGCTTACTACATGATACTATGTTAAGTGCTTACTTGTATCCAGTGTGCATGTGAGTCTGCAGGTGCATGTTAATGTGGATACATGTGTAATTGCTAACTTTGGCAGAATTTTAATTGTGTGGTCTAGATAGATACACGTTAATAAGCCCGGAAACAGTCCCTGTCCCACACGGGGCTCACGGTATTTAATAGGCGGGAGGACAGATATTGAAGCCCCATTTTACATATAAGGAAACTGAGGCACAGAGCAGTAAACTGCCCAAAGTCACACTGCAGGGTCAATTCCTTCTGACTCCCTGTCCCATTCTCTCTCCTCTCTCTCTCTCTCTCTCTCTCCGCTGCTTCTCGGAGAAGCAGCCTGGCTCAGTGGAAAGAGCATGGGCTTTGGAGTCAGGGTTCATGAGTTCGAATCCCAGCTCTGCCACTCGTCGGCTGTGTGACTGTGGGCAAGTCCCTTAACTTCTCTGTGCCTCAGTTCCCTCATCTGTAAAATGGGGATTAAGACTC
Organism: Ornithorhynchus anatinus; assembly: GCF_004115215.2. Taxonomy (NCBI): domain Eukaryota; kingdom Metazoa; phylum Chordata; class Mammalia; order Monotremata; family Ornithorhynchidae; genus Ornithorhynchus; species Ornithorhynchus anatinus. The sequence continues at coordinate 33,365,503 of NC_041739.1, forward strand.
TGAGCCCCACGTGGGACAACCTGATTCCCCTACGTCTACCCCAGCGCTTAGGACAGTGTTCGGCACATAGTAAGCGCTTAACAAATACCAACATTATTATTATTATTATTACTAGGCCGTGCTACTTCCCTCTAACAGGTGTTCAGTCTTGAAGTCTCAGGACTGAGATCTGTGTTATTTTCTAACTCCATCCGCTACCTTCGTCCAAATGCTCCTTAAGCAGCGTGGCTCAGTGGAAAGAGCCTGGGCTTCGGAGTCAGGGGTCATGAGTTCGACTCCCGGCTCTGCCACTTGTCAGCTGTGTGACTGTGGGCAAGTCGCTTAACTTCTCTGTGCCTCAGTTCCCTCATCTGTAAAATAGGGATTAAAGGTGTGTGAGCCCCACGTGGGACAACCTGATTACCCTGTATCTCCCCCGGCGCTTAGAACAGTGCTCGGCACCTAGTAAGCGCTTAACAAATACCAACATTAATTAAAAAAACACGTTAAGTGAGACACCAACAAAAAAAGAATGATATAAATTTGGGTAGTATATATTTGAAAGATAAATCTCCAGAAACCCACTAGATTGTAAATGCTTTGAGGGCAGGGTTCGTATTTACCTCTTCTATTGTAGTCTCTCAAGTTCTCAGCCTTTATCTCTATCAGTCTATTGCCATCTAGATTCTGAATCTCTCACGGACTGTGTCTTATCTGTGATATTTTACCTAGGCATGTAGTAAGTGCTTAATAGATATCGTAATTAAGTAACTCAAGCCTGCCCTGGGTTTCGCACATTTTCAGGACCTATCAACAGGATGGAGGTGGTCCTGGAGATTGAACACAGAGTAAATAACACTGGTGATCGCTTGATCACCAAAACTCTCTTTAGGCCTCACCTGAACTGAACTCTTCAGAGTTTCCCGATTAAGGAAAGAGCCTTAATGCTCTTCTCTCCTTGTAGCATGTGTGGATTTTTGGCCATCGAGGAAGAATGCAACAATAATATGAGGAATAGCGAGCCAAAGATTAGCTAGAGATTCCATGATTGAGACAGAACTTTCACTAGGGACCCATACCATGGGAAAGGGGAGAGCTCTGTGGATAGCTAGAAAATTCATCTTAATTATAATCTAATTCTTTTTTAAAAGTCTATTGGCTTGAGAGTACTGAGTATTACCTGCAGGTCATCTCATTAATGAGCTCTATTCTTTTAAGCAAAGAATGAATAGCATTATACCTGTCCTAAGGAAGAGAAACCAGGAGGAAAAATGACTTGCAAGAGTTCACACATTTAATTGCTATCATGGCCAGAAATCCAATCTAACGATCCCTTTTCAGAGCATTTGACCTTGTTCCACAAAAATAAAACACAGAACCATCGAGAGTTGACCTTCTGTTTTCATTCCTTCCTATTTGTTTGAGAACAAGATGTTCTTCCTAATTTGGCCAACACCTAAAAGTTCCTTTTTTTCATCATTTTCATCATTTCCTTCGATATAGTTGACAAGCAGTATGGCCTAATAGAGCATGGGCCGGGGAGTCAGAAGACCTGGGCTCTAACGCTGGTTCTGCCACTTTTCTGGGTGACCTTGGGCAAGTCACTCAACTTCTCTGTGCCTCAGTTACCTCATCTGTAAAATGGGGATTATGACTATAAGCCCCAGGCGGGACAGGGACTGTGTATCTACCCCAGGCTTAATAGAGTACCTGGAGCATAGTAAGCGCTTGAAAGATACCACTTAAAAAAATGAGGAAAATCTACTTTTTAATTGAGGTGGGTGAGTATACAAACGATATATCTTTTTCTCTGAGAAGGAGCGGCAATGAGTCCCAATTTATTCTTATTCTTCTCCGAAACAGTAATATTTTGAGAATGGCAAGTCCCAGGAAGGGGTATCAGATATATGCAGGGTTTAGCAAATTGGCGAGGCTTCATCGAGGATTAGGAAGAAGGGTCTGAGGCAGACATGAGGTGATGGGGTAGGCACGGGGTGATGTCACTGGAGGAGTGCCACAGAGAGGAAGTTATGAGTCCATGTCTGTAGGATCATTTTTCTAAAACATATCACCATTCCTCAAAAAGAAAAGCAGTACTGTTCTAGTGGCTAGATCACAGGCCTGGATTCTAAACCCGCTCCTCCACTTGTTTGCTCTGTGTCCTTGAGCAAGTCACTTAGCTTTCTTGAATCTGTTACCTCATCTTTAAAATGGGGATTAAAATTGTGAGCCCCACGTCGACTTGGACTGAGTCCAACTTGATTAGCGTATACCTCTACTCCAGCGCTTAGTATAGTGCCCGGCACATAGTAAGTGAGCCCGCCCTCCTCTCTGTGGACGCTACGCCTGTGGGCTGGAAACAGAGATGCTAGGGATGCGGCGGAGCTTAGTGGAAAGAGCACGGGCTCGGGAGTTAGAGGTCCTGGGTTCTAGTCCCTGCTCTGCCACTGTCCTGCTGTGTGACCTTGGTCAAGACACTTAGCTTCTCTGTGCCTCACCTGTGGAATGGGGCCTGAGACTGTGACCCCCACATGGGACAACCTGATTACCTTGTATCTATCCCCATGCTTAGAATAGTGCTTGGCACATTGTAAGTGCTTAACAAATACCATAATAATAAGTTTTTAATAAATGTACTAATTTTCTTTAAAAAAAAATACCAATTCTTCTCCACATAAAGCAGAAACTCACTGGCTTTCAGGAATTCAGCCAGCTCTCTCCCTCTTCTTTAGCCACTCTCTTCTTCCCCTACACCCCAGCTCACACTCTTCATTCTACTCACTGTGTTTTGTCTCCCTCATCTCCGGCCTATCGTTTATATCCTCCCTCCTTCCTGGAACACCTGTGCCTTCACATCCACCTGACCAATACCCTCCCCATCTTCAAAGCTCTCCTGAATCACAGCTCCTCCCGAAAATCTTACCTGATTAACAGCTCTCCAATGTATATGCCCCTATACTGACACTTCAGGGCTTCGATGTCACCTCTACACTGGTGTAGTCACCGCTCCACCTCATCCCACTCCCTCAAAGTACTTACTTTTAAACTCCGTTGCTTTCCCTTGCCTGTTATTTATCTTAGTGTCTATCTCCCACTTGAATTAAAAGCTCCCTTAAGGCACCGATCAGATTTATTAATCAAGCAAGCAATCAAACGATGATATTCGGTGAGGCACTTGCTAGGTCCAGAGCACTGTACTGAGTGCTTGGGAACATACAATACAACAGAAGCTGTAGATGTGATCTCTACCCACGGTGAATTTGCATTCTACATTTTCACAATACTAACTCTACTGATCTCTCCCAAATGCTTAGTAAGTGCTCAATAAATACTTCTAATTGATAGAGGGTTGGATTGATGTTTTTCCCTTCTACTCAGTGAGAGAAAAAGGAATGGGAAGGGAGAATTGGAGAGGTTATGGAAGCAGTTTTTCCAGGGGTCTTGGTGCGTTGGATTTGCCGTGAAGTGGAGAAGAGCGAGATGTCTGTTCTGAATATGCTTCATTCACTGCCCTAAAAAATGCCCCCAGAGATGGCAGTGTCCATCAATCAATCATCATTTTCATAAATTTCTTTTAAATATTTGAGAAGAAGCACGGCCCAGTGGAGAGTGGCTTGGTGGCAAGAGCACAGGCTTGGGAGTTGGAGGTCTTGGGTTCAAATCCTGGCTCCACCACTTATCAGCTGTGTGACTTTGGGCAAGTCACTTCACTTCTCTGTGCCCCGATTACCTCATATGTTAAATGGGGATTAAGATTATAAACCTCATGTAGGACAGGGATTGTGTCCAGCCTCATTAGCTTGTTTCTACCCCAGCACTTAGCACAGTGCCTAGCACATACTAAGCATTTAACAAATACCATAAAAAACCCAATCAGTAGAATTCACTGAATGCTTACTGTGTGCAGAGAACTGAATTAAGCACTTGGGAGAGGGGAGAGACAGAGATGGTAGGTATGTTCCCTGCCCACAAGGAGCTTACAGTCTAGAGGGTTTGGTAGAAACTAAGACAGGGGTAGCGATAATGGTAATTTCGTTCCTTAGCTAACCTAGTCATTGCTTCCATTCTGCTGTTGCACCTTTGGTTGAATTCCTCAGGGAGAGAAGAACTGTGGTGGTGCCATAAAAGAATGAAGAAGTACAGTCAGGAGAAGGTAAAAATAGAAATTGGAGCACTGATATTCTCCTCATCGGTGCCTCAGCTTCCCTTCTCTTGCTCTAGTTTTCAGCCCAGAAAGCCATATTTTAGTTTCTGTTTTGATCTGCTGTTGCTGTCTTACTATCTTCTGCCACCTCTCCACTCCCTCTACAGAGCTTTGATTTTTTGTTTGTTTTTTCCCCATGGTATTTGTTAAGTGCTTACTATGTGCCAGGCACTGTATTAAGCACTAGGGTAGATACAAGATAATCAGAGTGGACACAGTCCATGACCCACATGGCCCTCACTGCCTTAATCTCCAATTTACAAATGAGAAAACTGAAGCCCAGAGAAGTAAAGTGGCTTGCCCAAGGATCCTGACTCTGCCCCTTGTCAGCTGTGTGACTGTGGGCAAGTCACTTCACTTCTCTGTGCCTCAGTTCCCTCATCTGTAAAATGGGGATGAAGACTGTGAGCCTCACGTGGGACGACCTCATTCCCCTGTATCTACCCCAGCGCTCAGAACAGTGCTTTGCACGTAGTAAGCGCTTAACAAATACCAAGATTATTATTATTATTATTGTTGTTACAAAGCAAACAAGTGGCAGAAACAGGATTAGAACCCAGGTCCTCTGACTCCCAGGCCCAGTGCTTCTCCATGGCTCTCCCCACCTTAGAGAACTCTGGAGAGGCTAGGATGGCTTGTAAAGAGGGACTGTTCTCCTTTCACAGTGAGGAATCTGAGAAAATCCACACCAAAGATTTATTCATTTATTTGCGTTTTTCTTCTTCTTATGGTATATGCTATGTGCCAGGCACTGTATTAAGCGCTGGACTAGATACAAGCTAATCAGGTTGGGCATAGTCCATGTCCCGCAAGGGGCTCACAGTCTTAATTCCCACTTTACAGATGAGGTAACTGAGGCACAAAGAAGTTAAGTGTTCTGGCCCAAGGTCACACAGCAGGCAAGTGGTGGAGACGGAATTAGAACCCAGGCCCTTCTGACTCCCAGGCCCGGGCTCTATCCACTAGACCAAGCTGCATCTTGATATTGGTATCTTGGTTTAATGACCCTTGTATGTTATTTGTCACTCACTGTTCCCTTTGTCTTTACCTGTGTCTTGCCATCTAGATTCTGAGCCCCACAGGGGCTGGGTCTGATCTGTTATATTTTCCCTGGACATATTCATTCATTTATTCAATTGTATTTATTGAGCGCTTACTGTGTGCAGAGCACCGTACTAAGCACTTGGAAAGTACAATTCGGCAACAGATGGAGACAATCCCTACCCAACAACGGGCTCACGGTCTAAAAGATATATAGTCAGTGTTTAGTGAATGTCACAACTAAGTCACTCAAGCCTGCTCTGGGTTTGCATAATTATTTCCAAGACCAATTAACAGGACTGAGCGGATCTTAGAGATTAAGGTGCGATTTGTGGCCCGTTGTTGGGCAGGGCTTGTCTCTATCTTTTGCCGAATTGTACATTCCAAGCGCTCAGTACAGTGTCCTGCACACAGTCAGCGCTCAGTAAATACATTTGAATGAATTTCTGGTGACCTCTCATGACTTTTCTTTCATAAGCCTCCAGACTGTATGCTCGCTGTGGGCAGGGAACATATCTACCAACTCTCAAATGCTTAGTATAGTTGTCTGCACCCAGTAATCCCTCAATTAATTTAATTGATTGATTGATAGATAAGGAAAGCAACTTCCCTAAAAACCCAGTTTACAGATATGGGAGTTACCGATCTACCCAGTCCTCTGAGACAACTGCTAAATCTAAAAACAATGATTTTTTATTAAGTACATGATGTCTCATCTTTTTATCACTCTTAAGGATCAACAGCGAGTTACGTGCCAACGGAACATTCGCTTCCATCACGCTTGACAATCTGAAGATTTACTGAGCTCACGCTATAGAAAAATTGGATCTGTATCCAGAGATTAGATCACTGATCATGTATCCACATATGTATGCTACGTTAGCTCTATTACAGATGTGTCGAATATATAATAGTTGGCAAAAAAGTCTGCTTTAGATTAAGGCTGTGTTCAGCATGTGAAGTCAGAAAGCTTGAAGAAGGAATGTCCTGAAGGATGCCTTCACAAAATTTGTCTTGCTCTTTGGGAGAAGATCATAAGACAAGCTGGTAAATCCATTCCCCTTGTATCTTACCATTTGATTTTTTTTCCATTTTTGAAATTAGCGTTCCACAACACATTTTTGAATATTTATAAAATTTTACGAACTATAATTCCTCTACTCCCTCTCCCTTCTACATCACCTATATGCACTGCGATCTGTACCTTTTAAGCACTTGAAGAACAACCTAACTAAACCTAAACAAAGATCCCCAAAAGACTGCATTACTAGTAGAGGATAGAAACATGATGCGCCCGATTTGTTTGTAAGATGCCAGAGAGCAGGAGTGAGAAGGGGAAAGCAACTTTCCTCTGTTCTCCCCCCATCTCTGTATTTGTTTCAGTGAGAAAACTAATATGTGCGTGGCAGGTGCCTGATGTACCTGTCTAAACCTCAGTAGGTGTGATAGCAGCACGATGTAATGGATAGAGCACAGGTCGGGGAGTCAGAAGGTCATGGGTTCTAATCCCGACTCCGACACTTGTCTGCTGTGTGATCTTGGGCAAGTCGCTTCGCTTCTCTGTGCCTCAGTAACCTCATCTGGAGAACGAGGATTGAGACTGTGAACATCATGTGGGACAGGGACTGTGTGCAACTTAATTTACTTATATTCACCTCAGCGCTTAGTATGGTGCTCTGCATATAGTAAGCGCTTAACAAATACCACAAATATTATTCCTATAAGATCAGCCATGGCTACGCTAACAGAAACACCGACAGTGCCCACACACTGGCCACCCCAAGCTTGGCCCGAACTGGGCTCTGGACCACCACTTCACTCTGGCTTCTGACTCTTCAGTCTGGGAAGGGGTCTGAACACTGCTTTCAGAAAGTTACCCGCTTCCCACCCCCTCCCGGGTTTTTCATAGCAACTTGCTTCCTAAAATCACAAGGAACTTTCATGCAGAAAATCTCAATTTATCCTGGTTTTTTTCTGACATCATAACAGATACTCATGTGCTAAGAACATTCTTTCAGAGTGAAAAGTGTCCTTTTTACAGATTTACAAGTGGTAAACAATCCATTTATCACTGACCCTGCGGTCATTCGCTTTGCTGTCTCCTAATTCCTTCTTGGAATTAAACATTAAACAACATACAATCAAGAGTATGATTCTTTTCAAGTTTTGTTAACTAGTCTTTTCACTAACTCATTTAGCATGCCTATCTTTTTCCTAAAATGCACCAGGTTTCTGCTCTCCCACAGAGTCTCAATGCCCATTTCATTTATTACTCACAGATCTTCATTCCTCTCCCCGAAGAGTCTGTTTAACCTTTCCATACACGGCATTTGAATTTCACATTTGCAACCTATCAGTCCCTTCCTGAATAGTCCAGATGATCTCCTAGTTGTTGAATTCTCCAATCTCTAACACAGTGTCCTCTGGAAAGGGAATACAGAATTCTCTGACTCCTAGGATTCCTGTGATGTGGATGGGAGTTCTCTAACTCTAGAGAAAATGATTTGTCTGCCTTAGTTAGCAGTGGAAATGGAATTAAGACCCAGGATTCTGTGAATCCAGTCCAGGAGAATGATGTTTTATTGGTTTTTTCCATCACACCTTGTGTTTATTCAGGTCTTACCCTTTATACAATAAACCAACAATGTAATTTTTGGACAGCTTCTCCCCAAGTAGGACTTGTTTACATACCCACAGCTATGGAGTGATTTGTAGGTTTTTTCTGTTTTTTCTAAAAGGAATCAGTAGATTTTCCTTGGAATGCAGGTATGTGAGTTGTTTTATACGGATGAGCTGACAGGACAGTCTTTGTGGGCACATGCATAGCTGCTCGGTCCTGTAGAATTTCCTGATCATTATTATGGTTAATGAATTTTAAATACTGTATTCCTGTAAAATTAAAGAATCGGTCATTCAATATGAACTTCATAATCATTCTGAATATTGAAATATTTAAAATAGCGTCTTGTCTGAGTACATTTCTTCCTCTCCTGTTGCCACGGAAACAATCCAAAGAGATCATTTCTTCTTCTGGGGAGCAAAAAGCAGTCCTGCTTGGATTCTGATGAGTCTTCTCTATCTCTAATTCCTACGATTCATGTACGTACTGATATTTCCTGCTTAGGACATTCATGATGAAATACATATTTCAGACCTGGAAATTCTTATTTGGAAGCATGGATCCACAGGCCAGATCCTTCCAGGAGACAGGCTCCCTCTGAAGGGGAACCATTTACTCAGCTCCCCAGAGTAACGGTAATAGTATTAATCGGGGGCTTCCTGGGTGCAGAGCACTGCATTAAGTGCAGGGAAAGAGTATACCACTGGGAACTAAGCACGAACCCTATCCCTCAAGGGAAGTAGCACAGCCTAGTGGAAAAAACACAGTCCTGGAAGTAAGAGGACCTAGGTTCTAATCCCAGGCTTGTCATTTGGCTTACTGTGTGACCTTGGGAAACTCACTTCACTTCTCTGTGTCTCAACTGTAAAATGGGGATTCAATGCCTGGACTCCCCCCTACTTCAACTGTGAGCCCCATGGGGGACAGAGACTCTGTCCGAACCGGTTAACTTCTATCAACCCCAGTGCGTAGAATAGTGCTTGATGAATAGTAAGCACTGAAGAGACACCATAACATTAATATTGTTATGAGTAAACTTATCCTTATTGCTTGAAGTAATCTTATTCATGAGTCTTCCCTTCTACTTCTGAAGAGGACAACCATAAGTCACTACAGAAGGTTGGAGGGAAAAAACTCTAGACTGTAACCTCGTTGAGGGCAGGGAATGTGTTCACCATCTCCGTTGCATCGCACTCTCCCGAGCACTAAGAACAGTGTTCTGCACACAGTAGATGTTCAAAATACCACTGATGATGATGATGAGACCTCTCATATACCCTCTCCCATTTTGTCTGCTCTGTACTGGACTCATTTCTGATGGAGAACCCTTCCTTGGAAGCTAGTGTCTGGCAAAGTTGTTTGTGTCCTGTAGGCCTCAGAAAGAAGCACAAGAGCATCTGTTCACAGTAAAGAGGAACCACCTCTGATCCCTTGATAAAAGTGTCCTTGACCCCTGGATCTGCCCCCTAAGTATGGCCTAGTTGCTCGAGCACGGGACTGGGAGCCAGAAACACCTAGGTTCTAATCCCAGCTCCGCCGCTTGTCTGCTGTGTGGCCTTGGGCCAGTCACGTCACTTCTTTGTGCCTCATTTACCATATAATAATAATAGTAGTGGTATTTGCTAAGCGCTTACTATGTGCAGAGCACTGTTCTAAGCGCTGGGGTAGAGACAGGGTAATCAGATTGTCCCACATGGGGCTCACATTTTTAAATCCCCATTTTTACAGATGAGGTAACTGAGGCACCGAGAAGTTAAGTGACTTGCCCAAGGTCACACAGCAGACAAGTGGCAGAGCCGGGATTAGAACCCACGACCTCTGACTCCTAAACCCGGGCTCTTTCCACTGAGCCACGCTGCTTCTCCATCTGTAAAGTGGGGATTAAGACTGTGAGCTCCATGTGGGACAGCCGGATTATGTCCAACCTGCTTAGCTTGTTTCTACCCCAGTGCTTAATACAATGCCTGGCACGTAGTTAGTGCTTAACAAATATCATTTTAAAAAGTGACATCTGCTCGCCGCAAGCTGAAACAGCTCCCCATTCTACTCACAGGCAATCCAAAAGTAGTTTTGGTCCTGATCCAGGTAGAGCTGCTCCCCAGCATGAAGAGATGCTTCTTGCAGGGATTTTCCTGACCCCCACTCCCATCTCTTTTTTTTTATGGTATTTGTTGAGTGCTTACCATTTGCCAGGCACAGTTCTAAGCACTGGGGTACTTGCAAAATAATCATGTTGGACACAGTCCCTGTCCTGCCTGAAGCTCACATACTTAATCTCCATTTTACAGATGAGGTAACCAAGACTCAAGGAAGCTAAGCGTCTTGACCAAGGTTCCACAACAAACATGTGGAGGAACCGGGATTAGAATTTAGGTCCTTCTGACTTCCAGGCCTTTGATCTATCCACTAGACCACACTGCTATCCCTCCCCATTCCTTTCTTACCTATCTCCTGGCCACCCTGATTCATGCATTCATTCATTCAATAGTAATTATTGAGCGCTTACTATGTGTAGAGCACTGTACTAAGTGCTTGGAATGTACAATTGGGCAACAGATAGAGACAATCCCTGCCCAGTGACCTGATGATAAAGCCTGGGTCCTGGCAGGACATGCCGATTCTTTGGCTTTCAAGTCCATAGTTGCTAGGGAATCCACTCTATTTCTTCTAGGCCGTGAAATATCCACTGAAAGTATTTGAACACGCCAGCATGGTGACAAAAAAACAGCTTTTTGTTATTAAAAGAAGAAGATTTCTCCCTTATGAAAACTGAAATTGCTGGGCACTACCAATGGACGCAGCCTACATGCTCCTAATTCACACAATTTAAACCCAGTGAGCCCCTCAAAATTCATCCAGATATTTGGGGTTGATGGTCTCCCCTCTTTACTGTCTCAAGCAACTGTTAGGTATCCTAAGTGAGTAAAACCTCATCTCTTCCTTCACTTAAGCTTTGTTCTTAACCATCGTTTGGGTGCTTTCTAAAACAGTAAATGAAGTCAGAGAGATGCCCTTTAGATACTTATGGACATCTGGTTCTTGTGATTGCTACTTCATTCCCCTGGCCCTGGAGTGAGATGGCAAGCCAGTTTTTTGCATGTTTAGATAAATACCTTTTAATGGGCTGAGGCGGCTTCCTAAAGAGGTGTGGCGGAATGTTGCCTAAATATTTTAGAATTGTAAATCCATTTATTCTTAACGGTTCAATCTCTGGCCCTTATCGATTCCAATGCACCCAATCAAAACCACCAAACCTTTTCATTTTTCAAGTATGTTTAGTTTTCATTTCACGGTAATAAATGGAGCTCATGAACCAATGAACTGCCTCTGTGAATACTTAAATCAAACCCTATGAGTAGCAGTTCATCTCTCATAAGACAATATTCAAACCTCAAAACCCCTTATGCCACAGCCTATTAGCCTCTCTGACTTATTCCTGAAAACCATTTCTTTCCCAGTGATACCCATACATTATTCCCTGTTGCTTTTAGCAAAAACAATAACTACCGGCTGACCATGGGCTTCAAGATTCTCAGTCAGCTGACTCCCTTTGATCCATCCACTCTTGCATGTTCTTTGCTCCTCTTTAGGAAACCTTCTAAGCCCTCCGGCATTCTCAATTCTCTGACCTTTTCTCATCTTTTTCCCTTCCCAAAATGCTCCCCATCCTCCTCACTTTCGGCCAAATTTCCCCCCGTCCCCTGCTTTTTTATGGTATTTGTTAGGCATTTACTATGTGTCAGGTACTGTACTAAGTGCTGGGGTCGATACAAGCTTATCAGATTGAACCCAGTCCATGTCCCACATGGGGCTCACTGTCTTAATTCCCATTTTACAGATGTGGTAACTAAGGCACCCAGAAATGAAGTGACTTGTCCAAGGTCACACAGCAGACAGGTGGCCAAGCTGGGATTAGAGCCAAGAATTTCCAAATTCTATTGTGAAGTCACCCATTCAAGGGATTATTTTCCAGTGAATCCCTAATCCTTCATGGCCTGCCTTGCCTTCAGACACCTCAGCACCCCTAAGGACTTATCCTTTTTTGTTATTGATTTATTTGTCCTCCTGGGTTTACTCTTCACTCTCATTTTTCTACTCTCACCCTCAACTCTTGTTTCATGTCTTGTTTCTCCCTCTAGGCTGTAAACTCCATGTGGGCAGGGAAAATGTCTACCAACTCTGTTACACTGACCTCTCCCAAGCACTCTCCCAAATACCCTTCAGTACCTCCTTGAAGGCAAGGGCCATGTTTTATATGTCTCTTGTTCAGTGCCTAGGACAGTGCTTTGCTTACCAAACAGTCACCGCTAGCACTAATGTAATCATAATAATAATGGTATTTGTTAAGCACTCACTATGTGTCAAGCACTGTTTTAAGCACTGAGGTAGATATAAGATAATCAGGTTGGACACAGTCCCTGTCCCACACTGGGCTCACGATCTTAATGCCCATTTTACAGATGAAGAGATTGAGGCTCAGAGAAGTGAAGTGACTTCCCCAAGACCATACAGCAGAGCCGGGATTAGAGCCCAGGTCTTTCTGACTTCCAGTCCTGGGCTCTATCCACTAGACCATGCTGCTTCCCATGTATTGTAAAAATGTAATGTATTTGATTATCATCCTCAGCAACTTAAGCATGTCTGCATACTTGATTGCATAGTCAGTTCTTCATTCAGCTATTTCATTTACTTGTACCTGAACCCACTTTTGCATTTTTACCAAGGAAACTGTATGGATACACTATCGGGACGATTGCAGAGGGAGAGCGGGGCGTTCTGGGACAGACGTGTCTGTCAGTGGTGTCGTTGTGGGTCGGAAATGACTCGACGGCATAAGACAAAACAAGTATTACTTATCATTTCCTTGTTCCTCCTCCTACTCACTAAGGTCATGGGTTCTAATGCTGGCTCTGCCACTCGTCTGCTGTGTGACTCTGGGCAAATCACCTCACTTCTCGGGGCCCCAGTTACCTTACCTGTAAAATGAGGATTGAGACTGTGAGCCCCACATGGGACAGGGACTGTGTCCAACTTTATTTGCCTGTATCCACCCCAGTGCTTAACACAGTGCCTGTCACATAGTAAGGGCTTAATACCATTATTATTATTATTATCACGAATAATTGATAATAATAATAATAATTGATAATAACCTTGGGCAAGTCACAGTTAAACACCATAAAATGGGGATTAAGACTGTGAGCCCCATGTAGGACAGGGACTGTATCCAACCTGAAAACCTTGAATCTACCCTAGAGCTTAGTACAATGCCTGGCACATAGTAAGCGCTGAACAAATACCATTAAAAAAAAAGAAAAAGAGTCCAGCCGCAAGACCCTGTCCCTTTTAGAACAAGCTATTATTGGAACATCCAACTCTCATCCTCTAATGCATCACTGTGGTTGTTCCCATTTCCTAGTACGCTCTAAGGAGACTTCTCTTCTGCCAATGCCTTGACCACAGACTGTGTTAGGAAAGAGAAAGAGAGAAAGAGAGAGAGAGAGCGTGTGTTTGAGGTTAAAACCTTTAAAAAAAAAACCTGGGAAATCTCAGCTCATTGCTCTTCTAATGAATTGAATCTCTCTGATTGTTAAACTGGAAAATTCTTTCCAAAGGATCGCCTCAGGCTCTAAAGACATGATTTAATAGAATCTACTCAGACACTAATTGCAAAGCAAATAGTGTTTGTTGAGATTGACTCTTAAAACCCCCCCAACTTTTTTTTCCCCCTTTTCACTTATACCCCTTGGGTATTTATACAGTACTTGAACTCATCTTTACTTTCTGGCCGGTGTCCAAATGTACACTGAACCATCAAAGAAATTGCAAAGAAGCAAGAGATCTTTGTAAAGGGTGGAAGATCTCGTGAAAGAAAACGGTCCTGCCTCCCCCAAATACAGAAGCTCTTCACAATGGCTGCTTTGAGCGGCTGCCAATTTAACAGGATAGATCCCCACTATTCAACACAACAGGCAGTGTTAGAAATCCCGTGAAACTCATTTTAGAAGCATAAAAGTATCACTGTTTCGTGTGGAAAATACTTGGTCCCCAGGAGCTCACGCTTAATGACACTGTCAGTAGCACAGAGTTGGCACGGAAGGAGAAACGTGGGTAATTCATCCCCAAGAGGGAAGGGAGGAGACACCAGCTTTTTGTTTCGGCTACTGCCTATCTGTAGCAGAGGAACCGTAGGCTCACCAGGGAAGGTGGTTTGATTTCATTGCACGGCTATGCCTGTTTGAAGCCTGACTCTGGAGAACTAACTCCTGCATAAATGGCTATTATGAAATGCTGCATACCACAAATGGCTTTAATCAGGGGTTGATAAGAAGCTATCTACATGGAGTCAGAGGGCAACATAACAGTGCGTGACTGATGAGTCCCAAATTCGTTTTTATAGACAAGGACATCTTGGTCTGTGACCTCCCTGCGATGGGATTAGAATGATTTTCTTGTCGCCCACTCTCCCTTCTCCCTTATTTAGCATTTGATTACTTGCAGAAGCTCTTCAGATCTCTCGAATCTAATTGAAAAGGCAGCTTGACACGACTTGATAAATATTCTTGACCAGCCTAGTGGTGGAGAATCCTCTGAGGAGGATCTGCAGGCGGATCTCACGGTATGCCTGTAATTATGTCACGATCCACTGAGGAGCACTTGCAAAATTATTCATGTGCAAGAGGCGGGAGAGGTTATTTCAGAGCATCTTTACGATTCTTAAATATGCCCAAACTCGGTTAGAACAATAAGCGTGTTGTAGCATCATGCTCAACTTTGTCCCCCAAAATTACCGGTTGCAAGCTACGTAGAATTACTCTCTTTGTTTTAACCTTTGGCTCTAACACCATTAATGAATCAATCAAGCAATGGTATTTATTGACTGCTTATTCTGGGCAGAACACTGTACTAAGAGCTTGCGAGAGTATAATTAACAGACAGTATCTCTGCCCTCAAGAACTTACAGTTTAGCAGGGGATGGAGAGGTAGGATTTCTTAGTGGAAAGAGCATAAGACCGGTGGTCTGAAGGCCTGGGATCTAATTCCATCTCTGCCATTTGCCTGCTGTGTGATCTTGGAAAAGTCACTTAAACTCTATGGGTCTCATTCACTCATTCAATTCATTCAGTAGTATTTATTGAGCGCTTACTATGTGCAGAGCACTGTACTACGTGCTTGGAATGTACAATTTGGTAACAGATAGAGACAATCCCTGTCCAGTGATGGCAGTCTAATCGGGGGAGACAGACGGCAGAGCGAAACAGAACGAAACAAAAACAGGATGACATTAACACGATAAATAGAATCAAGGGGATGTACACCTCATTAGCACAATAAATAGGGTAATAAATAATATATACAAATGAGCACAGTGCGGAGGGGGAGGGGGAGGAGCAGAAGGTGGGGTGGGGAGGGGGAGCAGAGGGAAAGGAGGGAGCTCAGTCTGGGAAGGCTTCAGTTTTCTCATCTGTAAAATAGAGATTAAATAGCTAGTCTTCCATCCCTTAAACTAAAAGACCAATGTGGAACAGGGATTTTGCCTAATATAATCGTACTGTGTCTACCCCAGTGCTTGGCACAGCTTGCTTAACGAATGAGAAGCAGTACTGCCTAATGGATAGAGCATGGGTCTGGGAATCAGTAGGACCTGGGATTTAATCCTGGCTATGTCAGTTGTCTGCTGTGTGATCTTGGGCAAGTCACTTAACTTCTCTGGGACTCAATCACCTCATCTGTAAAATGGGGATTAATACTGTAAGCCCCATGTGGACCAGGGACTGTGCTCAACCTGATTATCTTGTATCCACCCCAGCACTCAGTACATCGCCTGGCATAGAGTAAGCACTTAACAAATACCATTAAAAATGCCACAATTATTACTGGGGGAGATAAACAATAAAATAAATTATAGGTAGGGGGAAGCAGCAGAGTTTAAAAACACGAACATAAATGCCTGGCGGGATGGTGTGAGTGTGGTGGGTGTATCTGAGAAAGTAAGGAAGTATCAAAATAGTCATAGGGAGGGAAATAATCCTTTAGTCACCTGAATATTGTTTTAAACAGGCTCTTTGTTAAGAAGAACATAAAGGTTTGTGGGACTGTTTACACAATGAGGAAAAATAGACATATCAAGGCTATCATTCTTGAAACCTTAAGAATGCGCTCGATGAACACATCGTTTTGACAGAACAGAATTGTTCAAATGTTTAATAAAACCAGTTATGTTATCTGCACGTGTGTTTTACAGTTGTGCCCTGCAGTTTTTCAGAGCTAAAGTTACGTACTTTTCAAAATTGGAGTAAATTAAACTCAGGGGGTTATGCCTGGCTAAAAAAAAACCATGATTGTGAAATTGAACTTCCATTGTATTTTGAACCACTGTACAGTCACAATGAGGATTAAAATCAGATTTATGTTCCAACTCAGCACTCCACCCATTCTGGATAAAACAGAGTATACCTCAATACTCTGAGATCAAAGGGGCCTCATACAAAAACTTTTTTCAGGAATTTGACACAACTGCATTCTTAGACTTTACCCAGGAGGGTTGAAAACGAGCTACTTCTAAATGGATCACATATTCCTCAGGAGATGGTGAGAGCCTACTTCTTAATTCATTTAAAAGTACATTGGTTTAAACACAGGAGAATAGAGTTCAACAAATAGTTGGATGGTGAATAATTGAACCCTATGCCTCACTGGCAATTGAATGTTTTTGTTTGGCAAGGCAAGACAAACTGTGGGTTCTCAATAAATCTGAAATGGTGAACATTTTCTTCCAGGAAGGTCAGCTTTTCAGTCCATTTTACATGAGTAAAAATGTTTGTGTTGGGTTGTAGAGAAGCCAAAAGCTACTGGGAATGGCTTCACTGAAATAGAGCTTGGGGCTGGGAGTCTGAAGGAGCTGGTTTCTAATCCTGGCTCTGCCATTTGTTTGCTGTGTTGTCTTGGACAAGCCACTTCACTTTTCCATGCCTCAGTTACCTCATCCGTAAAATGGGGATTAAGACTATGAGCCTGTGCTGGACGGGGCCTGTGTCCAACCTGTTTTGTTTGTATCCATCCCAGCACTTAATAGAATGCGTGGCACATAGTAACCTCTGAACAGATACCATAAATATTATTATTACTTTCTGCCTTGTGACCTTCGGCATGTCACTTCACTTCTATGTGCCTCAGTTTCCTCCTCTGTAAAATGGGGATTCAACATCTGTTCTCTCTCCTGCTTAGATTGGGAGCCCCATGTGACCCTTATTACCTTGTCTCTACCACAGTGCTTAGAACATTGCTTGCCACATAGTAACTACTTAATAAATGCCATTATTTTTTAAAAAATCATTATGAAATAAGGGCAGTGAAGGGGCAGTGGCTGGAGTTTTCCAGAGCTGAGGCATTCCCTGTAGCTCTCTTTTTCATTTCCATAATGTCATAATAGCATAATCCCAGAAGGAAAACGGTGGCCCTGCCAGATTATTCACCCCTCCTCAACCCCACAGCACTTATGTACATATCTTTCCATGATTTATTACAAATTATTTATTCACATTAATGTTTGTCTCCCCCCACTAGACTGTAAACTCATTATGGGCTGGGAACTTGTCTGCTAATTTTCTCCTGTACTGTACTCTCCTAAGTGCTCAAAACAGTGCTCTGCACACAGTAAACGCTCAATAAATACCACTGATATGACATGCAGGGATTTAAACCATTCAAAGAAAGCAATGGATTAGACTCCTCATCCTGATAAGTGGAAGCATTTATTTAAAAGGTGCCTAAAGTTAGGTGAGCACAATATAATGGACAAACATAATTAAAGCCTTTTAAAACTGCCCCAAATGAATTGTGTCAGGGAACTAAGAGAGCAACCTGTCCATACCCGCACCGATTCACCGAGCTAGAAATGATACGATCAGTGAGGGCAGATATCCTGGCTAAGAATTCTACAAGGCTTTTCACGCGGTAGGCCTCTAATAAATTCTACTCATTGATGGAATGATATTTATTTTCTTCAGAGTGGGCTGCCTCCCCGTTGGAAGATTGAGTGAATTAGGTAGACAAAACTTAGAAACACCATCGATAACTGCCATAACTAAGCAGTCTAAGTCTTGTTTCTCTCCTGGGGTTGTGCTGTCATCCACCAAAGCAGGAGCCCACTTCCAAACTGAATTTCCACAATGCTTTCTAATATTGGAAAACAGAACATTAGGGAATTATGGGGTTGAGGATAAGGGGAGGGAACTCCCATGAACTTCTGGGAGTCTATTGCTCTTTAGGTATTTTCTCGGCAGATTTTCTCTGGAGCAGTCTTTCTTTGAGGAAAATCCCCAAGAAACAAATTAAAATTTATCCCAGAAAGGTAGAAGTCTACACGTGCTTCTCTTCCTCACTGTCCGGAGGTGAATCCACACTCTACAGCACTCCAATCACTTCCGTCACCCCAAGACATTTTGGACACATGGAGAACTGAGGCACCAAGCAGATGGAGATATGATCAATCTTTGCCTTAGCACTCACAGTCCTCCCTTCACTGCACTTCGTTGGGAGAGCTCCTGGGGAAACAGGCAACTGGGATCGCATGATCCAGTGCTTAGTACAGTGCCTGGCACATAGTAAGTGCTTAACAAATTCCATTATTATTATTATAGGTAGTAGAGCAGTGAGAGAAATAGCCCAAGAGAGTTTGGGCTAGAACTAGGGAGCGTCCTGCCTGTCCACAGAGAAAAATTCCCCATGGCTCAGTTGTATCCAGTCTGACACCTTTTTTTAAAAAAAAATGGTATTTGTTAAGCACTTACTATGTGCCAGGCACTGTACTAAGGGCTGGGGTTGCTACAAGCTAATCAGATTGGACACATTCCCTGTCCCACATGGGGCTCACGGTCTTAATCCCCATTTTGGAGATGAGGGAATGAGACCCAGAGAAGTTAAGTAACTTGTCCAAGGTCACTGAGCATGTACGAGGCAGAGCCGGGATTAGAACCCAGGTGTCGTGTCTCCCAGATCTGTGCTTTTACCTCTAAGCCACTGTTTCTCTCTGGCCATCTGACTCTAAACTAGGTTTACTGTTATCTAGCCCTTATTTGCGGAAAATTCTGATAGCTAACAAATATCCTTACTGCACTGGTCCATTTCATCTTGAAAGACAAACTTAGTTTTGACACAGGAGGTAAAGGTATAGAAATGTTTCTCCTTCTAAATCACTTTGTCATGGGATCACAAATGAACTCTGACTCCCAGTTATCTTACATGCAATGATTACATTCTTAACAAACTCACGTTAAGGAAAGCTTAACTGTTTAAGCTAAAAACTAAACACCTTGACTGGCACGAGGCAATTTTGCTCAACTGTTTTCTCCAATATTACATCACTTTGTATCCAGATAGATGTGTGCTGTTAGAAGAATGGTCCATTAATCCCTAAGAGCCTTCCACCCAAAGTGCATAGAGAAAACTCGCTTTTCTGGAAAGATGGGGTGTAAACTAAAAGTGCTTTCTTGACTACAGTATTCAGGTAAGTGTTAAGCTCCATTGTGAATCCTTCTCTAATAAAACCTACAAATGCGACATTGTAAAAGTAATGAGTCCCCACAAGAAAACGAGTTAGTGGTTTCAAACTTAATTTTGCCATTTTAAATTACGACAATGTTCTGTTGATATTGAATATTTTCCAAGGAATTTAAGGCAATTCAAAACTTCAGAGTGGTGAATTTGGGGATTAACGTTGCATTTTTTGACTGCTAGTTGGCATAGGGGAGTACCTCGCAATAGCATTAACGTATAGCGTGCGTGCAAAAAGTAGAGAAAATTGGCTCATTATGGTTCTGGTCCTAAATCAATTATGAATGTAAGTGGTGAATAGATGCTAAATAACAACAATTCACTTTTACTAGGATTTTGAAGTTTGGACTTGGTCCATGAGAATGTCAGCATCCTGTTTCCTGATTTAAATGTTGCCATCTTGGAATTTAATATTTGTTATGACAAACTTTAATAAACCAATCAGAAAAGGGAGGTGGGGGAAGAGATGATGGAGAAGGTAACAGTAACCTAAATAGACAAGACACAGAACAGGCTTTAGCCCTTTGAAACCTAGCAAAGGCAGGCTACCTTTGGTGAGATTTAAGTAGTCCCCATTCATACATAACTTGTGTGATCAACAGGTGGATCGCTGAGGTGTGCCGTGCATATATTTGGAAAATTTTCAATCCTCAACTTTACAGTAGCTCTATTTCTTTGACTTGTTCTCACGTAATTCTTCCCATCTAAATTATTCCCATATTCCCGTTTTGTAGATCTGTGGTTTAGTCATCTTAGGTCAGAGCAGACACTTTAGTCTCTCAGATGTGTTACCTGACATGGCTTTAATGAAGAGGATGATTTTGCAATGTTTTCTTTGAGATGCACTTTTGAATGGATTCTCTTCCTTTAAGCACTTTCAGGAGTTTTTGCTGCCCATTCCTCTGCTACATACAAATTCTATAATTTGGCTCCTCCACCTGTCTGCTGCGTGACCTTGGGCAAGTCACTTCACTCCCTCTGTGACTCAGTTACCTCACCTTTAAAATGGGAATTAGGACTTTGAGCCCCGTGTGAGACAGGGAGAGTGTACAATTTGATGATCTTACATCTATCCCAGTGCTTAGGATAGTGTCCGACACATAGTAAATGCTTAACAGATATCATGAAAAAAGGAAAAAAGTTGTCGCCAAGCCAAACAGATTATTGTTTAAAATGATCTTCCATTTTGAAAATGGAACAAATTTCAAAAAAATTGAAAAAAGGGACAATTAACAAATTCCTTTCTTCTGAACTCTAGGTACTCTTCTCACTGCCTAAAATTATCTCCCGGTAATACCCAGAGAGCAGTCTCCAATCTGTGAGTAGGAGTAGCTAGCAG
Organism: Ornithorhynchus anatinus; assembly: GCF_004115215.2. Taxonomy (NCBI): domain Eukaryota; kingdom Metazoa; phylum Chordata; class Mammalia; order Monotremata; family Ornithorhynchidae; genus Ornithorhynchus; species Ornithorhynchus anatinus. The sequence goes on from NC_041739.1 coordinate 33,386,242, forward strand.
TCTGGCCCACTGATTCAAGGCCAAAATTATAACGAGGTGGAGAGCTTGGAAAATGAAGCAAAGTTCTCCAAGTAGATTACCCAGGTGACATTACCAAGATCCAGATCCAATTCAAGGAAGACTAATTATCTCCCAGGTCTAGGGAAAAACTAAATAGCCCCAGGCTACAACTGGCCCAGAGAAAATGTGGAAGCAAAATTGTCTTTTTTTCCTATTTAGCATCTTGCTCCCCTAAAGAATTGCAACCCATTCCAAAATGTGTAGGCAGAAGGCTTTTAGGGCAGGGTACGTGGATAAACGGGACTACCCAGATTGTATCTCCTCTCTTTTTTGCTACTGATTTTTCTGGTTTCTGGATTTCTAGTCAGAAATGGTGAAGCAGCATGGCCTAGTGGAAAGAGTACACGGCCCTAGATTGTAATCCTGGCTCTGCCACTTCTCTGCCAGGTGACACTGGGCAATTCACTTACCTTCTCGGAACCTTGGTTCTTCTGTTCTCCCTCTTACTTTGACTTTGAGTCCCATGTGGGACAGAGACTGTGTCCAAACTAATTCACTTGTATCTACCCCAGTGCTTAGCACAGTGTTTTACACATAGTAAACAATAAATACCATAAAAAAATGGGGCTCTCTCAGCAAAGTACAGCCCAGCCTAGCTCAGCGTTTCTTTCCACAAGGCCGTTCTAGGTCCCCATCCCCCATATCTCCAGGGGTGAGAAAACAGTTTTCTTTTTGTTCCTTTCCTCAGCTATTCCTCCTAGCAAACAAAGTCATGGCTAAAGGGTTCAGCAATGGATTGGATTGTTTTGAGCTATGGCACATTAATCGGGCAAAATTCTTCAAGATGAGATGAAAAATGAACAAGTTTGCAGTGGTTTCTGATCAGCTCTCTTTTTAGTTTAAATAAAAAGGTCTCCTGATATTCTTTTCATTCATTCAATCACATTCACTGAGTTCTTACTGTGTGCAAAGCACTGTACTAAGCACTTGGGAGGGTACAATATAACAGTAAACAGACACATTCCCTGCCTACAACAAGTTTACAGTCTGACAAAAGGGTGGTTCTGGGAAAGAGAGAGGTGGGATTTTCCATAAAGCTCTGGAGGAAGGGACCCCGGCTGACCCCAGGGGAGCAGATTGGGGGACATGGACTGTCCACTGGGGACCCTGGATGGGGGTTAGGGGACACCAACCAAAGCAACTCTGTCCTGGCTCCTCAGGAGGGGTCATGCTGCATGTCCGGAGGACAGAGAGGACGCACTTAGAGGGGCAGGAATGACAGAGGTCCATCTCCCCACTTGTCAGTCCCGGCTCTGGAGGAGTGGTCAGAGTGGGGAAACACTTCATTTCCCTTCCCTCAAATCATGAATGCACCTATGACTACTCACTGGACCCCAGACTCTCTGGCCCGGCCCCAGGGCTAATGCCAGTTAGCCCTGGCATTAGTGGATGGGAACTGACCCCCAGTGAAGGATGAAACAACAAGCTTCATGATGGTTTTCTTTTACAGCATAGCGTAGTGGATAGAACACGGGCCCGAGTGTCAGAGGGTCATGGGTTCTACTCCCGTCACCACTTGTCTGCTGTGTGACCTCGGGCAAGGTACTTGACTTCTCTGTGCCTCAGTTACCTTATCTGAAATGGGGATTTACCTCATCTGAAATAGAGATTGAGACTGTGAGCCCTATGTGGGACAAGGACTGTGTCCAACCCGATTTGCTTATTTCCACCCAATGCTGAGTACAGTGCCTGGCACATAGTAAGTGCTGAACAAATACCACAATTATTATTATTATTTTTAAAACTGACAAAAAAAAAGCCATCTTAGATTTTTCTTTTCCCTTTCCTAAACAGGCCAGCAGGAGCTGCTCCACTTATGGAAAGCTTTTTTAAAAAATGGTATTTGTTAAGTACTTACTATGTGCCAGGGACTGTACTAAGTACTGGAGTGGATATAAGCTAATCAGGTTGGAAACAGATCATGTCCTACATGGAGTTCACAGTCTTTAATCCCCATTTAACAGATGAGGTAACTGAGAAGTGAAGTGACTTGTCCAAGGTCATAAAGCAGACAAGTGGCAGAGCAGGAATTAGAATCCAGGTACTTCTGACTCCCAGATCCACTAGACCACACTGATGAACACATATTAACAATGGGTTGAGGGGTGTGTATATTCTTTTTTATTAATGGTATTTGTTAAGCACTTACTATGCATTAAGGACTGTCTAAGAGCTGAGGTGATGCAAGTTAATCAGGTAGGACACAGTACCTGTCCCACATAGGGGTCAGAGTTAAGTAGGAGGGAGAACGGGTATTGAGGGAAGGGGAACAAGATCACACAGTAGGCAAGTGGAGAGGTCAGGATTAGAACCCGGCTCCTCTGGCTTCCAGGACCATGCTTTATCCTCTAGGCTACACCAATTTCTGGCACATTCTGATTCCCTGCTTTTCCATTTCCCTGAGAATGAAGCAATTTATAATAGGTTTCCCTCATTCCTAATACTGTGAGTCCTGTGTGAGACAGGGACTACATTCAACCTATCTACCCCAGAACTGAATAGCTTCTTTGACACATAGTAAGTGCATAACAAATATACACAACCATACCCCCAAAAAACTGTCTGTATGTGGACTCTTGAAGGGACACAGCAGGAGGCAGAAATAATTTCAATTCAATAGATGAGGCTGTTTTTAACTGCTTTGGTAAAAGTGTGGTAAACAAAAATGTTGATATTTGGAACTACTGTTTGGAGGAGATGAAGCAGATTTTCAGGAGGTTTCAGGTATTTTGATAATCTATTTCTTTGTTCGTGTGTAGCCACTCAAATAGTATCAACTGATGTAAGCACGTTCCTTCTTCTGGCACATGCAATGTATTTTTACAACAGGTCCATTAAACCTTCCATTAAACATTTTATATGATCATTTTTATTGTATCCTCCCCCATTAGGTCATCTAATACAATAGCAGGTGGACTATTTTGAATCAATCTAGTTTACTGGGCTGTAGAGTTGACATTTATTATATAGTTTCAATATTTTTACCAAGACAAAGGCAGATCATAAAATTCTCAGCTAGAAACCAGCTGAGCAAAATGGTCTTATGAGAGCCAAACAAGTGTCCAGATTTCTAGACTGCGAGCTCCTTGTTGGGTAGGGATTGTCTCTACCCGTTGCCGAATTAGTACTTAGTTGGTTGGTATTTGTATTTGTTAAGCGCTTACTATGTGCCGAACACTGTTCTAAGCGCTGGGGTAGACACAGGGGAATGACGTTGTCCCACGTGGGGCTCACAGTCTTAATCCCCATTTTACAGATGAGGTAACTGAGGCACCGAGAAGTTAAGGGACTTGCCCAAAGTCACACAGCTGACAAGTGGTAGAGCCGGGGTTCGAACCCATGACCTCTGACTCCAAAGCCCGTGCTCTTTCCAGTGAGCCACGCTGCTTCCCGTCCAGTGCTCTGCACACGGTAAGTCCTCAATAAATACGATTGAATGAATGAATTTCAAAAAGGAGGGGAAATAAATTGAAAATTATAACCTTCTCCAGGCAATTTGATAGAGTTGTTCATAGCCCTTCCTCCTCTCCACTCCCCACTACAGGAAACTGTTACCTTGGATGCGGGTGTACAAAGCTGAAAAGGTTTGCACACTCTCCATCCGCCTTCCATTTCAGAGATGAATAAGAAGCATCAGGTGTCCCACAAAATGTTTTGATTAGCCCACCTCCACCCCTATTACTAAAATGAAGCTGTTTGTAGGCATGGGTGTAGTAGGATTACTTTCAACACTAATTGATTTTTTAAATAATTCCCTCTGCCAATTGAATAGGGGAAGAGATGAGATAAGATCTGGCATAAAATGTTACTCCTATGTAATGGGTTGCATGTTGAATTTGCCTTCTCCTCCTCCTATAGCAAAGGCCGGTTAGGAAAATAATGTGAGTCAGTTTTCTTTCCAGTTCATCATCATCATAAAAAGAGTAAGTACTTCTCCAAGGGTCGGCCCCTCCCATGACAGATATTGATCTCCTCTGAAAAGGTGGAATGTAGTCATCCAGCTAATTGTAAAATCAGTTAATCTGAATAGGACGCATTTAATTTCATTCAGTTTAGAATTAGGTGTTCTGGTCTCTTTCTAGCAGTTGGTCAGAATGGAGAATAAAATGTTTTAATAATATTGTATTATTAATCCATCTATTTCTTATCCTAATGTGAATAATAAAAATAATAATGATTGTGGTATTTGTTAAGTGCTTACCATGTGCCGGGCACTGTTCTAAATGCTGGGTTAGATACAAGATAACCGAGTTGGGCAAAGTCCCTGTCCCACATAGGGCTCATACTCTTAATTTCCATTGTACAGATGAGGGAACTGGCACCCAGAGAAGTTAAGTGACTTGCTCAACCAACATCACACAGCAGACAAGTGGCAGAGTTGGAATTAGAGCCCAGGTCCTTCTGACTCCCAGGCCCGTGCTCTATCCACTAGGCCACTATATCTGTATACCACATGTTCTTTCACAAGATTTTCTTCATACTGTGTAATGTGGCAAACTGCAATGCCCAAATTACAAAAATGAAAGGTTTAATAGCATTGGGAAACAGTTACTGTGTGAAAAAAGCAGCATTGGAGAAAGAACTGATGTTCCTCCAGCTGGTTTTATAGCAGGTTCCCAGGGAATTCATCACACCTAAACTAAGCCAAAAAGAAAAACAGCAAAAATATTCCAATGACACCTATTACAGACAGATGTCAGTTCATATGAAGTTGCATCTGGATGCAAAAATACTAGAAATAATTTAAATTCAACAGACACAGATTTCTTTAAATGGTTGGATTCACAATACCCAAATATTGTGTGACCACTATCCTCTCTGTTTCTCAAGTCCATAACCTTGACATTATCTTTGATCTCTCGCTCTCTTTCAATTCCCAAATTCACCCTGCTGCCAAATACTAGCACTTCGTTCTCCAATTTCCTTATTCTACCTCTTCTCCATCCAAATGACCACCATACTGGTCCAGGCACTTGACATATCTCACAGATTGACTATCGCATCAGCCTCTTTGATGATCTCCGTGACTCCGATCGCTCTCCGTTCCAGTCCGCACTTCACTCTGATTCCCAGATCACTTTTCTGCACCCATCTCCCCACTCCTTAAAAACTTCCAATGACCACCCATTCCTCTCCACATCAAGCAGAAATTCCTGTCCATTGCTATAAAGCACCCAATCAGCTCTCTCCCTCCTACTTATCTACTTTCCTCTCCCACAATACCCCAACTCACACTCTTAGTTCCTCCCAAGACAACCTATTCACCGTATTTTCTCTCTCATCTCTCCCTCTGCTCACACCCTCCCCGCTGTCTGAAACTTGCCACTGCTTCATATGCAACAAAACAGAAACCATAAATTCGAGGGAAACTGTAAGCTCATCGTGGGAAGGGAATGTCACTGTTTATTGTTGTGTTGTACTTTCCAAAGCACTTAGTACAATGCTCTGCACACAGTTAGCACTCAATAAATAGAACTGAATGAATGGATAGACCTCTCCATCTTCTAAACTCTTTGGAAATTATGCCTCCTCCGGGAGGCCTTCCCCAAGTAATTTATCAACTTTCCCACTTCTAAACCTGCCAACTGTCACGTTAGCACTTGAGTGCCCCTTAAGCTTTTAAAAACTCATGGGCATGCAAGACAGTTATGGGGCATGCATGGAACTTGTCTATATGCATTCACACATAGATATGTACATATATATATATATATATATATATATATATACAACCATTAGTGGCATAAATAAAGTCATGCAAGACAGCTTAAGAATGCAGCTTCTGAGTAGGGGCTGGATGTGGGAATCCTTTAATTACATCCATTTAGTGCCCAAGGTACTACATTTAATGTATTGTTTTCTGTACCCATTTGTTGTGTTTTATTGTGTTTGGTCATATCTGTGGAGACAAGATCCACAAAGCCTCTCTGGGCCTCATAAATCATATACCCATGGGGCTGTATTTTTCTGCAGAAATGTGTCTGAGCCTTACAACCTGCCTCCATGAGCCTGTGGTAGAGAGATGGGGTTGTTCACTTCAGTCAGAGGAGTGGTTACTGATGTTTCACCCTAGGGCATCATAGGTAGGGTGGTCATAATTCAGGAGGAGACCTCTGGACCCCTTTACCTCCTTAGTAACACAGTCAATTTAAGCCAAATGTATTGGTAGCCCAGGATCCAGACCTTAGTCTCTATGTCCTTTGGGGGTGGGGTCCCTCATGTGGGACCACTCTTTTGGGCCTATTCTGGCCTACTGCTTTGCCCAGAGGGGATTAGGCTCTGCTGGTTGCCAATTTCAGGAACCTCTAGGATTGGAATCCTCAGGGAAAGGTGAAATTGCCCATTCCAAGAATCACTAGAGAATATTGGAAAGGCAATAAGACCAGGACTCAGGAGACCTGGGTCTAATCCCAGAACTTCCACTTTCCTGTTACTTGATCTCAGTCACTTAAGTTCCCCCTGCAGCAGTGTCCCCATATGTAAAATGAGGATCAAATACCCGTTCTCCATCTCTCTATACACTGTGAACCTCTCAGGGGATAGAGACTCTGTCTTATCTGACTGTATCTTATCTACCAAATCAATTAATCAATGGCATTTATTGAGCTTTAATTGTGTGCAGCACAATCAATCAGTGGTATTTATCGAGTGCTTTCTATGTGCAGAGCACTGTACTAAGTGCTTGAGAGATTCAGTACAACAGAGTTGGTAGATGCATTCCCTGCCAACAACTGCCTTACAAGTCTTCAGGGAGAAGCAAATAGGGGCATAGTGAATGCACAGTGAGTGAGCTGGTACCGGAGGAGCAAAGTGTGCAGGCTGGGCAAAAGTAGGAGATCCATGAGGTAAGATAAGAGGGGGCAAGCTGATCGAGTCTTTAAAGAAGATCATAAAGTGTTTCTGTTTGCTGTGGAGGTGGATGGGTGACCATTGGAAGTTCTCATGGAACAGGGAGATGTGGACTGAGCATTTTTTTAGAAAACTGATCTGGGCAGCAGAGGGAAGTAGGGACTCGAGTGGGGAGAGAAAAGAGGTAGGGAGGTCAGCAAAGAAGCAAATGCGGTCAGCAAAGTGAGTTAGGTTAAGTGCTTGGATGAGCAAAGTAGTAGTTTTGATGGAGAGGAAAGGGTGCATTCCCTGTCCTCAAGGAATTCGAATCTAATGGAAGGAACAGATAAGAAACTATGATGAAAATAAAGGTCTCATTGGGCAAATAGGTGTTTAATGACCTAATAAAAGGGAGTTGGCAGGTGTGTTACTGTTAATATTCCTGTTCAATTGAGAAATTGAATTGTGGAGACTTTGGTGATGTCATTTGGCTCAGTATATTAATTAACGTTGTCTAGTGTCAGCTGTTGGCTATGAATCCTAGAACTAAAAGAATGAGAGGACAATTAAATCATCCTTTCAATCCCAAAGCCCAGGTCAAGAATGTCTAATTTGTTTGATTTGGACTAATTCTAAGAAAGCGACGGATTCCCCATCATCTTGTGTCAAAATACGAAGATTTCCCACCTTTTATAAAAAGAAACAAAGTCTTTCTGGTAGGTGGTTAGAAACCTGTGAAGGAGGTCTGGATGACTGAAGAAAATTGAAAGTTTGCCAGTTGGCCAAAGTCAAAAGAAGACCTCTTAGCATGGAGAGGTGCTGATTCCCAGAACACTGTAACCCCATTCTGTGGGGTTATTTGCCCATTATCGTAGGAATTTTCTAATTTAAAATGACGAATTGCTCAATGAGCATTTTATTATAGGCTATTTCATACTGTTTATTGTTTAAGTAGTGAAAATGTTCTCATATTCATACTATAATGGGCAGTATTCCTGATAGGAATAATGTGCCGTATTCCTGAAAGGAATTCTGAAGTCTAAATAATGTGACCTTTCCCTGAAATAAGGCTGTTTGGAGCCTTTCTACTTCAATCAGTGATATTATTTGAGAGATTGTGTGCAAAGCATTGTACTAAGCACATGGGGGAGGCCAATACAATTGGTAGACATGAGCTTGTTGGACTAATTTCCCACTTCTTTTTGTTTTAAGTTTGAGTCTTTGTTTTTGCAGGTACTATAAGCTCACTGTGGACAGGGATTGAGTCTGTTTTGTAATATTGAACTCCCCCAGATGCTTAGTACAGTGCTGTGCACCCAGTAAGCAATCAATAAATACGATTTAATGACTGACTCATAGTCACCAAAGGTAATAGAGTGGCTAGCTGCTGTACCTGACAAGGGAAAAGGAAAACTTCTCCCAGCAGCAAGTCTGTCCAGGATTCAAACCCTTCGGGCTGGTGAGTTCATCAGAGCTCAGCCCCTTCCTCCCACCTTCTCACTAAAATGGATAAAGTCACAGTCCCATAACTGGCAATGGAAAGGAGGGTACAAAATGTGAAGGAAAAGAGTGAAAGACTCAAGAGCTCCCCTTCACCTCCCCTCAGCTAAGCCCCCTTTCTCCCCTTTCCCTCTGCTCCTCCCCCTTTCCCTTCCCCTCCCCTCAGCACTCTGCTCATTTGTATAGATTTTTATTACCCTATTTAATTTGTTAATGAGGTGTACATCCCCTTGATTCTATTTATTGCGAATAAGTTGTCTTGTTTTTGTCCGCCTGTCTCCCCCGATTAGAGTGTAAGCCCATCAGGGCAGGGATTGTCTCTATCTGTTGCCGAATTGTACATTCCAAGCGCTTAGTACAGTGCTCTGCACATAGTAAGCGCTCAATACTATTGAATGAATGAAAGGAGTGAATATAGATATTTATAGTAATGTCTGCCTCTGCCCTCCCAGACTTTAAACTCGTTGTGAGCAGGGACTATGTCTGTTCATTGTCGTATTGTACTCTCCCAAGCGCTTAGTACAGTGCTCTGCACACAGTAAGTGCTCAATAAATATGGTTGATGAGTGAATGAATCTTCTAGTGCCACATCCTGCTAAACTGTCAATCATATTTATTGAGTGCTCACTGTGTGCAGAGCACTGAACTAAGCACCTGGGAGAGTACAATACGTTAGAGTTGGTAGACACAGTCCTGCCCTCAAGGAGTTTACAATCTATATGGGGAGACAGACAAGAAAATAAATTGCAAAAAGGAGAAGAAGCAGAATTTAAGTATATTTATCAAAGAGCTGTGAGGGCTGGGGTGAGGTAAGTGGAACCAAGTGCACTGGTGACTCAGAAGGTAGGGCAAATAGAGTGTGGAAATTAGAGATCAATACGGCAAGGCTTTTTGGAGGAGATATGATTTTTAAAAGGGATATGGAATCGTGTCAGGGAGTGTGTCACTCAATCAATAGTATTTATTGAGCACTTACACTGTACAGAGTACTTTAGTAAGGGCCTGGGAAAATACAACAAGAGAAAGATATGATCCCTACCCTAGAGGAGCTTCTGATTTGGTGGAGACTACATTTCAGAAGGGAGACGTCCAGCTTGGTACAGGTACATCGGTCAGATCTCACTGCTTTTCCTGCTTCTGCACATGAGAGAAGCAGCGTGGCTCAGTGGAAAGAGCATGGGCTTTGGAGTCAGAGGTCATGAGTTCGAATCCCAGCTCTGCCACTTGTCAGCTGTGTGACTGTGGGCAAGTCACTTAACTTCTCTGGGCCTCAGTTACCTCATCTGTAAAATGGGAATTAAGACTGTGAGCCCCATGTGGGACAACCTGATTCCCCTATGTCTACCCCAGCGCTTAGAACAGTGCTCTGCACATAGTAAGCGCTTAACAAGTACCAACATTATTATTATTATGAGCACACCCTGGGTCATCTGTAGTAGTTTTATATGCTTATTGCAAACTTGAAACTTAACAACGACAACCAGTCTATCCAGAAGCCACCAGGTAGCCAACAATCAGTCAGTTGTATTTATTGTGTGTTTACCGTGTGCAGAGCACTGTACTGAGCATTACAATATAACACAGTTGGTAGACACGTTCCCTGCCCACAGTGAGCTTACAGTCTAGAGGAAACTAAAGTCTAAACAAGACTATAATGACTTTCAGTGGCTACCAAATTAAGCTGATTCCATTCAGAAACCTAGAGGCATAAAAAGCTTTACCTTCCCCCTTCCTTAGTCAGGGAACATGTCTACCAATTCTGTTATATCATACTCTCTAAAGTGCTTAGTATAATGCTCTGCATACAGTAAATGCTCAGTAAATACAACTGATTGATTGACTCATTCTATCTTTGATCAGCAGTGCCTAATGGATAGAGCACAAGCCTAGAGTCAGAAGGACCTGGGTTCTAATCCCAGCTCTGCCACTTTTCTCCTGTGTGACCTTGGCAAGGCATTTCACTTCTCTGGGCCTCAGTTACCTCATATGTAAGATAACAATTATGGTATTTGTTAAGCGCTTCCTATGTGCCAGGCACTATATGGGGATTAAGATTGTGAGCCCATTGTGGGACATGCACTGTGTCCAATCTGATTAACTTGTATCTACCTCAGTGCTCAGTACAGTGCCTGGCACATAGTAAGCATTTAACAAATACCACCCAAAAAACCTGATATCATATTATAGGTAAAATCATTCCAAGCTCCTAGAGCTGGAATTTGGTAGCACTGTTGTGAATCATTTCAAAAAGGTTTGCACTGTTACCATTTAAAAAACTCAAACAAGGAGTATCCCTTCTTCATTGGATTGTCATAGTAATGATAATAGTAGAATTTTTTAAGCACTTACTATATGCCAACCACTGTACTGAACTCTAGGGTACATACAAGATAAGCATATGAGACACCGCAGCGTGGCTCAGTGGACAGAGTACGGGCTTTGGAGTCAGGGCTCATGAGTTCGAATCCCAGCTCTGCCACTTGTCGGCTGTGTGACTGTGGGCAAGTCACTTAACTTCTCTGTGCCTCAGTTCCCTCATCTGTAAAATGGGGATTAAGACTGTGAGCCCCACGTGGGACAACCTGATTCCCCTATGTCTACCCCAGCGCTTAGAACAGTGCTCGGCACATAGTAAGCGCTTAACAAATACCAACATTATTATTATTATTATTACACAACCTCAGCCCCACAGAGCAAAGGGAAATTCTAGGTCCAGCTTCTAATTGACTTTGTAGTCAGAAAATGATTTGGCACTGTGGTTGAGAAAATGATGTAAAATGTCCTCATGGGTTTTTGGTGAGCAACTATGCAAATACTCTGCTGGGAGAGGCAGGGTGAGGTACAATACAGAGGAAAAAACTCCTGGGAGCCATAGGAGATCTAAAGCTGAAAATGAATCTGCAATGTTGGGTGGATTGTTTTTAAAACATCAGTATGACCAGGGTATGCCCTGATAGGACTTTATAGTACAAATGAAGGCTCCACCTGGAAACAACAGACGAACCTTAGTCTTTCAACTTCAGAAGCAGGACCCTGCACGAATTTATTGACTGCAGTGAAATCGTAATACTTACGAGTCAGGATCCGATTCCTCCATTTTACATTAGCCAGAGCCACAGTAGGGTATTGTGTTCATTTCCTGGTCACTGAGTCTTAAAAAGGAAGCAGAGAAGTTGGAGTGGATCCACAGAAGAGAAACAAACAAAAAAAAAATGATGAAAGGGCTGGAAAATATGGCTTCTGAGGAAAGGTTAAAGGGATTGGAGTGGTTTAGCATGGAGAAAACACTAAAAAATGATTGTTGGATGAGTCAGAGAACTCAGTTTTATGTGGAGACCTTCCACTCGGTTGCCAAGTGAGCTCGAATAAGTCATTTAACCTCTGTATCTCAATGTTAGAAGAGTTTTCATAAAGAGGTCTCAGTTACCATTCTCCATTTCCATAGACAGCCAAATAGAGGAAATTGACTTGACTTAAAGCAAGAGAGAGCTTAAGGCTGGACAGGGGAATAATTTTTTCTTTAAGGATTATTCATCACTGCAACATGCTACCAGGGAGACTCTGGAACATCTCTGTTCCTGGAAGCCCTCAGGTCTTTACCCACCTCCCTGGAAGGGTAGTCTCTTTCTTGGAGGCAGGGATTTAGATGAAATAAACTTTAGAGGTTTCTTTCAGCTCTTTGAGTCTGTTCGGCTACTCACTCTTATTTACATCCAGTTGCCACAATAATAATAATTATTATTTTGGTATTTCTTATAGTACCTGTCCTATGTGGGAAATCCCAGCCTGAGGGGGAATGAGAAAACATATTTAATCCTCATTTCACAATCAATCAATGGAATTTATGGAGCCCTTACTGTGTGCAGAGCACTGTGTATGAGGCACTTGGGAAAGAACAATACAATAGAGTAAGTAGACATGATACCTGCCTTCAAGAAGCTTACAATCTACAAAGGGAGATGAGGGGACATCATGAGGACAGATGAGGGAACTGAGGCACAGAGAAGTCAAGCAACTTGCTCAAGATCATACGACGGGCAATTGGTGGAGCTGGGATTAGAACCCAGATCTCCTGACTCCCATTCCTGGGGTTTTCCACTAGGACATGCTGCTGCTCACATTTACCATTTTTTATTTTTTTGTGTGAAATGTATGTTTTTGGTCATCTGACCTCAGTATCTGAGAAAACAGCTTCATTTTTCAAAATAAAAAACCAAAAAGTCATGCTGAAGCCTTTCTCTCTTTAGTTCCAGAGCCCAATTTATGTCAAAAATAAGCAAACAAACCCCAAAGGACTACAGAAAGGTATAAAACCTAAAAACCAAAAGCTTGAGGTGAGAGAAAATGTGGCTTGGACTTGCCAAAAATGAACACATTTCTATTTATTAAGCATTAACAACATTATTATGGATAAACTGCTGCCCTCTGGAGATTTCCTTGTTTCTTTGCGCTCTGGACACAGCCCCACCTTCTGTGCTGCCGCGACTTCTCCAAATGCTGATTTTGTTCCTTTGACGCCTCAGTATGACTCAGATAAAAAGTCTTTGAGACGAAATCTCAAACTAGTGTGACCTAGTCCGTCAAAAAAACAAGTGTTTAAAATACCCCTGGGCCTGCTTGGTTGAATTTTTTGGAAGTTTTAAATAAATGGAAAATGTTTATTTTTAACACTCACTGGCTTGAATCGTGGACAAAAGCCTCATCTGTATAGAGCAGGGGAAGTACAAATATGGCTTGTGGACTGGACTCAACCTTCAGCGAATGGCTCACTCCCACTTTCTAGATCAGGGCTACCAAGGGATTGGAACACATGGCTGAACTTTGGCTATCTGTGGCTCCTAACTACCACCAAAGATCCTCCAGATCCAATCGCCAGTCAACGTCTGCCCTTGGTCTTCTTGATCAGGGACATGTGAGCTTCACTGACCTCACTCGCAGGAGGTTCTAGGGCAGTAAGAGCGTGGTCTAGTGGATAGATCACAGGCCTTGGAGGCAGAAGGACCTGGATTGTAATCCTGGCTCTGCATCTTGTCTGCTGTGTGACCTTGGACAAATCACCTCAATTCTCTGGGCCTCAATTACCTCATCTGTACAGTAGAGATTAAGGCAGTGAGCCCCATGTGGAACATGGACTATGTCCAAACTGATTACAGCTACTCCAGCATTAAGAACAGTGCCTGGCACATCATATAAAAAGTGCCTAATACCAAAAAAACCCCCCAGAAGACCCCACTGGTGAACAACCAGCTCCTGCCTGACGATCTCCACCCTGCTTTTCACCAGAGAATGAGTTTTTTTTTTTTCTGGGGGGGGTTTTGTTTTTTAAAATGGTATATGTTAAGCACTTACTATGTTTCAGTCACTGTTCTAAGTGCTGGGGTAGATATAAAATAACCAGGTTGGAGATAGTCCCTGCCCTACATGAGGATTGCAATCTTAATCCCCATTTTACCGATGAGGAAACTGAGGGAATGAAAAGTGAAGTGATTTGCCTAAGGTCATTCAGCAGACAAGTGGAGGAGACGAGATTATCTTCAGAGGGCTCCTCCCACTGAGGTAGTGGCCATCAATCAATCAATCGTATTTACTGTTACTATGTGCTGAGCACTGTACTAGGCACTTGGGAGAGTACAATATCAGAGTTGGTAGGCACGTTCCCTGCCCACAACCTGTTGAAATGACTGTACATTCCTGGTTCAGACAAGAGAGGCCCCAGAAATTTCATTCAGAGTTGACAATGAGACTCAACAGGTCCCAGGACCTTTGGGTGCTTAGTGAATGTCTACCGACCCTAGCAGAGGGAAGAAAGATATAGAGTGAAGAAAGACCTCTGGCCTCCCTTGGGGCCGATCCCTTAAAAATCAGTCAATCGGCCAAGCAGTGGTATTTATTGAGCGCTTTACCATGTGCAGAGCACTGTACTAACAATTAACTGGCAAGTTACCTGCCAAAAACAAGCTTATAATCTAGAAGATGCCAAGTGAGGCTTGTTAGCCATTTAACACTCAGCCTCAGCTTCTCTTCAGGTTTTAAATGGGAAGGTTGATACATTCTTTTGTCTGCCTGACAGGATATAGTGGGGAATCGAGAGGCAACGGCTCAGCAAAACATTTAGAAGCCTTGAGAAGCAGGCCACGTACGGCACAGTTGTCTGTATTTTCACTAGAAAATAGAGATGTGAGTGTACAGCTGCTTCTGCTTCCAGTGAGAAATGAACCAAAAATGATCCTCTTCCCTTTTAGGGTTCACAGGACAAAAGTTTAGAGCCCTCTTCTGATCTCAAGTAGGGGAACCAAAGGACCCACCTTCCTAAATCCCTCCATCTTCCCCTTCCCCTCACTCCAATCCCATTTAGGGTAGGAGGTGAGTTAAAATGCCTTTAATCGACCTCATGTTCAGTATAGTGCTTGGCACATAATCAGCGCTTAACAAATACAATGATAATAATGATGATAACAATAATAACTGTGCTATTTGTAAAACACTTACTACCCACCAGGCACTGTACTAAATACTGGGGTGGATATAAGCAAATCGGGTTAGATACAGTCTCTGTCCCACAGAGGGCTCAAAATTTCAATCCCCATTTTACAGGTAAGGTAACTGAGGCCCAGAGAAGTAAAGTGACTTGCCCTAGGTCACACAGCAAACAAGTCAAACTCTCCCCATCCATAGCCTTAGGGATGGTATTTTTAATTCTTCCATCCTGCCTTTAGGAGTCACTAAAAAAACAAATCCGAGGAAGAAAAAATTACAGTGAAATATTCTGAAGCTGAAGAATCCTCTAAGAAATTAAGAACCTTTCACTCAGTGGGAGAAAAGTACATGAACTAGACTCTTTATCAGTTAATCAGAACAGTGATTCAATCAAAGCTATTTGCATAATTAGATGATAAAACATGATAGGAAAAATATATTCAATTTATTGTCATGATTTACATGGACCTGCCCTATTGCTGTCATGATCTGAGTTGGGCCTATTCAACTCAACCTTCGCCAAGGTCAAGACCATCAATCAGTCCTATATAAGTGCAATAATAAAACTTTTAATTTCTTATACTTTTAAAAATTTATGAATAAATTTTCCTAACCACCTTCAAACATACAGTAGATTCTTTTAGAAAGAGTAATCTGTGCTCTGATCTTTATATTTAACTTTATTACTGTCAGCGCAATTTTTTTGTCCTTTAGGACTTGCAACTCTGAATCTTTCTTTTTTCCCCTCAGAGTATTCGTTAAGCATTTACTATGTGCCAGACACTGTACTAAGAGCTGGAGTAGATAAGGATAATCAGGTTGGAAACAGAACATGTCCTACATGGAGTTCACAGTCTTTAATCCCCATTTAACAGATGAAGTAACTGAGACACAGAGAAGTGAAGTGACTTGCCCAAGATCACACAGCAGACACGTGGAAGAGGAGGGATTAGAACCCAGGTCCTTCTGAATCCCAGGCCCGTGCTCTATCCACTAGGCCACATTGTCTTCTAAATGGTAGTTAGCAATTGGTAACAATTAGTAACTGGTAGCAAATACCTGCTACGTGTCTGAAGTGAGCAAAAAACTTAATCTCAGTCTCGATTTTAGTAGTCTATTGCTACAGTTAAAAATCACACACTAAGCAACTATTTAGTGGACTCAAAGGGAAAACATGAATAATTGCTTGAGGTGTAATTTACTTCATCATCTTATTTACTCCATGAGGCACCTGGAGTGTCTGAGGAAAAAAAATTGTGTTTGCTCCTATTTTAGTTTCATTTGTCATTAGACTGTAAGCTCCTCAAAGGCAGGGTTTTGATAATATATGTTGCAAATGATTAGTAAAGGTTTCTAAACAGCAGACTTTCAAAATAGCGATGTGGTCTAGTGGAAAGAGAATGGGTTTAAGAGTCAACAGGTTTGGGATTTAGTATCAATCTGTCACTGGCCTGCTGTGTACCATCAGGAAAGTGATTTATTCTGTCTGTGATTTACTGTTTCCCCATCTGCACAATGACCATAATACTACCTTCCTCCCGGGAATATAATCAGGATAAAATGAGATCAATGATGTGAAAGCACTTTGGAAAAAAGAAGTGCTCTACAAATATATGATCTATAATTGTTGCTGATTACAAGGATGAGAATGGAATAAGATTCTATACTGGTTAGAGGAACAGGATTATTGGGGGAAAGCCAGTGAATTGTGGCCAGTTGGATTTTCCTCAGAGAAACCTAAGTGGAGAAGGATGAAGCAGAAATGACTCTGATGAGTGACTGCTTCCACCACATTTTATCCTTCTACTATCAGAAAAGACAAAACTCATTGCAAAGCCATAACAGACCCCAGTAGAGCAATACAGCTATCACAACCAGATGGGAAAAAATAATGAGGTTTCTGTAAGAGGAGTCACGACTCTCTAGAGAAGCGGCTTGACCTTGTAGATAAAGCAAGGGGCTGGAAATCAGAAGGACCTGGGTTCTAATCCCAGCTCTGCCATTTGTATGCTACGTGAACTAGGGCCAGTCACTTAATTTTTCTTTTCTCTCAGTTACCTCATCTGTAAAATAGGAATTATTACTGTGAGTCCTGTGTGGGACGTGGACTGTGTCCAATATAATTAGCTTGTATTCCTTCTAGATTTTAAATTTGTTGTGGAGAGGTAATGTGCCTATTGACTCTGTTACATTTTTACATTGTATTCTCCCAAGAGATCAGTACACTACTCTACATAAAGTAAGCACTCAAAAAGTATGATTGATTGATCTACCCCAGAACTTAGGACAGTAGTAAATGCTTAACAAATTTTTTAACAAAAAAACAACAAACTAATCTCCTGGAGATCTGAGGACAGGATATTAGGCATGTGTGTAGAGGAAAATCAGAAGACACCGATTAGACTGTAAGCCCATCACTGGGCAGGGATTGTCTCTATCCGTTGCTGAATTGTACATTCCAAGCACTTAGTACAGTGCTCTGCACATAGTAAGCGCTCAATAAATACAGTTGAATATTAAGCTATTTCGAAGAGGCCTTTAACAAGACTCCATTCTGAATTTAAAGTAAAAAAAATACTAAGCAAAACTGTTTAATCCTAGGACTGGTAGAATGCTCTAGCCCAGATAGAAATCTATGTAAAATATAGAAAGCAATGTGGAGACCACTTCTGAGGATAAGAAGTTTAAGTCTCCAATGTCACCAATAGTTTTATTTAATGATCTGGAAGAGGGAGTGGGCACTGAAATCTCCAGGTTTTTAAGGGACACTAAGCTATTTCAGGGGGTGAGATGCCAGAAGGGAGACAATAAAATATAATAAAGGCTTCAGAGTTGCATCATTGGGCTGAAAATTAAATGTCTGGGGAACTTCACGATGAACAAGTAAAATGGTAACAAACTATGGGAAAACAAATCTAAATTACAACTGTGAGATGTTGGTCCCAGAGAGAACAGTCATAAATCAGTAAGGAGAACTCCAGTACTGACTGCTCTTTTAGGTCATCGGTCCACTGTACAGAAGTAGATAAAAAGGCCCATCCAACGATGGGCATCGTCAACAAGGTGACTGAAAACAGAACAAAAGGCACAGTTTTGCCAGTATAACCATCCCCTATCAGAGTGCTCTACTTTTTTTAACTTTCTTAAAAGTGCTGGGGGAGCAGAAACAGCATGGTGTAGTGAATAGAGCACGGGCCTAGAAGTCAGAAGGTCACGTGTTCTAAACATAGCTCTGCCACTTGTCTGCTGTGTGGCCTTCTGTAAGTCACTTCACTTCTCTGTGTCTCAGTTCCCTCATCAGTAAAACAGGGATTAAGACTATGGGCCCCATATGGGACAGAGATTGGGTCCAACATGATTTGCTTGTATACACCCAGCACTAAGTGCCTAGCACATAGTAAGCACTTAACAAATACATAGAGTTATTTTATATTTTCATTGAGTCTTATTGCAAATTTTTATGATAATGATAGTACTCGTTAAATGCTTACTATATGCCAACCACTGTTCTAAGCACTGGAGTGGTTACCACTTAATCAGTTAGAACACAGTCCCTGCCCCACATGGGACTCTCACAGGGAAGTGAAGTGACTTGTCCAAGGTCACACAGCAGATGTGTGGCATAGCCTGGATTAGAATTCCAGGTTCTCTGACTCCCAGACCTGGGATTTTTCCACTAGGTCACACTCTTTTTCAACTATTAATTCTGAATGAAGTCCTAAGCAGAGTACAGTTATATACTAAAGCTGTGGTACACTAAACACGGGAACACTGCAACAGTTCTGGTCAACTAAAAATAATAGTAATAACGGTATTTGTTAAGCGTTTACTATGTGCCAAGCATTTTTCTAAGCGCTGGGGTAGATACAAGGTGATGAGGTTGGACACAGTCCCTGTGCCTCATGGAGCTCACAGTCTTAATCCTTGTGGGCAGGAAACCTATCTCTGAACTCTATAATATTGTACTCTCCCAAGTGCTTCGTACAGTGCTCTGTGTACAGTAAGCGCTCAACAAATATCATTAATTGATTGATTGGTTAATCCCCATTTTCCAGATGAGGTAACTGAGGCACAGAGAAGTGAAGTGAATTGCCCAAGGTCACACAGCAGACAAGTGGCACAGCAGGGGTTAGAACCCAGGTCCTTCTGATTCCCATTCCATGCTCTATCCACTAGGTCATGCTGCTCTTGAGGAGGACACAGAAAAGCTAGAAAAGATACAGAGAAGGGCAACCAACGGGGTGGAGAAGTTTCCACAGGAAAATAGATCAAAAAGGTGAAGGTCTGAGAGGGGTTATGATTGTGGTCTACAAAACCCTAAAGGCAGTGAACAGAAAAAACAGAGCTTTTGTTCACCAAATTCCACAACCCACCGGGATAATTGATTACTCACTAAAGCTTGAAGAAAATCATTTCAACCAAATGAAAGGAAGTGTTTCTTCACCCAGTGGGTGGTAAGGATATAGAATTTGTTACCACAGGAAGTTGAGTAGGTGGAAAAAATGACAGCAATTCAGGAGGGATAAGGATAAATTCAAGAATGAGCAGTTCAGAGTAGATCTCTACAAGAAAGGTTATGTTTGCAGAGGGAAAAATTTACGGATAGTAGATCATTCTTCCCAAAACATTAATTGAGATGTAAAAGACACAAATTATCACAAGATTCCTTCGAAGCATTATGTTGCCACTGTCAGACACTCAAAACTGGCTTCATGGATCTCTGGTCTGATCCCTTAATGGTATTGCATGTGGGCCCAGTTCAGGAGTCTGATGATCTGGCATACAGGACTTTGAACTCTTCCAATCCAATTTTATCATGTACTCTTTATATCACTGGCAGATATTAAAATCATTAGTAAACGAAAACCATCTAATAAAGCAACTTGATGTTTCAAGTGTTTTCTCTTCCATTTGTTTCTTTGTCAATCCTTTCATCTCTTAAAGGCTGGTGGAAAATGTTAGCCACTCTCTCCTCTTTCTTATTTCATTTCTTCCCTCTTCCCTTAGTTTATTATGGTATTTATTAAGCACTTGCCAAGTGCTGTACTAAAGGCTGGGGAAGAAACATGGTGATCACATGAGAGACACTGAGAAGGCTTTGAAAAAAAATTGAAGGATTAACATGTTGAGAATTGCAACATTTTTTAGATGTCACAGGCTTCCTTTTTCTTCTGATGCAAACCACTTCACCCCTTAAATATTCCCAGTACCGGCTCAGAATACAGGATTTTCTGTTACTGCTACAACCATTCCAGGAAGACCTTAATCAGTCAGATTGTCCTGGTTCAAATGCCATGAATTGCAGGTAAAGCAAATGGTTTTGACCTATTCTTCCAGGTTCTACTCCCATTGCAATAGACCAGTCAACATCATGTTTTTTTTAGGACCACCTAATAAAGGCTGGCATTTCTTCCTAGTTGCAGTAATATTTGCAAGATAGCATTAAGCAAGTTTCTCTCTGCATTCTGTAATTTCCATGGATGAAATGACAATCTATTTCACACTACCTACCGCCTCAGATCAGCCCATTTCTCTCGCACTCGCTCTCATTCTCCCCTTCCACCCCCCACCACTCCCATCAGATTGTTTAAAAATCCAAATGGATTGCAAATAGCCTTTTTCTTTTCTTTTTAAGAACGCAGCTGCAAGTTGTTACTGATTATAGCGGGAGCCACAGAACAAGTTTCTGGCATTATAAAACAATACCTTGTTACCAGTCATTTGATATCCAGGAGTTTGTGAAGTTCTTAAGTAGTTTCAGGACCAGAAAGAATTACAAACTCATGTAAAGGCAGAATTTGGATCTGTTAGATTGCTGAAAATGGGGCAGGTAGAGAGTCTGGGGAGATTAGTTCTGTTTCCTGGTTGGGTATTTCAGTTAACACAATTGGAAGGCTTTTATATGCTTATATCCAATACAATCAAAAAGGAGCCGCTTTTTTGGAGTAGAAAGTTCATGAGGATTTTGAGATAAGAAGAAAACAAAAATAGTTCCAGGCATGAGAAACAATGAATGCGGCAGGAGACAGTTTTTGTGTGCACAGAGAAGTTGTGAATGTGATCCTACACTGGCTTTTTCAGCCACATGTGCCTTAGGTGAATTGTATCGTCATTGATATCCTGAAGCACAAAGAACAAATATTCACCAGTCAAGATACCATCAGCACAAACATATAGGCTTGGGAAGTAAATGTTCTTAAATCTACCTTTTGTGTTATGAGAAAGTGGGCTAAGTACCAGCTCTAGATACTAGAGAAAAATCTGGCAAAAAGTGAGCAAAAACCCTCTCCTCAAGGAGCTTCCAATCTACAAAAAGAGGAGATACAAAGAAAATTCAAAGCGGGGAAATCCATAACACCCCTAAATGAACACACAAAAAAATGAATATAAGGCATTAAATACCTCTTGCCAGGACCTCTAATTGTTCTACTTTTCCCCTTCTCTCTAGACCATTTGATTAGGAAACTCTTCAACATTCTGATCCCAGGTTACCGGCCTGCAGCATGGCTTAGTGGAAAGAGCCTGGGCTTGGGAGTCAGAGATCATGGGTTCTAATCCATGCTCCGCCACTTGTCTGCTGTGTGACCTTGGGCAAGTCACTTAACTTCTCTGTGCCTCAGTTCCCTCATCTGTAAAATAGGGATTGACTGTGAGCCCCATGTGAGACAACCTGATTACCTTATATCAACCCCAGTGCTTATAGCAGTGCTTGGCAGATAGTAAGCGCTTAACAAATACCACTATTATCTTGATTCTATTTATCGTGATTATGTTGTCTTTGTCCATCTGTCTCCCAGTCAGACTGTGAGCCCGTCACTGGGCAGGGATTGTCTCTATCTGTTGCTGAATTGTACATTCCAAGCGCTTAGTACAGTGCTCTGCACATAGTAAGCGCTCAATAAATACAACTGAATGAATACTCTCTCTCCCAATGATAATTACCTCACTCTCACCCTTGATACCTTGGAACTTTAGAGCCTGGAGTTTCCAGATTTTATTGCTGCTGACTACCCCCACTTTCTCTGTGTGATAAAAAGTGCCCATTTTGCTTATTTTGACATCTCTGTTCTTTCTAGAAAGGGTTTGAAAAAAATTAAGTTAATGCATTCCCTTGTCTTATTTCCAAAGTGACTTATATCTTCATTTTTTTCTCTTTAGAGATAAATTATTACAAAGTTGAACCTGAAATGAAAATAAGTGAATTATGGCACTTGTCTTGAAGGTGGAATCTTGGAATCGCCTATCTTGACAAATTTTATTAACCTGCCTCATGTGCCAATATTATCCTTTCCATTCCTCTCTCAGCTTCCTAGACCCTTTATCTCCCACCATCTGCATTCCTCCTAGCCAGTACCTACACTGTGCTTAATGCAGTCCTCTACACAGGGAACGTGCTCAATAAATATTATTGATCATTTGACTAGTTATTTTCTAGTGTGGCTAAGGCAGTGACCTGCCAAGAGAGTGTACTAA
Organism: Ornithorhynchus anatinus; assembly: GCF_004115215.2. Classification (NCBI taxonomy): domain Eukaryota; kingdom Metazoa; phylum Chordata; class Mammalia; order Monotremata; family Ornithorhynchidae; genus Ornithorhynchus; species Ornithorhynchus anatinus. Next base: position 33,408,580 of record NC_041739.1, read on the forward strand.
GTACAACTCTGGATACTAGAGGAAAAATCTGGCAAAAAGTGAGCAAAAACCCTCCTCTGAGACATGCTGAGATCCCCAGTGAAACAATCAGATCAAAAGCTGATTAAAACAATTAGCTATCAGTAAAGTGTGGAAAAGTATATTTTCAGCAAACTCAAATTAACCTAGAATTAAACTCTATTAGCCTGATTTATAGACGGTGGGGGTGGCCACAGAAATAGAATGGTGGCTGTGAATGAAATCATAGAAAAATGCTCTTTGGTAACTGATGGTCTACATTCACTCAACACTTCCAATCAATCATATTTATTGAATGCTTACTCTGTACAGAACACTACTTTTAGTGCTTAGGAGAGTACAATATAATGGAACTGGTAGATGTGTTTTCCTGCCCAGTGGATCCAATAAATCACCAGCTTTATTATCTCCAGCTCTCTCTTACTCTTACCCACACTAATCACACTTCCCCTTCTCTCCTATTTTAGGCTGGTTCTCACCATCACATTCACAAGATGAGAGTCATGATGGAGTGATTCTAGATCAGCCAGCTAGCAGCTGAGGCACAGCATTTATGCCAAGGATCCTGGCAATTTTAGCAGCTGCAGGCTCACTTACATGTCAACTGATTTTTCTCTTGCTGGCTAATTTCTCAATTGGTCCTGATAAGAGTTTTATCACTAATCTCCCTGTCTGTGAGCAATGGAGATGGAAGTCCTTACTATGACTGATTTATATTTTCAAGGGAACCCATAATGCTCATCAGTATCAAAATATAAGGATCTTTCCCTATAATGACCTTAGAGAGGAACTGAAAAGCATGCTAATCTATCCCTGATTCTAAAAAACGTTTCCCTTCACCCAACAGCTTTCTCCACTTATTACCCCATCTCCCTCCTATCATTCCTGCCCAAACTCCTTGAGTGAGTTGTTTTCACCCACTATTTATGGTATTTGTTAAGTACTTACTATGTGCCAGGCACTGTACTAAGCACTGGGGTAGATACAGGATAAACAGACTGGACACCATCCATGTCCCACATGGAGTTTATACTCTTAATCCCTATTTTACAGATGAGCTAACTGAGGTACTGTCTGCCTTCGCCTAGGGATGGGTTCATTTGGGAATCAGAGGGGGTGGGGGGAGAGAGAGAGAGAGAGAGAGAGAGAGAGAGAGAGAGAACAGAAAGCGACAACAGAAAGCCTGAGTTTTATACAAAATTTATTCCATGAGGCTGATTGAATTCTGATATTAGAGCTTCCCTATCAGAAGGAATATACTTGTGTTACTCACACATGGTAAAACACTCAGGTCCCACCCAGGAGGAATTCACTTATGGTTTTGTTCGCATGTGGTGAGGTGACTAGCTCCCACCCACGAGCACTTCCCACTTGGGAGGAATCCACTTATGCGTTACAAATCCATGGTGAAGCACCCAACTCCCATCCACGAGTACTTCCCACTCGGGAGGAATCCACTTATGTGTTACACACCGGTGGTGAAGCACCTGGCTTCCAGCCCCACGAGTGTTCAGAAGGACGGGATACTTACCCACCCCATGGCTCCTCACTTGGTGCAGCTAGAGGGCATCTCACACTCGAGGCAGAGGTGACCCACAGCCGCCTGCTGCAAATTTCTATCCACTGCACAGAAGGTCAGAGGCTGCAGGTATTTATTACTTGTGCTCCTAGGCCGTTCCAGCTTCCGTCCTCAGTTTATCCAATCTCTGCCCTCCCCCCTCCTCCATACCTAATTTGATTGGCCCGGGGGTGAGGGACACCTTCTGTATTCCCGGCTTGGGCTGTCAATCTAGCAGTTTGGGTTTGGGGGGCAGTATCTCACCCGCACCTCCAAATTCTACCTTGCTGGCTTGGTAGCGGTGGTGGGTACCCCGGGGTCACCTTGACTTCCCCAAGGTCCCACATCCAATTCATCTCGTCCAATTCTCTCTTTGACCTCTTCCAATTTGGTTTCCTCCCAAGTCAGTCTACAAAACTACTCTCTCTAAGGTCAAAAATGACCTCCTTCTTTCAAATTTCAATGTCCTCTATCTAAATCCTCCTCAGTCTTTCAGCTACCTTCAGCACTGTGGATCACCCTCTTATCCCAGAATCATTCTCCACCCCTGACTTCACTGATACTGCCTTCTCCTGGTTCTCCTCCTATCCCTTTGGCTGCTCTTTCTCAATCTCTTTCATAAGCTCCTCCCCTGCCTCCCACCCTTACTGGGGGAGTCCTCAAGGTTCAGTTCTGGGTCCCCTTCTATTCTCCATTGACAGCCACTCACCTAGAGAACTCATTCACTCCTATGGCTTCAACTGCCATTTTTACATGGATGATTCCCATCTCTACCTCTCTAGCTCTTACCTCTCTCCTTCTTGGCAGTCTCGCAATTTCTCCTGCCTTTAGTACACGTCTATTTGGAAGTCCCACAAACACTTCAAATTTAACATGTCCAAAACAGAACTCCTCATCCTCCCATCCAAACCCTCTCCTCCCCCTGTCTTTCTCACCCTGTAGAAAGCACCACTATCCTCCCTGTCTCACAAACCCATAATCTTGGCATTATCCTCGACTCATCTCTCTCATTCAACCCACACATTTGTTCTGTCACCAAATCCCCTTGGCTCTACCTTCACACCACTGTTAAAATTCACCCTTTTCTCTCTTCCAAACTGCTACAATGTTGATCCAAGCACTTATCCTAAACTGCTTTAACTGCTGCATCAGCCTCTTCATTGAGCTCCCTGTCTCCTGTCTCTCCCCACTCCATTCCATACTTCACCTCAGCTGCCCAGATCATTTTTCTAAAAAAGTTCAGTCCTTGTTTCCCCACTCCTCAAGAACCTCCAGTGGTTTCCCATCCACCTCCATATCAGCAGAAAGTCCTTACTATTGGCTTTAAAGCACTCACTCATCTCACCCCCTCCTATTTTCCATCGCTGATTTCCCCATTAGAACTCAGCCTGCCTGCTTTGCTCTTCTGATGCCAGCTTACCTTGATCTTGTCTATCTTGCCTCTAAATGTTAAGCACATCCCGATCTGGCTTGGAACTCTCTCCTTTACATATGACAGACCACCACTCTTTCCATCTGGAAAGTATTACTCAAATCACTAAGGGGTCTTGCATGATTAAGTCCTCATTTCCCCTATTTTCTCCCCTGTGTCTCCTTTGAACTTGGATCTGTACACTTCAAGCATTTGATACACCTAACATTCTGCCCCTCAAAACTCATGTAAGTATCCCTTCATTTTAGTCTATGTCTCCCGTTCTAAAGTGTAAGTTCCTGGTAAGCAGGGAATGTGTCTACCAACTGTTTTATATTGTACTCTCCCTTGGTCTTAGCATGGTGCTCTGCACACAGTCAGCTCTCAATAAATACAATTGATTGAATAATTAACTGATTGACGCACAGTCAAAAATATGTTTTAGCTTTCAAAAGGGAAGTGATTTCCTGTGTCTATTCCAGGTACTTCCCTGAGCTGCAGTTCTGCCATTTTAGAAGGAGAGCTCTTTCAGTGCAAATTCTAAAGAACATCGCTGCACATGCCTTGCTATAGGCAGTAAATACTATGGTTCCAGAAAGGTTCTCAATGCCACTTTCCATGACTTTGGCTTTATGCTGAGTAAAAGTTTATCTGGAAATATCAATCTTCTCTGAGATCTTGTCTGGAAATTTCTGAAAGAATCTTTATATTTCGCAAGGGGAGCATTAACTCTGGCAATGTTATAGTTAGGGCCGCACTGTGGTTATGTTGTTAGCTGCTTTCACGTTCAATATTCGTTTCATGCATGTCCTAACTGAAAGATGGTTTGAGGAGGCAGCAGAATCCTCTACCCCTAGTAATCGTTGCTAAGGCAGAATTATGTATAATGATAAGTATTATTAAGTATTTACATAGTAAATGCTTAACAAATGTCATTATTATTCTTCATATTATTACTATGTGCCAAACACTGTACTAAGTGCTGAGGCAGATGCAAGATAAGAGTGCCCCTATCATCATCACCAATGAGTACTTACTGTGTACAGAGTACTGGACTAAATTCTTGATAGCGTATAACAGAGTTGGAAGACACATCCCCTCCCACAGGGAACTAATTGACCTCCTTAGAGATAGAGTTACAGGAGAGGGTAAATCAAGTGATCACCTGCAGCCACCAATTAGAAGGGATGATGCAGTCTCTCCCAGCATCCACCTGCCAACCTCTCCCAGCTCTCCCTGCTGCCTTACCCTCCTACACTGACAGTGTGGACTTCCAGTGGTGCCGGATGGAGAGGCGAGGACTAAGGAGCGGAATTGCTGTCATCTAAAGCCAATCTACTCTTTCCGGAACCCAATCTGGAAATGTTTCCTCTGTGCCATCTGGAGAATGGGGTTCAATGAGAGGAATTACTGCTGAAGTAAGTGATTCAACTCTTTAACTGCCTTCCTCGCCAAAGCACCTCTTCTTCTTCTTTAGACTGTGATAACCATATGGGATTGGGGTGGCATCTGATCAAAATGTATTTCATCTATCCAGTGCTTGCACAGTGCTTGGCATTTAACAAATACCACCATTCTTCTTCTTCTTCATTCTCCCTCTCCTCATTTCCAGATTGACCATATCTGCAAAATTCCAGTCTGCTGGAGTTACCGATTTTCTAGCTCCAGTCTTACTTATTGATCTTTATTCCATTTGCCGTTAGTTGTCATTAAGAGCCAAACAAGTGGATAAACAGAGAAAGGATTCAAACAAAAATATTCATGTCGGTAATTTAAATGTCCAGATTTTGGTGTGGATTTTTAGGGGAGGCCTGAAGCAGCATGTAGACAAACCAAAAAACATATGAAAGAAAAGCAAGTCACATTTTTTCTCTCCGTATTAAAGTATCTCCAAATTTCTTTCCTTCAGATGAATGTTTTGTAAGGGAGTCTATCCACTTAAAACAATCAAACAATGTTCAAAGCTTGACTCTTGGGCATTGTTTTAAAACAAAAGCAAGAAGAGTAGGTTCAATCCCATTTTACAGATGAGGCAATTGAGGCACTAAGAAGTAACTTTCCCAAGATCACACAGCAGGCAATTGGCAGACTGGGATTAGAACCCAGGCCCTCTGTCTACAAGGCCCTTGCTCTTTCCATTAAAGTAAACTGCTTCTCAGTGGGGGCTCTGTGATTTTCACAACCTTATCTATTTTAGCCTAGCTGTTCCAACAAAGCTTCAGTGTTGAATAAACAACTGGTCTGTAGATCATTTATCTAGCAATTTTGAAGGTGAAAAACTCCCCAGAAGCCCATGGTCTTGAGAGCTATCAAACAGTAAATATTTTCCTTCTGGAATGTTAAAAGCAAGTTCCTGTTGTGTGTTTATACATGTGGTAGGATAGATTTAATTGGTAAATGACAACGTTTTTTTGTTTGAATGTTTGTTGAAACAAAGCAGAATTAAATTACTTTGCATTCTGGTTTTTTTACAGGCAGGAATGGGATGGTCTTGAAATAATCATATATAAATGTGGCAAATTATGCTATTTGATACAGGTGGTCTCTAATTCTCTAACATGGCTTTAAATGTAAAACATATAATTAAATAATCTAAAGACAATGAAGCCACTATATCTCTGCAATTCCAAGGGTAGGAGTAAAATATTTCTGATGTTAATATCAAGTTTCATGACAGAAAATTCAATGCAGTAATCCGAACATCTGTGAGAAATATACTTTCCTGGTAACTGTCCAACTTAGTCCAAGTTAAGTAGGAAGCGGATGTTCTGTCCATTTTTGGGAAGAAGGCTCTGAATGTTTTATATTTTCAATGGCCAGAAATTGAAAGTGAAAAAAAATCATGACTAAATCAATCTTATTTATAGAGCTCTTAGTATGTGTAGAGGACCTTACTAAGCGCTTGGGAGAGTCAATGCAACAGAGTTTCCTAGACACATTCCCTGCCCACAGTGAGCTTTCAGTTAGAGAATTAGAAAAGTTTTTGAAATGTGTAGTCCAAGTTACTTTAAATTCATTATCTTTGTGTAGTATTTAGTCATAGTTGCAGAAATGAAACACTTTGAAGTTGTGAAAACATAAAGAGCAACATTAGAATTTCTCGATTTGGACAAGAGTTCTTGTTCTGAATTTTTTTAAGATTTGTATTTGTTCCAATGTAATAAAAAAACAGTTGACTTCACGTTTGAAAATCAACTACGTCCTCTGAGGTTGGAAAGAAAACAATGCAGAACATTTATTTGTTATACCAGTAGCCCCTGTTGACCAATAAGACCATCCAAGCGCTTAGTACAGTGCTCTGCACAAAGTAAGCTCTCACTAAGTGCTACTGTTTGAACCACTGACTGATCCATTTCCCGCCTGTTTTCTGAAAATGAGATTGCTTCCAAATTAATGGACTGTAATAATATTAGCTATTGACTTAGAGTGTTGTCCCTTTGCTTCTTATTGAATTTAAAATCTTCTGGAAACTTATGATTGAAGAAGATATCACACCAACTGAAGCTGCATCATGAAATAGAAAAAAGCTTTCTTCTGAACATCAAGGACTTTTTCTAACTGCCAATATTTATTTGCTCTGGACCTTAGGCAAGACAGTTTCTCTCTTTCTCCCCATCTGTAAAGTAGATCTAGTATTTCTCATGGAAATCCTGTGAGAACCAATCAGGAAATATAAATGAAAGAATCAGAGTCCCTTTGTAGAAAGGGAACCTCTCAACTGAAGGCATTATCAGTCTCATTATTTATAATGTTAACTATAAAGGTGGTATGAAAATTCATATGCCAAAACAGGAAATACTTGGGAAAAACAAAATCTCCCTACCAAAGTGGCATTCTGCAAGCACCTTCTTAGAATGAATGTTTCCATGTTTATCTCTTTCTCCTAGGAATACAAGAATGTACTGCAAAATAGTGCATTTCAGCTTTTTCATAGAGTAAAAACATTTCAAAAGAGAAAAATATGCCCCTTTTCCCCAAAAGACCTGTAATATAGGATCAGTATCTTCAACTATTTCACAAATCTTTCAATCCCTATGTAAAAGTTGTGTCAAGAAAAACACTTTTTATTACCAATAATTTATTTTTGTACGAACAGGAAAAAAATATATAAATCCCTACTGAGGTACGTGTGTATTGAAACTCCTTGTTTGTTTATGGATGAGCATAAATCTTGACTATCCTAGGCTGTTTTATCGAATAAATTGATTTGATACCATCCCAGTATTCGCTAGGATTAAACTCTTCATGGAGAAACATAGAGTTTTCTCAAGGGTGTTTGGACGACAGTTATTTTACAATGGAGGAAAGTCCAAGAGTGGTAGAAGATGGTTACAGTTAGAAACTAATTTAACTCTGATTTGTTCACATTATTCATTGCGTGCCAACTTGGTGTATAGGCATCTGGGAGAGGTTAATCAATGTAAAAGATGTGGTCCCTACCCTCAGAGAACTTACAGTCCTATCGGGAGAGATTGGATGATAAATTGAGAGTAGATGAAGGAGGAAAAAAAGATACCACTGGTGAACTTTATTCATTCATTCATTCAATCATATTAATCGAGTGCTTACTATGTGCAGACCACTGTATTAAGTGCTTGGAAGAGTACAATGCAACAATGAACAGGCTGATTATGGGCAGAGAACACGTCTGCTAATTCTGTTGCATTGTATGCTACCAAGCGTTTAGTACAGTGCTCTGCGCATAGCACTCAGTCAATACCATCGATTGACTGAACCGGTTATAGCAGGGACTATGTCATCTAATATAAACATATACTATCTATATATGTGTGTGTGTGTGTGTGTGTATGTCTGTGTCTTAGGTTGGCTGTTGTGTGTTGGATGACATCAACAGGGGCAGTGAACAAGAATTGGCTAATGCCTAATAGAGAAGGTGGAATTTCAGGAGGGCTTTGAAGAGCAGGAGAGGAGCAGCCGCTGACTGGCAGAGTTGGAATTAGAACCCGGATCTTCCTACCTTTGCACTTTCCACTATAGTTGATTCATCAGTAATCTACCTCTTCAAATTTCAAGAGGAATACTCCTTCCTTTTCACCTTCTAAATTTAAATGCAGAATATAAGAAAAGTACAAGGTATGGCTAGATCCATTCAATCAACCACAGAATCAGACATGGGGCAGAGTTTCCCACTGGATTAACAGCCCTAATGATACCATACTGTCCCCCATCCTGGTCCTCAGTCTAGACTGTACACGGGATACACTCTCTAATTCCTAGTGAATGAGTTTGACCTTGACCACTGTTCAAAGCCTGCAAAACCGTTAGAACCAAAACCAGTAATGTAAATTCAACATTAATGAATTTCAATCTTCAGGAGTTACTATGCAAAAAATGATTTCCTAATTTCTTATCCAAGATGTTCTATGTTTAGTATTCTGCTAATGTGCTATTTAATATCCTTAGATCTCTGCAGTCTGCATTTTACCATCTACAAATGAGTGACATTACAGGCTTTGATTTACTGCTATTGTTACATTCTTATCTGACCTTGCACAGTGAAATAATAAACAAGATTATCCCCATTCTAAATTTCTTCCACTTGATTGCTCAGGGAAACTCATTAGCTCGGGTAACTAGAGTATTATTTACTTCATTAATACTTGATTTATTGCTAGGAGGTGCAGATAATGAATGACCGTTAATGAGACAATTGAATATGTAACTGGAAGTTATGCTAGTGGATTGTAACAATAGGCCCAATAAATGTTCTTAAAATTGTATTAGAATTTAGCCTCCAATTGCAAGTCAGTTAATTGATTAAATTCATATAAATATGAAGCCAAACAAAAACTCCTCGCCCTTGGCTTTAAAGCAGTCAGCCCAACCACCTTGCCTCCTCCTACCTTACCTCGCTTCTCTCCTACAACCCAGCCCATACACTTTGTTTCTCTAGTGTTGACTGTGCCTTGATTTGGCCTGTCTCGCCGCCGACCTTTGGCCCACGTCCTGCTTCTGGCCTGGGATGCCCTCCTTCCTCAAATCTGCCATACAATTACTCTCCCTACCTTCAAAGCCTTATTGAAGGCACATCTCCTCCAAGAGGCCTTCCCAGACTAAACCCCACTTTTCCTCATCACCCATTCCCTTCTGCATTGCCCTGACTTGCCCCCTTTGCTCTCCCCTGCCCTTTCAGCGCCATGGCACTAATGTATATATCTGTAATTTTATTCATATTAATGTCTGTTTATTTGTATTGATGTCTGTGTCCCCGTCTCTAGACTGTGAGCTCATTGTGGGCAGGGATTGTCATTGTTTATTGTTATATTGTACTCAACCAAGGGCTTAGTATAGTAGTCTGCACACAATAAGTGCTTAATAAATAAGCATTCACTGAGTGAATGAAGTCCCTGTTACCTTCTCTAGACAGCGACACTTCCATCTTCCCTCTCTATACACAAACACCCGCACGCACACACACACACACACACACACACACACACACACACACACACACTTTTTTTTGCTTTCAGCTCTGAGCTAGAACAACAGCCATCTCCATCTCACTACTAGAGAATTAGCCGCCACCAACCAATGGTATTTACTGAGCATTTATTGCAGGCTGATCACTGTACTCCACACTTGGGAAAGTACAATGTACTGCCAAATGGAATCATTATCTGAGGGTCTAGAATCTCAAATTCTCAATCCTCTGGCTGCATCCTAGATGTGTCAGAGTCCCATTTATTCCCCAGGGGGATTTGGATCATGTCTTGTTTTGGAATCCCATAATGGTGGCGGGGGGGAGATTACTGGGATAATTTTCAGGGAGTGGTGATGGATCTAAGAGGAGCAGCGCTTGACAGAGAGTAAGCACTTAACAAATACCATCATCATTATTATCAATCACTTGCAGGAACTTCAGTAATGGACCCTACCCCTGCCCTGCCATAAAATTCCAGGTCAATTCCAAGCAGCGTGAGGACAGTGTGACCTAGTGGAAAGAGCATGGGACTGGATACAAGAAAGTGTGGTTTCTAGTCTTCGTATTCCTACTCGCCTGCTGCATTCCACAGTTGCCTTGTCTTTTAAATGAAAATGAAATAGCTGCTCTCCTTATCTCTTAGGTAGAAAGCCACATGTGGGACAGGGACTCTGTCTGATCTGATGGTCTTCCCTAGAATTCGACACAGTGCTTGGCACATATTAAGGGCTTAATAAGTACCATAACTAACTTCCTAGAAATACAGACCCTTCCCCCCAGCCCCCACCCCCGAGGCCACTCTGAGACAATCCTGGGATTTATGATGCAGAACTGGGCCTGCCGGGAGCTCAGGGACACTCTGGTGAAGATCCTGTCAGGGATGCAGAGGGACTGCCGTCTTTTCCAGAGAAGCAGACGCTGGTCTCTTGATGGGAATGCAGCTTCACTGAATATCTCCAAGGGGCGCGGACTACTTCTGAGGGAGTCGCCCTGTTAACAGAAGCCACCACCCTACCAACAATGACAATTTATTCTGCTCATTTAAGATCATCCACTAGGTTCATTCATTCAATCATATTTATTGAGTGCTTACTCTGTTAGGTTAGCGTTAGGTGATAAAAGTAGGGCAAGCGTTTTTTTTTCCCATATTTCGTAGCATGCAAACGCAGCTCTCTCACCACTGTGCTGAAGTTTAATACAGTTCTCCCTCACAGGAACCCTTTCAAAAGCTAGTAGATTCAGCTCAACGATTTGGAGATGCTTTCCGATATATTTTCTAGCAGGAAAGAGTTTATAACGACTGGTACTTCTGGTGCGGAATTATACTTTTGAGTAATCCTTAATCTTGGGATTCTTCTGAAATAGTTTATAGATTGTAAACTCTTAGTGGGCGGGGACCATGTTTACCGATTTGGTTGAATTGTACTCTCAAACACTTAGTGCACGGTTCTGCATATAGTAAGTGTTCAGTAAATACTACTGATTGACTCAACATGGTTGGCATTTGTGAATATTTGGAATTTTCAAGCGCAGGATGCCCAATGGCTAGAGGTAATAGTGGAGAACAGAAAATCCTCAGTCACACACCCCATTCCAGGTCAGCCTCAGTTCCCACCGGACCTGAACCTGGGAATGCCAGGAAATAGGTCCACTAGAAGAGAAGCCAGTGTGCTGCCATATCGTCCTGCAAGGACCAGACTAGTGTTGACTCTAGACTCGTTGTGGGTAGGGAATGTGCGTTTATTGTTATATGGTAGCTACCCAAATGCTTAGTACAGTGCTCTCCACACAGAAAGCGCTCAATAAATATGATTGAATGACTGAGTGAATGACCCACTCTCAAACCTTTTAGACCATCACCAACAGTCCGCCATTTAAACACAGGGCCATCAATCTATCAACAGTATTTATTGAATGTTTACTGTGTGCAGAACACTGTACTAAGCACTTATGGGAAGCAGCATGGCTTATTGGAATAAGCACGGGTTTGGGAGTCAGAGGTCGTGGGTTCTAATCCCGACTCCACCACGTGTCAGCTATGTGACTCTGGGCAAGTCGCTTAACTTCTCTGTGCTTCTGTTACCTCATCTGTAAAATGGGGATGAAGACTGTGAGCCCCACGTGGGACAACCTGATTACCTTGTATCTACCCCAGTGCTTAGAATAGTGCCTGGCACATAGTAAGTACTTAACAAACACCATTATCATTATTATCACTTGGGAAAGTATAACACAACAGAGTTGGCAGACATGCTTCCTATCCACGAGGAGCTCACATCTAGAAGGGGAGACAGACACTACAATAAATCGGAGGTATGTACGTAGGTGCTGTGGGACTGAGGGAGGGGTGAATAAAGAGGTACAAATCCAAGTGCAAGGGAGACACAGAAGGGAGAAGGAGCAGGGGAAATGAGGACTTAGGTAAGGCCTACTGGAGGGGATGTGCTTTTAATAAAAGTGGGAAGAATGATGATCTGTCAGATATGAAGGGAAGGGAGTTCCAGGCCAGAGGCAGGACGTGAGCAAGGGGTCAGCTGTGAGATGATATCAAGGTACGGTGAGAAGGTGTTTGTTAGAGTGAAGTCAACGTGCTGGGTTGGAGTAGGAAATCAATGAGGCAAGATAGGAAAGGCCAAATGGATCGAATGCTTACCCTAGATGTGTGCCAGATCAAATGGCATAGTGGATCAAGAATAGCCTGGGAGTCACAAGGTCATGGGTTCTAATCCTGGCTCAGCCACTTCTCTGCTGTGACCTTGGGCAAGTCACTTCTCTGTGCCTCAGTTACCTCATCTGTAAAATGGGATTTGAGTCTGTGAGCCCCATGTGGGACAAGGGATTGTCTTGCTTGAATTCACCCCATTGCTTAATACAGTGACTGGCACATAGTAAGCACTTAGCAAATACCATGATTATTATTACTTTATTATTATAAAACCAGAAATGGTCCAAAAATAACTTTCCAGGGCTCTTTTGGCGTGTCACAGTTCCTGTGTTCTACTGGGCCCTAGGAAAGCTGGATTAAGATGATTTCTGGGGATCTGGCCCATGAAAGGCTCTATTCTGTCATTCTCTCGTGGTCAGTGTGCATATGTGCGGTTGTCCTCGTGGCTACAAATCCCTTTCTGCACAGAAAAGTGTTGTGCTACATGGTTAGATTATGCTTCACTATGTATTTAAATCGTTAGAGAACTTGGCGTAATGCAGGGAATGTGTCTGTTTTATTGTACACTCATAAGCACATAGTATACTGCTCTGTACATAATAAAGTGCTCAGTAAACGTGACTGATTGATAGGATGGATGTCAAGGACAGGAACCATCACATGGCATCTTCTTGCCACTTTTGGACGCAGTTGCTTGCTGGATGATTTTTGTTTGACCTAGCAATGACTCCGCTTATGCTTTTATGTTGTGTCACAAGTTCCTTACAAGTTCCATCCTGCAAAATTAGGTTCCCATGAATATTGTCTTTATACTATTGAAACTGTGTTCCACCATCTCATTGGTGATGATCCTTATCTTGCTATTTTGCATTTAAGCTTGGTTCTGAAGTGAAAGGAAGAAAGAAATTCTTCTAGGATTACAACCAATACAGCTTTTGTAGCATTTGCAATTGTTGTTTTTTTCCATGAACTCAATTTCTCTCCCTCCATTGTCCGTAGCAGGCCCGTTTGCTTTGAATGCATGCTAACTTTAGGGGGATAGATTTTTTGCTAAATTTTCTGTCTGGTTTCCCCCCATCTTTATTTTTTGTATATATTTTTATGTTAGTGTTCTGTTAAATGCTTTCATTGTATTGTTCTTCACTGTTTCAGGCGTAGGATGAGAGAGGATTGAGGAGGACAAAGTACAGAGAGAGGAGGGTGAGTCGTTGTCGTCTTTTGCTGTCGACTCCTGTCTGACCATAGTGACGCCATTGACGCATCTGTCCCAGAACGGCCCACTCCCATCTACAATCATTCCGGTAGTGTGTCCATAGTGTTTTTTTGATAAAAATTTGGAAGTGGTTTACCACTGTCTACTTCCAGGCAGTAAACCTGAGTCTCTGCCCTCCACTCCACCCGATGCCGCTGCTGCTCAGCATGGGTGAGTTTTGACTTGTAGCAGATGGCCTTCCACTCGGTAGCCACTGGCCAAGCTAGGAATGGAATGGGTATGCCTCTGCTTGACTCTCCCTACCATGGTCGAGACTGGTAGAGTACTGGAAACTCTCCAGGTGCGACCCTGAGAGGGGAGGAGGGTGAGTATATGTTTTCCATTCCTCTAACACTGATTTTATGACACGGGTTTTATTTTGCAAGGGATAGAACCAGGAAACCCGGGAACTGGGCTGGTCTGCCAAAACATTACCTAGACACAGCTACCCTTAGCCCAACCCCAATCTTGACTCCTGACTCAACCCCAATCTTCCACATTTTTGGATTTTCCCTCAGAGCTAACGCAATCAATCGATGGCATTTACTGAGTGCTTACTACATGCAGAGCACTGTACTCATCGCTTAGGAAAGTACAATTCAACAGAATTAGCCGACATGTTCCCTTCCCCTAATGAGCATACAAAGATCTAGGGTAATGGCAACCCAACAGCTCTGACACTAGGTTGTGAGGGGCTGAGGAATGGCCACCATGACAGCGATGAGGGTGAAGTAAAAGAGACAGAGGGAGAGAGGAGCCTTCCCATCCTGCCCTTCAAACTCCAGTTATGGGGCCAACTACTCTAGCTGTAAATACTTTCGTCTGCCTCTGCCTTTAGAGTGTAAATTCCTTGTGGATGGGAATGTGTCACGCCTTTATTCGGTACTTCCCAAACACCTAGTAGGGTGGCCTAGTAGGGAAGGGAAGAGGAAAAAAAGGGGGAGGGGAAGAGAAGGAAAAGGAAAGGAAAGGAAGAAAAAAGAAAGGGAAGGGAAAGGAAAGGAAGGAAAAAGGAGGGGAAGGGGAAGGTAAGGAAGAGAAAAAAGGGGAAAGGAAGGAAAAAGAAGAGTAAGGGAAAGGAAAGGAGGGAAAAGAGGGGGAAGAGAAAAGGGGGAAGGGAAGGAAAGGGAAGGGAAGGAAAAGGAAGAGTAAGGGAAAAGAAAGGAGGGAAAGGGAAGGAAAAGGAGGGGAAGGGAAAGGAAAGGAAGGAAAAAGAAGAATAGGGGAAAATAAAGGAGGGAAAGGGAAGGAAAAGGAGGGGAAGGGAAGGAAATGAAGCAGAAGGGGAAGGGAAAGGAAGGCAAAAGAAGGGGAAGGGAAGGGAAAAGAAAGGGAAAGGAAGGGAAAAGGGGATGGGAGGGCAGAGGAAGGAGGTTCCCGCGGGCCCCGACGAGGACCACGGGGCGGGGATCAGGGGGCAGGGTCGGGGACCCCTGTGGGACCCGCGCCCGCCCAGCCCCGGACCCCATCCCCACCCTCCCCCCGGCTCTGCACCCAGTAAGCGGTCAATAAATACGACTGAATGAATGAATGAGTGGGTGAGACGGTCCAAGCCCTTCTCTGGGTCGCAGCCCAGCATCTTCCCCCTCCTCTTCTTCGGAGCCTCTGCTTTTAGGAGGGGGCGGGGGAACAGGTGGGCGTCCAGGGGGAGGGCCAAGGGCAGCCTCCCCCGAGCTGCCCGGGCATCCCTCCCTTCAAGGATTGGAGGACAAAGTTGTGGAAGTTGGCGGGAGCCGGGATGAGCGCACCGTTCCCTCCGGGGCCCGGGCGACGAAGACCCTGAAGGCCCACAAGTTGGAAGCAGAGGGAGCAGCAGCGGGAGAAGCCGAAGTAGGGGGAGCAGGAGCAGCAGGAGCAGCAGGAGCTGGAGAAGCAAGGGGATCAGGAGCAGAAGCAGCAGCAGCAGGGGGATCAGGAGAAGGAGCAGCAGCAGCAGGGGGATCAGGAGAAGCAGGAGGAGGAGCAGCAGCAGGAGGAGGATCAGAAGCAAAAGCAGCAGCTGGGGGGATCAGGAGAAGCAGGAGGCGGAGCAGCAGCAGGAGGAGGATCAGGAGCAAAAGCAGCAGCTGGAGAAGCGGCAGCAGCAGCAGGGGGATCAGGAGAAGCAGGAGGAGGAGCAGCAGCGGGATCAGGAGGAGAAGCAGCAGCAGGAGGAGGATCAGGAGCAAAAGCAGCAGCTGGAGAAGCAGCAGCAGCAGCAGCAGCAGGAGACGCAGCAGCAGGGGGATCGGGAGAAGCAGCAGCAGGAGGAGGATCAGGAGCAAAAGCAGCAGCTGGAGAAGCAGCAGCAGCCGGAGGAGAAGCAGCAGCAGCAGGAGGAAGATCAGGAGCAGAAGCAGCAGCTGGAGAAGGAGAAGTAGGAGCAAAAGCAGCAGCTGAAGGAGGAGCAGCAGCAGCAGCAGGGGGATCAGGAGCAAAAGCAGCAGCTGGAGAAGGAGCAGCAGGAGGAGGAGCAGCAGCAGCAGCAGCAGGGGGATCAGGAGCAGCAGCAAGGACAGGAGGAGGAGGAGGGGCGTGGGTGCATGGCCCCCGGGGTCTGCTCGGGTCCTCCGCCGCCCTGGCTGGGCCAGGGGAAGATGCTGGCCGTGGGGGCCCTGGCAGGCTTCTCCGTGCTCAGCCTGCTCACCTACGGGTACCTCACCTGGCACCGCGGGCCGGAGGAGGAGGAGGAGGCGGCGGGACCGGGACGGGGCCCGGAGCCCAGCAAGCCCCCGGCCTCCCGGCCCCACCTCGTCTTCATCCTGGCCGACGACCAGGGCTTCCGCGACGTGGGCTACCACGGGTCGGAGATCCGGACCCCGACCCTCGACCAGCTGGCGGCCGAGGGGGTCAAGCTGGAGAACTACTACGTCCAGCCCATCTGCACGCCGTCCCGAAGCCAGTTGATCACCGGGAAGTAAGTGGGACCGCTCGGGCTTCTTTCTCCCACGCCGGGTTGGGGTGGGGGTCCTGCCGCCCCGGTCGGAAAAGAAAACAACAAACTAAAAACTTTCGGGGGGGGGGAGGGGGGTCTCTCGCTTTGACCCGCTGCAGGGGTTTGCGGTTTTAGGATCTGGAAAGGCCTTTACACGAGACAGGAGCACTCCCCTCCTATTCCCCCCCACCCCATCAGGCCCCCAGCCCACCCACCCTACCCCACTATCCTCCTCCTTCCTCTCCCACAAGACAGAAGTACTCCCCTTCCCCCCCCAAAAACCCCCCAGCCCACCCATCCTACCCCACCATCCTCCTCCTTCCTCTCCCACAAGACAGAAGTACTCCCCTTCACCCCCAAAAAACCCCAGCCCACCCATCCTACCCCACCCATCCTACCCCACCATCCTCCTCCTTCCTCTCCCACAAGACAGAAGTACTCCCCTTCACCCCCAAAAAACCCCAGCCCACCCATCCTACCCCACCCATCCTACCCCACCATCCTCCTCCTTCCTCTCTCACAAGACAGAAGTACTCCCCTTCACCCCCAAAAAACCCCAGCCCACCCATCCTACCCCACCATCCTCCTCCTTCCTCTCCCACAAGACAGAAGTACTCCCCTTCCCCCCCCAAAAAAAACCCCAGCCCACCCATCCTACCCCATTATCTTCCTCCTTCCTCTCGCACAAGACAGAAGTACTCCCCTTCACCCCCCAAAAAACCCCAGCCCACCCATCCTACCCCACCATCCTCCTCTCCTACGAGACAAGTACTCCCCTTTCCCTCTCCAGCCCCCCATCCCACCCATCCTACCCCACCATCCTCCTCCCTCCTCTCCCCCCACTTCTGCGTCTTTCATTGTCCTCTCTCTTAGCCGGGCCCCTGCCGGGCGACGGTTCATGCCCGTTCACCAAGTTCCCGAGATGTGGAAGGTCCAGGTCTTTCCACCAGGAAAGGATCATTCGGGGGAGGGAACCCCAAGATGGCACTTGGAGGGAAGGGTAGGGACAAAGCCAGACAGGCGTTGGGCATGGTCCAGAGGAGAAGGGAGAAGGGTGGCACGTTGGTGGCGTCTTCAAGTTTCTTTTCTCTGGGTCTGAGAAATGGACCCACGGGGATACAGAGGTCTCTTCGTGGATGACAGTTCCTCCTCCGCTCATGGGCCTTTCTGCCTTGCTACTCCCCAGCCACGGTTTAACTTAAATCTCACAGGGAGACTGGTGGTTCTTGTTCTTCCTCCGCTCCCTGCCTCATGCCCCAGACTTAAAAAGTGGGCATTCTGACACCTCAAGTATTCCTGCCAACGGCCAGGGCAGGGCTCAATAGTCAGAGCAGATTCCAGGTCAAACCTCTTGGCTCTGATCGCCCCTTCCATAGCCTCCGCGTTGCCCGGAAAATAGTTGTCTTACAGTATTTGTGAAACTGATACAGTTTAGACGATCTCTATTCGTCATCTTGCAGCCTATCAGATGCCGAATCACAAAGAGCCAATTTTGAAGGAGTGTCTCATTTTGCACATTTGTTTATAAATACGGTGGGTTGCCACTATAGTTTGGGGTGATTCAGGCTTTGGTAACTGGGCGACAAAGTGGCAGTGAAGTAGAAGGGTTTGGTTTTTTTGTAGTATACTTTGGATTTACGGGCGAAAGCCATAAATAGAAAATCTACTTTTAGAATAAAAAAGAACAAAAGTCTCAGAATGGTTCAGCTTCTCTGTCATGTGATCACCATTGCAGTGAACTTTTGCTTTTTGTGAAGTTGTTCTTGGAATTGAATCCTCTAAGAGTGGCCAGTATCCACTGGAAAAAATAAGGCTTATTTTGAAGGAATCTATGACCTGCAAAATCCTTTTGCTTTCAACCTGATTTCCACCTCATAGCAGTTTCTCCTCTACTAGAAAGAGATGTCCTTCTTTTTCCCTCTCCTTGGAGAAATGTGCAGAAATCTCGCTTAAAGTTTGTGAAAATTGAACAAGTTATTTACAGATTTTCTTAAGAAGGCCAAGGGATGTGGCAACATATACGGAGTATGTATTGGCTGGAAATTAAAAAGTGTTTTCCGTAGCCGGGTACTAAAGTTCTGTATTTCTATAAAATTCTATATTTATTTTGCTGAGCATTGCAGAAGTCCTCAATGGAAAGCATGTGGACTTCAAAAGGAATGCCACATATTCCTGAACTGAGAGTATGAATCCTCTAGTTGATTAGGGAATTGAGATCCACCAAACGATTTTTTAGCTGGAATAAGACTGCAGGGCTGATGGGTGGGCATTTTTTCATTCTAGACATAGCCTTAAGTTTCTTTCAAGAACAACAACAAAAAGAGAATAGATTACTAGCAGAGTTTACAGACAGTATCTTTTGATGCTTAAGTGCCGAAGAAACGCTTAGAGAACTGTTATCTGCAACGTCATGAAAACGTATACTTTAATAATTGGGTACTAAAAGTTACTCCGGTAGAGTAAATGTAGGTTCACCTGCTCTCTTAACTAGATGATCGAATAAAAATGATTCTTTTCCTACTAAAAATGTTTCAGCTTCCTAAAATGCCCACATCACTCTTTTGGGATGAAAAGTAAAACGTTAATCATTTGCCATTTAAACATGTTTATTTCTCAGTATTTGCGTGAAAACTTTTGTTTTTTGCTCTTCTCCTTTAAGAAAATCTGCTGAAAGGGAAATTTTCCTTTACATGAATAACGAAAGGAAGTGGTTAGGGAAGGCTAGTTCTGGGCAGAATATTAATATTGCAGAGCCAAAAGATTACTGTCGTGTCCTTTCCATGAAGTGTCAGAGGTGGTTTATGCTTTCTGGCTCTGGCAGATCAGAGAGGCAATGAAAATATAACATCTGAATTATGCTGCTGAAAAGTTAAGCAGGTAAAGGGAACTCTTCATGAACAGAAACAAATGTCCTCTAAGCCTGCCATAGTGTAGCATAGTGTAAATTTTTGAAACTGAGGTTATAATTGTCTATATATTTGGTTAATTGCATTGGTTAAGCTGTTACTATGTGCCAAGCACTGTGCTAAGTGCTGGAAATTTATGAAAAACTTCCTCCATGTTGGTAAATACTGTCATCCACTTACCAACTCCTTTGTCTTCAATCCCCTCTTATCACTACCAGTTTGAACAGTCAAAGTCCAAGCAGGTCTATGTCACTGAAGAGGAGTTGGACGGATTCCAGATCTCTGTTAACTCATTAGATCAGTTCAGCCTCATGAGGGATTAAGACAAAGCTTTGACAGTGGATCTCACTGAACAGTCAGAACTTTCATTTTTATTAGTAACAACTGAAGTTGTGTCCTCACCCATTCAAGAAATCTGTAAATCGTGAAATGAAAAAATCAATCAATGGTCAATCGTTCAGTCAGTGGTATTTAAGGAGCACTTACTGTGTGCAGGACATTGTACTAAGCACTTGGGAGAGTACAGTGCAACAAAGTTGGTAGACATGCTCCCAGCCCACAGCATTTTTACTAAACTTTCTACAGTCCATGCTTCCTTTTCAGAAAGCACTGGGATTTTGTCTGAAGTAGGGGAATTGTCAAAGAGGTAAGAGGGGAGGTTTTTGACAGACACCGGCCTTACAGCATCAATTTCAGGCGGGAAGAAAGTTAGGAACCTGGGTTGAATTTGGAAGACTTGGCAGTGGTTTCCAACTTCCTCTTTGTGCTTCAGATTTCCTAATAAAAAAACCTATAGAAGGGTCAAAGTCAAAGATGGTTAGGTTGGGTTTGGTTATAGGGCTTCCTCCAAGGAAAACTGGATTTGACTTTTGATGAGTGAGTGGGTGTGGTTTACCATCAGCAAGGTTGGAGGAAGGGAGATGAAGGGGTCAGTTGTTCCAGGCCCAGTGCCAACTGAGGCCCCAAGTTTGGAGTCAGACTCAAGTCCCAACAACCAAAGAACGGGCGACAGTGGTGGTGTGGGCCCCGAATGATGGGGGAATGGTGGGAAGGAGCTTTGAAAAATGAAGCTCCTCAGAGGACGGGGGGAGGGGGGCGGTGAGGTAAGAGTTTTCCTGGGAAGGAAGGACACAGAGCAGAGGAACTTCAAACCTCCTCCACCCAGGTCTTGCCCAATCCTTTGTCCAGTTGTGATCATAGTAATCATTAGATTGTAAACTCCTTAAGGGTGTCATTTATGCCTATTGCACTTTCCCAAGCTCTGGTGCTTTATCCATGGTAAGCGCTAAATAAATCCCACTCATTCGTTGCCGGAATGTGATGTAACAGAAATTGATGAGGACAGACGAGTCTTCTCTGAGCAAGAAGGTAATTGAATGTGATTAATTATAGTGAAGGTGATAGTCAGCAAAGAGGTATCCTGGCCTGCGGAGAAGAATAAAGGATAGAGAGTCAGGGGATTTGGGTTCAATCCTGGCTCCACCAATTTCCTGTTGGGTGACTTTAGTCAAGTCACTTAACATTACTGTGCCTCAGTTTCCTCATCTGTAAAATGGAGATTAAATGCCTATTCTCCCTCCATTTTAGTCTATGTGAGCAGGGACTGTGTCTAATCAGTGGTATTTACTCAGATGTCCTGCTGACACCAAAAACTTAACATTTCTGAAATGGAACTCTTTATCTTCTTACCCAAACCTTGTTCTCCCCTTGACTTTCCTGTCGCCGTAGACAGCACCACCATCCTCTCAGTCTCAGCAGCCCATAGTCCTAGAGATACCCTCCACTCATCGCTCTCATTCAGCCCACATATTCAATCTGTCATCAAATCCTGTCGGTTCAACCTTCACGACATCATTAAAGTCTGCCCTTTCCTCTCCATACAAACTTCTTACCACATTAATCCAAGCACTTTTCCTATTCCCCCTTGATTACTGCATCAGCTTCCTTGCTGACTTTCCTGACTCACTGTCTCTCCTCACTCCAATCCACACTTCAGTCTGCTGCCCTGATCACTTTTTGTGAAATCATTCAGTCCATGTTTCCCCACTCCTCAAGAACCTCCAGTAGTTGCCCATCCATCTCTGCATCAAATAGAAACTCCTTACCATAGGCTTTAAAGAACTCAATCACCTTGCCCCCCAACCTCACTTCCCTGATTAACCACTGCAACCCAGCCTGCACATTTCGCTCCTCTAATTCCAATCTACTCACTTTACCTTGAACTTGTCTATCTCACTTCTGACCTCTAGTTCACATCCTTCCTCTCGCCTAGAATGCCCTCCCTCTTCATATCCGACAAACCATCACTGTCCCCACCTTCAAAGCCTAATTAAAAGCACACCTCCTCCAAGAGGTCTTCCCAACCAAGCCTTCGTTTCCTCTTCTCCCATTCCCTTCTGCGTCTCCCTTGTACTCTGATTTGCACCCTTTATCCTCCTCTCCCTCGGCCCCACAGCACTTATGTACATATCTGTAATTTACTGTTTATATTAATGTCTGTCTCTTCCCCTAGACCGCAAGCTCACGGTAAATAGGAGAATGTAGCTACCAACTCTGTAACATTGTACTCTTCCATGGGCAGAACACTGTATTAAGCGCTTGGGAGAGCACAATACAACAGAGTTCCCAGCCCATGGTGAGTTTTCCGTCTTGAAGCTCTAAAGGAGAAAGGTGTGGTCCACAGTGCTTCCTAGCAGCTGGGAAGCCTAGGAGGATTAGGAAGAAGCAGAGGAATAAAAACACCAGGAACTTATACATCTTCTGATAAAATGGATTTGTGGGGAGTGCCTTCCTTGAGCCCTGAAAATTATTTGGGTATCTAGTTTGGTGAAGACGGTAATGCCCTTAGGAAGATACGAGAGGAAAGCTTCAAAGATTTAAAGCTATATTTCAACCAGAACAATTCAGAAGTTAATATTATTCCTTGAAAAATTGCTTATTTAGTAATTGAATCGTGTGTTTTAATGACTGTGGATTCATGGACAACAAATAATTGGAAGATTTGTGTGATCAAAGCCTCAGGATTGAAACTTCTTTTCTGAAAGATCTGCTTTGAAGTGAATAATACTCAGGTGATTCTGTTCTGCATCCAGAAAGAGAGGTGTTTATCCAGGTGCAAGGAGCTGGAGACTATTCATTGTTCTCCCCCCCCCCCCCAAAATATCCCCCAAAAATCAAAGCTGGTTTAGGGACTTGAGGATATTAATCTGCACAACGATTTCAGGTTCAAAGCTGGCCTTCTGTGAAAGTCCTGTTTGAACTTTTGTAATTTAAATGAAATAAAGCATTCTACATCTAAATTTTGGTTTCACCTTTCGTTTCCTGTGTGTGTAGAGTAGTTGTTTTTAATTTGAAGCTTCAGGTTAGTTTCCCCAGTTCTTGAGACTCCCAGGGACCACAAGTCAACAATCAAGTGCTTGCTCTTTTTTAAATCCTTAAGTATGTCCTTCTTGTTTGCCTAAATTTTCTCTCTTGCTTATTTCCGTCAAAAAAAGTCAAGGTCTACTAGGGGACAAAGTTCAGTTTTAAGCTTATTACTATTATCATTACTACTAATAACTGTGGAATTATTGTGTGCTAAGCATGTTCTGCGCCCCTTTTTCAGGGCATTAATCTCTGCTGACTTGAGAAGTGAGGGGCAAAAGAGTAGGGGGTTTAGCTATGTTTTTCCAGAAGTCCTTAATAAAGAAAAGATGAAATGGTCAGAAGAGATTTGGATCGTTTCTTTAGACCAAACAGCGCTGCCTTTCTCCCTCAAAAATGTGCTCTCCAAAAGTTCCTGCAGGCACTGTTAGTCACCTCTGCTGGCAAGTGCTCTGAGAAAACACCTTTTGAAATTGCATTGGACATTCTCAGAGTGCATCTCTAACTTCATTTCCTAGGGATAATTTTGCTTTTTATTCAGTGGTCAGTGAAGTGCTTTACAACTTTTGAAGGACAAGTATATAGTTGAGTTAATCGATGGTATTTATAGAGCACTAACTCTGTGCAGAGTGCTGTACTAAGTGCTTGCCAAAGTACCATTCAACAGAGTTGGTAGACAAAATCACTACCCACAAGGAGCTTACAATCTACAGTGGGATTCCTGATGGTGGGGATCATATAAAATAGAGTGCTCTTCTGTTGTACTGTCCCAAGTATTTAGTATAATGCCTTGCACAGACTAAGCACTCCGTACATGTTATTGATTTATTGATTCAATCTGCTTTCAGCCAAGGGAGCCAAGAAAAAATCCTATCAAAGCTGCATGTCATTTCTGCTAGGAAATAGGTGCTGTTTTACTTGGATGATCTTTCAATGTGGATTTTCTTTGACTCCTTTCAGATTACACTGAAAAGTGTCAGAACTAACCTAAGAGAATAAACAGGCATAGAGATAGAAAACAAGGGTGAATTTTTTTCCTGTTCAATGGCCATGTTACCTAGCATAATCCTCTACAATATAATGGCCTCACTAGACTGTTTCTCTATTAAATATCTGCTTGTCCTTTGTGAAAAGTCAGCGAATCAATCAATGGTATTTACTGAGCGCTGTACTAAGCACTTGGAAGAGAACAGTACAACAGAATTGGAAGACACCTTCCCTGTCCATAATGAATAACAATAATAATCGTATTTGTTATGCTCTTACTATGTGCCAGGCACTGTACTAAGCGCTGGGGTGGATACAAGCAAATCGAGTTGGACACAGTCCCTGTCCCATATGGGGCTCCCAGTCTCAATCCCCATTTTACGGATAAGGGATCTGAGTCCCAGAGCAGTGAAGTGACTTGCCCAGGGTCCCACAGCAGACAAGTGGCAGAGCCGGAATTAGAACCCATGACCTTCTGACTCCCAGGCCCGTGCTCTATCCACTATGCCATTCTCAACAACACAAGTACAGCAGAGTTTACTTAATGAATTAATTGGTCAGTATTTATTGAGTGCTTTATCGTGTGCTCAACACTGCTTACTAAGCACTTGAAGGAGTGCAGTAGAGTTGAGACTTGCTGCCTGCCCTCGGACCAGGTAACCTAGGGCAGGGTAAGGCTGACACAAGGAAATTACAGATTGAAGGAAGAAGTTGATAATGTGGATGAGTAATTGCTCAAAGAGCAGAATAAATAAGTCAAATGTTACAGGTGTTTTGTAAGTGCAAAATTGTTGAAGTGGTAATTGGGAGGGTGTTACCTGGAGAGAAGAAACCACAGTGGGGAATTACTTCTGGAGGTAGTGTGATTTGAGAAGGGATTTGAAGATGGTCTTTGAAGGTTTAATGGCTTCAATCCAAAGACTGTCTCTTTCCCAGAAAAGGTGGGAGATCAGACAGACAGGGTAGCTAAGAGGTACGTAGAGAAACCTCCTGTGAAATCTCTAAGGCTTTTTGGCTTCTCCGGGTGGTCTTAGCCATTCCTTTCAATCTTATCATCTTTCTAACTGTCTCTCACTGAACTCAATATTGGATTGTTTTTGAGGATTTTAATAGAATAACTCTTATTTACCATGCAGCATCTAGAAAACCTCCAATTGTCAGCAGTAAAAGAAGGCTGAAACTTTGGCAATGGTGAAGTACTTCAATGACAACATCGATCGTGCCAGCAGAATGCTCTAAAGTGGGATTTTGTGATTCTTTTGTTTTTCACTTTTCTGTTCTGTGCTACGTCAGCTGTGTGTTCCATGTCTTTTTATGTTTAGCTATCTTTTTTCTGTCTCTCCACTAATAGATTGTAAGTTCCCCAAAGACAAACTGGACCATATCTCGCTTTACCTTTGTAACTCTCTTCAGCACTCAGAACAGATCTGTGCCATAGTGAGCGTGTAACCCCTCAGGTTAATTGACTGGATCCTATATAGGATTTCTCCCCGATATACTCTCTCCAAGCACTGATCAGGTCTGCTAACTCTATTGTACCCTCCCAAAAACTTAGTACCGTGCTTCGCACAGTATGACCCCAGTGATGGTTGGTTCGAGCTGTGCGGAACCTGAAATCCTCCTGCTCCTCACGTTTGTCTTTCTTTTATATTTTTGCTCACCTTTCCTTACCTGTCTGTTGCCAATGCACCACGGTCCGTTTCCCTTCCCACTCCCGGTACCAGGTCAAGGATTGGGTGCTTATCTCATGTTTTGTATTTCTTTCCCAGAGCTGAGTATAGTGTTCTGTACATATTAAGTGCTAAATCAAGATCATTCGTGCTACTAGCATTAACCACTTTTTGTGGAACACTGTAATAAAAATAAAATGATAATGATTGTGGTACTTGTTAAGTGCTTACTATGTGGCAGGCTCTGTACTATGCACTGGGGTAGATTACGTTGGACACAGTCCCTGTCCCAAATGGGGCTCGCAGTCTCAATCCTCGTTTTACAGATAAAGTAACGGAGGCAAAGAGAAGTGAAGTGACATACAAAGTCACACAGCAGACAAGTGGGGGAGCTGGGACTAGAACACAGGTCCTTCTGACTCCCAGGCCCATGCTCTATCTACTGGGCCACTGTACTAAATGCTGGGAAAGAGTACACAGGTGGGAAATAGGCATGGTCCCTGTTCCTCAGGAAGCTCATGGTCTATGATTAATAAATACTATTGATTGATAAATTCAAATTTCTCTTTCCTCTGTTCTAGATGTAATATATTCCTTATTTTTTTAAAAAAGTAATAAAAAGACACCTTAAATGAATGAAGTGTAACTCATTTTCCAAACACAGGCCATCACCTGGTGAGTCCCATCTCAGATTGCCTCAAGAAGAGAGTTTAATCTGTCTTAATTATTAGGAAATTCTAAACGATTATTTTCCTTAACATTTTAGATAGTTACGTTTCTCACTAGCAAAGAAGAATTTCTTCCATTGTGAATTACAAGACCTTCTGATCCAGGGCCCTTGTAAGCTTCTCTAGAGCAGGTTCCACATCCAGTACAGTGCTTTGCACACAGGGGACTGAGGGCTTTCACTGGGCCAAGTACTTAATAAATCTAATAAAACATTTTTGCTCTGGGAAAGGGAGAAAAAGAAAAATGCTTTATTATGTGCCAATCATTGTGCTAAAGAACTGGGTTAAATCCAGGATAATCTGATCAGGCATGGTTCCTGCCTCCCACCGTATTCACAATCTAAGAGATATTTTATCTCCATTTTACAGATGATTCAATTGAGGCACAGAGAGATCTCATTTCTTTATCAAGATCATATCGAATGCCAGTGATAAAGCTGGGATTAGAAGCTAGGTCTCGTCACTCCCAATCATATGAACTTTCCACTAGGCTACCCTGCCTGTAGACTGAAATCTCATTGGAGGCAGGGAATGTATCTACTGACTCGATTATATTGTACTCTCCCAAGCACTTAGTACAGTGCTCTGCACACAGAAAGTGGTCAATAAATACAATTGATTGATTGATAGATCGCCTACTGATTTAAATCCCAAAGAGACAATGTGTCAGATTCACATTCCAGTAGACTGTAAGGTCCCAGAGAACAGGGATTGCGTCTACAACTCTATTGTATCGTATTCTGCCAAGAGCTTAATACAGTGCTCTGCACACAATGCACACACAGTAAATACCTTTGAGTGACTGACCACCACCATACCAGAATGCAAATGTAGGGCCTAGGTCTAGTGGCATGAGAGTGAAGGTTTGGCAAGCATTGAATTTGTTAGAGGGGAAATTTGTGGAATCTAGCCACAGGAGATCTCTACAAATAGGAATCATTCTCATCTGTCCAGTTTGGTTTATTTGACATCCTGCCTGAACACAAAGATGCATCAAGATGACCTCTCCAATCCTCACATTTCAATTCAGTGATTCACCTTTGCGTAGACCTTAGCTTGTAGAGGTAAAAAAAGGAGTAATAAGAACCGGAGATAGCAATAGAGTTCCCCCTCTAGACTGTAAACTGATTGTAGGCAGGAAATATGTCTACCAATTCTGTTATATTGTATATTGTACTCTCCCAAGTGCTTGGTAGAGTGCTCTGCACACAGTAAACACTCAGTAAATATGATGGATTGAATTGCAGAATGACTCTGGTCCTGTCCTAAACCCCTTTATCGCACAATAAAATTTAAACACACAAAATGCTTGAAAAAAAATTCAGTCTTCTAATTTTGTTAGCATAAATCGTAGTGGTTAAACAAAAACTCTCACACTTAAATTCAGAAAGGATTAGTTTGTCTTAAACCAACTTGTTGATGTTCATATCCTGGAATTACTATGTCCATCGTGTCTGCTGATCCCTACTTCATTGACATTAGTGTGTTGAGGGAACGAGACGAGGAAGAAGGAAGGAAGGTCTAGGGAAACGTGTACGATTTTGGTGCTTTTTAAGAAATCAGAGGTTTAAGTCATGTCTTCAGTGTCCTTGACTGCCCAGCTTGTGAAAAGTGAATGTTTTCTGTTAGGTTTGACACATCAGAGGCTACCCGTGTGCCATTAGCCAGGTGGGGCTTGTCATGTAATGGTAAGGGACACATTTAAAAATGCTACTCAGCAGGACTGTTTCTCCATCACAGATCCCTTGTCTGTGCCATTCTTGTTACCCCTGGAATGTCATCAAGGGGCATTCTGAGGAAGCGAGACCATGGAAACCTACCTGGATTTTGAGGAGATTTCAAGGTTTTTTTCATCATTAAGAGTAAGCCTCCAGGAAAATATTTCAATATAACTTGACCCCAGAGCATCTCTACAAAGTAAATTCTTACAGGGTTTTGGTTCTGGCAATCTCTTTAAGCATTTCTTAAATATTATCAGAATCAACAAAGCCAGCTGATAGGAATGTAGTACTGTTTAATTTCATTGTATGTTTTATTTTAACTGACTGTGTAGTTTTCCTTCTTCTTCCTATTTGTAAATCATTTGAGGGTTCATCTCCCCTGCCAGGTTGTAAGCTTCTTGGAGGCAGGGACTCTGATCACGATATTATACTCTTCCAATAGCTAAGAGCGGTGCTCAATAAACCCTTTTGATTAATTCTTGCCTTAAACACTAGAGTTATTGTTAATTTCCAGCCCCTCTGTTTGTGCCAGAAGAATGTTAGTGGTGCAATACTTCTCCACTAATCAATCAATCAATAAGTGGTATTTACTGAGGGCTTACTATGTGCAGAACACTGTTCTAAGTGCTTAGGAGAGTACAATACAGCAGAATTAGCAGACACATCCCCTGTCCATAATGAGCTTACAGTCTAGAGGGATAGTACAGAAAGTCCCTGCAAGGAGTTGGACTTTTTTGGGATCATTCTGGTAAATGTTCCCACAGTAATCCCTGAGAAATGCACTCCCCACTTAGGAGAGAATTCTTCCCATAGAAGGGCTTTCTTTCCAATGCCTCCCTCTCCTCCTGAATGGAGGGGAAGAGCTGGACAGGAAAACTCACCAATTCTTGCTCTGACAAATCAGTCGATGGTATTTACTGAGTGCTTACTGTTTAGAGAGAGCTGCACTAAGCCCTTGGGAGAATACAGTACAATAGAATAGGTAGGCACATTCCCTGCCCACAAAGAAATTACAGTCTAGCCCTCCTAGGATGTGTTATACGTGGGAAGACACTGACCAAAACACCAGGTACTTGCCATTGACTGGCCACAACGCAGCCGCTAACTTCGTCGGTAGCAAAGATACCATCAGAATTTGAATTATTTCCATTTCTCTGGGCAAGTTCCCATCTTGCCAGAAAAGCTGTAAGGGCTCACCACCAAGCCAGCATACAATCAATGTAGTTTTTCAGTGGCATTAGGGTTTGCCTCACACATAGCTATTTTTCTTTGATTTACTGTTTGTGCTTAAATGCAAAGGCAAAAAAGATTTGATCCAAATGTCTGTCTTATGTTGTTTTATATTTTTTCGGATCATCCCCAGTTCCAAGATCCTCTCTAAACAACTTACATTCCACACTTCAAACTTTCAGATCGTTTGGTCTCTCTGCTTACTTTCCCCTCAGACCAAGCTTCTCCGATTCTGGACGTACTATAATTTCAGTCTGTTTTTTTATGGTATTTGTTTAGTGCTTGTTGTTCAGTACTAAATTTACTGTACTGTACTAAATGCTAGGGTAGATAATCAGGTTGAATATAGTCCAATATCCCACATGGGTCTCATAGTCTCAATCCCCATTTTACAGATGAGGTAACTGAGGCACAGAGAAATGAAGTGACCTGCCCGAGCAGCTCACAGCAAGCAAGTGGCAGAGGTGGAATTAGAACCCAGGTCCTACTGAGTTCCAGGCCCATGCTCTATCCACTGGGCCACACTGCTCTTTTTTATCATTTCCATCTAGTTCATCCCAGTCCAACTGTCTTACTAAATCCTTCAGATACTTGTTTTTGTTATTTACAAAATTGGCCAGGGAAATAATTGTAATTACTTGGGGCACCGGGGTTGTTATTTAGTATGTTTTCACTTAAGGTAACAGAAGAACTGAAAAGTTGAGTGGTACAATGAGTACAGTTAAGGGCTGTAAAATATTTAGAAATTTTTTGGTAGCAATTGTGAGCATCTCTCCTTTATATTTTACCTTTTCTCAGCAAAGCCAAGATGCACTACTGGGCAAATGAATTTGTAGAGTATGCAGATAGACAATCTCACACACACACAAGCACACACACACAATTTTGATTTTTAGTTTGACCCTTCTTTGAATAAGCAGGCAACCTATCCTCTGTACCGGGATTTGTATTCCCTCCTTTGCACAACTGTTGTAACTGTTTTTTTCCATTAATTCAATTGCTGTCTAATGCCTTTGTTATTTTCAGAAGGGCATGGCCCATGGTTGGCATCACTCATGCTGAGAAAATCTCGGGGATGTCGTAGGGTTCTTGGTGTAAACAGTAATCACCACGACTGGGCTAGAGGAACACAGCCCAGAGCCTGGCATTTAAAATTCATTTTCAGTCTCCCAAATCATAAGTGCTGGCCTCCTATTCCTCATGATTTCTCAAGGGGGAGAAGAACATGAGAACCAGAACAGGACATGAAGACAAAGATGTGCTCATCTGATTTTTTTTTTTTTACAGCCTTAGTTGTCTAATTCTCTCCCAGGAAGGTTTCAAAAATTCCACCAACAACCCAAAACAGTGATGGGGGGAAAACCCAGCTGTTTTATTTCAATAAATTCAGCACTTTTTTCCTACTTAGAAGAGTAACTTTTCTTTATTCCCAGCCCCAAAAAAGTCAGTAAACAGTTTCCAACAGTTGGAATAAGTCAGATCCCTGCTGCTGCTGTGGCAGGTGCTAATAACTGTGGTGCCAGGATTTCCACATCTGTACCGATATCATTGATGGTTTTATCAAGGGAGGGGGTCCTTTTATTGCCTTTACATTAGTTATTACCCTTGAAATCATAGAGGTGGTCTAACATCTGGATGTTCTAACATTTTAGTCCAAGATTTCCCTTAAGGGGCTTTTTAAAGGACATTCAGTATTCAATTCTGGTCAATTACTTTCGATTGTTTCTCTTCCCTCAAAGGATGCTGATTCCAAAAGAGCCTTTCTGCTTGAGTGGTTGATTTCTCTAACAGTTGTGTGATTTCCGATCTCTCTTCTTAGGCCTCCTTCACCTCTAGGTGAAGGTGTTGGTCAGACTTGCAGGCCTTGTCACGTAATTACTTCCATTTCATTAAAATTTTATGTCTCGGTCCAGGATACTGAACCAGATGTTTGTATATCATTCCTCCTTGCCAGTGCACATGCACACACAGAGTGCATTTCGTTTTCTTCTCCTGTTACTTATTCTCTTAGAAAAGGAGCTGACCAGATCACAGCCGTTTGTCACCAACAGATTAAATAGTTGGTTTGCAGATTGAATCGAACTGTCGATTGCTTCAGCTATGAATAGTTTAATTAGGAGCATCAGTACTTAAATCCCTGGGGCAAGATTCTTGTTACCTAATGACTTAAACTTGAATAAATTAGAGGCCCATTCCCAAGGTTGTCAGACTTTTTTTAGAGTCACTTCTGGACTTTGGTGTATGTAAGCTCAGTTGATTGTCTTTTACTGCTCCAGATATAGGTTTGGAATCCAAACAGCCTTCTACCTTCAGTATCCCCCACATCTCCCATTTGTCCCTACAGTGCCCACTAATTAAAGTCTTGGTGTGTTCAATCTTTTCCCAGATGGAAGAACTCACTTCTGTTGGCCCTTTTCACAACAACAGTTCTCTCTCTCTTTTTCTTTTTTTGGTGATGTTAGGTCCGTGTCACCCATGTGAACATCATCATTCATTTTACTCCATTTGGTCAATTTTAATGATATTCTTTATTCACAGTTCTACAGATTGAGCTACTTTGAATAACATACAGGACTTCCAAAGAGGTCAGAGGATAGTTCATTTAGAGTCAGTTATTTAATCAATAAATCATATTTATTGAGCTCTTACTATATGCAGAGCACTGTACTATGTGCTAGGGAGAATATTATGCAGTCATGGTGACCAGTAATCTTTAGAAATAACTTTGTTTCAGAGGTGGAACATTGAAGCTTAATATCGAGACTTTTCTCTTCTAAAACCAAGAGGCAACACAGTAAGTCTTGTGAAGTGTTAAAAGGATGGTAATATAAAATACTGCCAATCTGGACTGAATTGTGATCCTCCTTTTAAAAATGTAGAGAAACCATAAAACTCCCTGGTTCTGGTTCTCATTTTCTTATAGGTAGCAAAGATAGTTTGTGATTGCTTCACATACAGACACACACATAAATATGATAGTTTTATATATATATATATGTATATATATATACAATCATATATAAAAATGTAGAGCATACTGTAATTTTTCACTTGATTAAAGAAAGAACCCTGGTGTGTGCACTTTATATTAGTGACTCAATTTTCCTTGTTGCTATAAAAATATTTTATTTAAATTGCTAACAAATAATATTACAAACAAAACACTGCAGCCACCTTTAGGTACAATGGGTGATCTTTAATATTATGCCGAAAGGTGAATAATGAATGTTGTTTTTCTGTCAGTATCTCATAGAAGATCAATTTGCTCTCTCTCCACAACTTGCAAATCATTGGCAACCACACTCACACCCCCAGTATCACATAAAATGCCAAGGGCTAAATTTCCCTCACAGGCATGTAGGAAATTTGGACTTTGGCAATGCAATATGTGTCACCGGAAGACTTCCCTATTTTGGGAATAGATTTATTAGGTCGAAACTGAGCTCCATACTTCGAACTCAGACCTGGAGATTTTGAAAGGAAAAGTTACAAATGTTGTGAGCTTGTGAAATATTGAGACTTATCAGTAGACGTATCTCCTGCCCATGAGCTTAAAGTCTAGAGGAGGAAGGGAAAAAGTTAATAGTGGCCCCAGGCACTGGTAAGTGCTGGGAGGTGTAAGCTTGTTGTGGGCAGGGAATGTATCTATTGTTATATCGTACTCTCCCAAGTGCTTAGTGCAACGCTCTGCACACAGTAAGCACTCAATAAATATGATTGAATAAATGAATTAATACTTGGGGTTTTGGCCAGCCTGGGCTGCATTTCTTTTAAAACATTTCACCAGAAACACTCAGATTTTCAAGATTTGTTATGCAAGTATATTTTCACCCACCATGAAGGCTGGATTTCTATCTATGGCATCCTAAATTGACTTCAGAAGATTAATCACAATACCCCAATATATATCAGGATTTCCAGGAGGAATGTGTTGGTGGGTCGATGTGCCTGGTTGAGTTCTCTTATTTACTCCTGGGTATTTTGTTTGAAAAGTAGAGTAGTCTAATGGAAAGAGCATAGGCCTGGGAGTCAGAGGACCTGGGTTCTAATCCTAGCTCTGCCACTTGCCGGCAGTATGACCTTAGGCAAGGCACTAACTTCTTTATGCCTCCATTTTCTCATCTTAAAACTGGGGATTCAATCCCTCTTCCTCCTCTGCATCCGACCTGATTAACATATGTCTACCCCAGTGTTTAGTGCAGTGCTTGGCACATATCAAGCACTGACAAATAAATACCAGAATTAATCAATTGTCATTACAACATCTAGCTGAAAGATGCATTTCAGTCTTATTGAATGAAACCACCTTCTGTTGTGTTTTTCCAAAAGCAGTTTGGGACTTTTTGGTGATATAGTGTTTAAGGGTTTTGAAACAACAAAAAACCGAAATAAATAAATGTGTCCCATTTGTACTGATAAACAAACAAATGAGAGGACATGAACTGCAACAACAGATGTGTGTTTATGACTTTGGCTACGTGTTCAACTCTGAGTGCTCTGTATTGATGGTACTGTTGCATGTTTCTGGAAAGATTCAGTTAAAATTCCTTCTACTAAGCTGGAAGAAATAATTTCAAAGACCTACTTGCACTTCCCCAGTATTATTTATGCGTTTTATTACCAAGTTAATTCATAACGTTGACATAATGCCCCAATATCATAGAGGCTTAATCTGTCTAATCAACTTCATGGGTCTTTGGAGATCCTAAAGCTATCTAAATGGGAAAAAGAAGACTTCATTTAGATGAACGTAGATGCGAAAAGAGGGCAATTTTTAGATCCTCTTTGTGCAACAAGGAGTGGAAATTCAATCTGGGGAAATTGTTTTTGAGAACTGTCACTCAGGCACTCATATGCAGAAGAGCAAAGCCTCAAACATTCGATTGGCATCTCAGGTGGCATCACCACACCTTGCAGTCTGGTCTGATGAAGCAGAGAATCTCGGCCTGGAAAACGGCAACTTGCATTACCCTCTGTTGTGACTCTTCTCAGCCTTTCTCCTTGGGGATGGTTAAGAGACAGCTCAGAGGAAGGGAAGAGAGGCAGGTCTATTGTTGGTTGAATCACAGGACCACATCATTCATTCGTTCAATTGTATTTATTGGGCACTTACTCTGCGCAAAGCACTGTATTAAGAGCTTGGGAGAGAACACTATAACAATAAGGAGACACATTCCCACAGCAAGTTTGTCTCCACACCATCCACTCCAGCATTATCTTATGCTAGTGGAAGCAAACTATGACTTTGTTTTTCCTCTCTTTCATTAAGTACTGGGTGACCCCCTCACGGAGCTGGTAACTTGAAAAATGCTATGTCAAATGGAATTGCCGCTTCTGCATCAGGTAAGTTTGCGGCTTAAAATAAAAAAGTTTTTGACACATAGTAAGCGCTTAACAAATAGTATCGTCATCATTATTATTATCATTGTTATAAAATGAAAATGGGGGCAAAGGAGTCTTCAACCCATATTGGCTCTCCTGCTCCTGTTTGCCCCTGCCACTGGTTCAACCAGTCTCTTTCTGCAGGAGTAAAGCTCCCATCTCTGCTTCCCAAAATTTGGGAAGATTCAGCTGCGGGGCCGGGGGGTCCTTCGCAAGAGGGAACTGCCGGGCAAATTAGTACTCCCATTGCTGTTGACGTTACCAGTTCTTCTTAAAAATGTAAAAATGATTTTCATCCATTTTCTTGCTTTTCTCACTTAAGGCTTTAGTGCCAGCATCAGCTTGACGGCTGCAAGGAGCTTTCAAATTCAAATTGTAGAGCCTTTGCTGAAAAGAGACAGATGGTTCTTCAAATTCTCTTACATTCACCATTCCCTTTGATGGTGTCCATCCTACTTTCTCCACTAACATACATTGAAGACTTTGATACTCATGCCACTATCACGCCTTTTCCCCTAGCTATAATGCATTTTAATATATATCTCTCCCTGTAGACTGTAAGTTCCTGTGGGTAGTATCATGTCTACCAACTCTATTACTGTAATAATCGTAATAATGATGGTATTTGTTAAGCACTGGCTATGTACTCAGCACTGGGATTAGAATGCAAGCAGATAAGGATGGACACAGTCCCTGTCCCACATGGGGCTCACAGTCTCAATCCCCATTTTACAGATGCGGTAACTAAGGCACAGAAATGTGAAGTGACTTTCCCAAGGTAACACAGCAGACAAGTGGCAGACTTTCCTAAGCTCTTCGTGTGGTACTCTGCCCACAGTAAGCACTCAACAAATCCCATTGTTTGATTGTTGATTGATTGAGTCTTTCCCCTAAATTGCCCTCCCAATAAATTCCATTTAAATTCAGTTTTTCAACCCCTATTAGGCAGATGGATCACCTAGCCTCCTGGGATTTGGGAGCTATAAGCATACCATGAAAAAATGGGAAAATAGAAATTGCTATTAAGTGCTTACCATGTGCAAAGCAGTGGAGTGGATATTAACAGGACACAGCCTAAAGTGAAGGGGAAGTAAATACCTTGTCCCTCTATTTCAGGGTGGCCTTCATCTTAGGCTGTGTAATGTTCATGTCCACTCCATTGCTCCACCGGGAGAGGGGAATCAATAAAGGGAACAAGTCAGGGTGAGGCAGACCGGAAAGGAAGAATAGGAAAAGAGGGCTTTGTCAGGAAGGCCTCTTGGAGGAGATGTGCCTTTAATAAGACTTTGAAGGAGGTGAGAGTAATTGTTTGTCGGATATGACGAGGGAGGGCATTCCAGGCCAGAGGCAGGATGTGGGTGAGAGGTCGGCAGTGAGATAGGCAAGATCGAGGTGCAGTAAGTAGGTTATCGAAAGGAATATTAAAACATTTGAAGAGCATTTTTTATGGTGCTTGTTAAGTATTTATTATATGCCAGGTACTGTTCTGAGAGCTGGGGAAGATACAAGGTTGGAAACAGTCCACGTCCCACATGGGGCTCACAGTCATAATCCCCATTTTACGGATAAGGTAACAGAGGCACAGAGAAGTGAAGTGACTTGCCCAATGTCATACAGCAGGCAAGTGGTGTTAGAGTAGTGAAGTGTGCTCACCGAGAGCAATAGTCTTTGGGGGAGATAGAAATTAAAATAAATTAGAGTAAGTAGAGGATAAAGATATGTACATAAATGCCATGGATCTGGGTTGTATCAGAGTATATAAGGGGTACACAGCCAAGTGCAGAAGTGGTGCAGATGGGAAGATGGGTGAGGTAAATGAGGGCTCAGTCAGAGAAGGTCTCTTGGAGATGTGATTTTAGGACGGTTGTGAAGGTGGGACGAGTGATGTGCTGTCGAATACGAAGGGGGAGAGAGTTCTAAACCAGGCAGAGGATATATGAGAGGAGATAGCAGTGGGATAGATAAGATTGAGGTACATAGCATTGGTTGAAATTAGAGGATCGATGTGTACGGATTGGTTTGTTGCAGGCTTCAGGCTCAACCATCAACCCTGTGTTTTCAGAGTACCCAGAAGAGCATAACACTATACATTCATTTCTTCTATAATGTGGGAGATGCATTCTTGCAAAATATCATCAGTCAGTAATATTTGCTGAGTGCTTACTGTGTGCAGAGCACTGTTCCAAGTGCTTGGGAGATTACTATATAACAATGTAGTAGACAAATTCCCTGCCCACAATCAGCTTACAGTATAGAGAGGGAGACAGCCATTAATATAAATAAACTATGAATATGTACATAAGTTTTCCTCACGTTAGGGAAAACCCATTACTGCAGTTTGGAGGTGGTTTGACCTAGGGGATCAAGCATGAGATTGAGAATTAGGAGTTCTGGGTTCTGTTCCAGCTCTGTCCGTGATCTGCTGTGTGAGCTTGGGTAAGTCACTTAACCTCTCTGGACCCTAATTTCCTCATCAGTCAAATGGGGCTAAATGGAAGTGAAAATAATCCAGATCCACCCAGGATTTGATCCCATTAAACACCTAAGTGCCTGAACAACCCTTCTGCTCTGACTTATTTCAAAGAACTGTTTATTTGTTCAGCACGTAATCTCAGAAGCTGGGCTGGAATATCCGATTGAGGTGTTGTGGGATGGGGGACCCTGGATTGGGGTTTAGGAGGGATTCCTCAGTAGCATGGGAGCGGGGCTTTGGGGTTGGGGGTGGGGGGAGGTCTCATGAAACAGAAAAGGCAGGGGGCTGCAGCTCCATTAAATAGAAAAAGTTGCGGGGAGTTTCTATGAAATTGAAAATGGTGGGGGGGACCTGCGGATCTAGGCAATCACTAGTCTGTTTATTGTTGTACTGTACTCCCCCAAGCACTTAGTAAAGTGCTCTGCACACAGTAAGCGCTCAATAAGTGCCATTGAATCAATACAGAGGGGAAAGGAAGATGAAGGCAAGGCTCAAGTCTGTGAGTGCGAGGCAATGTCCGGACGAGTGTCAGAGACGGGCATACAGAAGAAAGCTGTCCTGACATTGATCTCATCTCTGGGGGAGGCAGAAGACATAAACCCATTCGTGGGTGGGATGGGTTTGTTTAGTTTTTAAAGAGGTTTTCAGAAGCACTCAACCCTTTTAAAGTCTCTGCTTCATTGTCTGGAAATGCTTGGCTCAAGGGAGAGGACCGAGGCCAGGCATGGGTAAGTGATATGTTCCCCCCCCACCCCCACCTCCCATCCTGCGACCCCTTGAAGAAACACAGACATCAAAACTGTGCAGAAAGGCCGTTGCAAGACATCTCCTTACTTGGGAAGGTCTGTGCAGTGGGGGTTACTGCATCTGGAGACATGGAATTGTTTTCACATTTGTCCCAGGAGCTCTCCTCTCCAGAGACATCGAAATCTTGTGGCTTCGGAAACCCGCAGCTCCTCACAGTGGGCAAAGGCTGGTAACAGTAACAATAATGATAAAAATAATAATAATGAAGATGGTATTTGTTAAGCGCTTACTATGTATCAAGTACTGTTCTAAGCACTTGGGTAGATACAAGGTACTCCTGTTGGACACAGTCCCTGTCCCACATGGGGTTCACAGTCTTAATCCCCATTTTACAGATGAGGTAACAGAGGCCCAGAGAAGTTTAAGTGACTTGCCCAAGTTTGCACAGCAGACATCCAATTCTGTCCCTCTTATGTACAGTGTTCCCAAGGCTTGTGGGAAGAACCTCGCTCCCAGAGTTTTGAGATTGAGGAGCTGGAGAGTATAGAGAATTCCATCCCCTCCCCGCCGAGCTCCTCCCAGGCTTGACTGGGGTCTTGGAGCAGGCGCTGTGTTCTTAGATTCATCTCTGACACTTGTATGGTGGAAGGTCGGTCCTGGGGGAGCAAAGAGCTCAAGCTGGATTGGGGTGGGAGGAAACAGAATGGCCAAATGGAAAGAACACAAGCCTGGGAGTCAGAGGATTTGGGTTCTAATGTGGATTCCATCACTTGTCTGCTGGGTGATTTTAGGCAAGTCACTTAACTTCTCTGTGTCTCAGTTATCTCAGTCTGTAAAATGGGGATTAACACTGTGAATCTTGAATCCACCCAAGCACTTCAAACGGAGCCTGACACATAGTAAGTGCTTAACAAATACATTAACAAAAGGGGAAAGCAGGTAAGAGGAAGGATTGGAGGAGCTCCTAGAAGCTGATTTTAGGAGTTTGAGCTTTATGCAAGAGGAGGCTATTCATTGGAGGTTTCTGGTGGGGAAAATAGTATGTTCCTGTTGGCACTTGATGTAAACAAGTACATCAAGTTGCACATAGGGGGGACGGAAGTGGGGAAACGCTTGAGGTAGGCCAGAAAGAAGGCTGTTACAGGAACCCAGCTGGGAGACGAGCAGGCTTTGAACCAACCTAACAGAAGAAGAACTAGATACTGTATACATTATTATTATATTATATATAGAATTATAATTATAATGATTATTATCATTATTATTCTGGGCTGGGAGGAAAGGAAGTTACAAGAATCATCATTGGGGAAGAACAAAGACTATAGAGACAGGACTTTTGTATGTCCTACAAACTAGCCAGGAGAACACTGATGTTCTCCTGACTTTACTACCAGTATCTTTCATTTACGAATACATTTTCATCACAAAGGATACCAAATCATTTCAATAATTTACACATGGAAATTCACTAAGGATATGTGCTAAATTGGTATTCTTTTAATAGTATCTTTATTACATGTAATAATAATAATTGAAACGTTCGTTAAGCACTTCCGTACCTTGAATGTAATCAGGTTGCACACATCCCCTGTCCCACATGGGGCTCACAGTCAAAGTAGGAGGGAAAAATAATTCTCTTTATTTTAAATCTATTCAGAGAGATGAAAATCTCCAAATCTGATTTATCCAAATCCTCACAATCCAGAACCAAAACTTCAACACCTATCACTTTCTCCCAAAAGTCTCTGTCTGGACAAATCTTTTTTCAGTGTTGTCAATCACACCCAACCCCCATAGCTGTCGGTATCTTTCACTGGCTTGGGTTCATATTCCCTTCAACATTTTAAAGGCCTCCATCCTCTCCTTCTCCATAAAACCTTACAAAAATGGGGTGATCTCTCTTAACAATAATAATAATAAAAATAATAGTTATTATTATTATTATGGCATCCATTAAGCACATACTATGTGCCAAGCATGCACTAAGAAGATAACAGTTTGGACCAAGTCCCTGACCCTCATGGGATTTACAATCTCAATTGGAGGGAGAACTGGTAATCCCCATTTACAGATGAGAAAACTGAGACAGAGAGAAGTTAAGTGACTTGCCCCAGGTCACACAGCAGATAATTAGCAGAGTTAGGACTAGAACCCAGGTCTTCTGATTCCCACTGCAGCCTCCAGTGGTTTTATTAACTCACTGGTTGGTTCATTCACCCCGCCTTTGAAATGAGCAAACAAAAAAGGAACTGGAGCTAAGGGGAGAGGAAGGTTGTCTTGGTGGAGGCCAACAAGATTTTGTTCTGATTAGTTTGTATTTTTTAGCACAGTGGTTGGTACATAGCAAGGGAGTCAGAAGGAATTGGGTTCTAATCCAGGCTCTGCCACTTGTCTGTTATGTGACCTAGGGCAAGTCACTTAACTTCTCTGTGCCTCAGTTACTTCATCTGTAAAATGGGGGTAAGACTGTGAGCCCCATGTGGAACAGGGGCTGAGTCCAACCAGATTTCCTTGATCTACTCCAGTACTTAGAACAGTGCCTGGCAAATAGTAGTGTTTAACAAAAAACATTAAAAGAAAGGCTTAATAAATTCCCCAATTCTTATTCTTATTTTTCACTTGTTTTTCAATTCAGTTCCTTTCCTCTTCCAAGCATTAAAATAACTATTCCTCACCCCCGCCCAATATAATCCCTTCTCTCTCCAGCTCACAAACTCACTAAGGTTATTCACATCTTGTCAAGATGTGGAGGGAGCATTTGGGCCATTAGGAGTGTCACTGGGGTGCTGTCTGATTTTGTCTCTTTATACACAGCCAGGTAGGAAGAGTGGAGCCCATAGCGGGGGTGATTTATAGAACTGATTTACTTCGACAAACTCACAGATATTTGATTTGTACATTTAAGTGGTGTCATGTACCTATAACAACCACT
This sequence comes from Ornithorhynchus anatinus, assembly GCF_004115215.2. NCBI lineage: Eukaryota > Metazoa > Chordata > Mammalia > Monotremata > Ornithorhynchidae > Ornithorhynchus > Ornithorhynchus anatinus. Next base: position 33,448,979 of record NC_041739.1, read on the forward strand.
TATTTAAATACTTAAAACTCAGTGTATTATATACCCAATACCCAAGGTTAACATCTTTCATTTCAAGTCATTCTGTTCACTCCCTGAAAATTCACAATCAAGGGTGTAAGAAAAGAATGTCTCTGGGAAGAAGGGAGGGGAAAGATATATTGCCATTTTGTGGACAGAAAGGTCAAAATGACTGGCCTAAGATCGCAAATTAATATGATCTAGGATAAAACAGTGTTGCCTAGTGGAAAGAGCATGGGCCTGGGAGTCAAAAGATTATGGCTCTACTCCTAGTTTCTCATTTGCCTGTTGTGTGACCTTAGGCAAGTCCTCATGTGTAAAATGGGGATTGACTACTTGTCCTCCAGCTTACTTAGACTGGGTTCCCCATGTGGCACAGGGGCTATGCCCGGCCTGATAACTTGGTGCCTACCCAAGTGCTTAGAACAGTGCTTGGCACATAGTAAGCATTGAACAAATATAAGAATAATAATAATAATATTAAAAGGTAGGGACAGCAGATATTATTATTCCCATTTTACAAATACAGAGATGTTGTGAAGTAAAAAATGAGATTTACATCAGCCTATTTTCGGGTCTCCCCACCTCCAGTCTCCTGGGTGGAGTCCATACTCTGCGCTACCGCATGGATCACCTTCTTGAAGCATCATTCATCATATTACTCTCCCTCCCCAACAACCTCCCGTGGTCAACCACCCCGCTCCACATCAGAGAAACTCCTGACCATCTGTACCCAGGCTCACTACCAGCTCTCTCCTTATTGATTAGCTCTCTTCCTCAACATTGTTTCTCAGCAGTCTATCTTTGCTCCTGCCAAGGCTCACTCTTGATCCATCAGCCTTCAATACCTCAGTCTCCCACTCTGGAACTTCTTCCCCTCCCATGCCTGCTAGATGGGACCGGATTATTGAAGGGGCTCATGGGAATTGAGCCCTGGAGCCCATCCTCGAGAGCCTGTGGGGATTGAGAAGCCCGTACCGCTCCGTTTATACGATGAGAATAAGGGAGTCCCGCTAAGCTCTGCCACTGGTAAAGCTGTGCACCTAGGCATGCTTCCAGCGCCTTCATTTTCCTCCTCCCACCTTCATTTCCCATCCCCACCATGGCATACTGGCATCACCCTCTTCCATCCTCCCCTCTCCCGCGTGCTGTGACCAGCATCTCCCAACTTCCCACTGCCACTGTGAATGCCTGGGCCCCGACTGCCACAGGGTTTCAAGCTACTTGTTCCGTGACTACAGCCACCGGGCTAGCGTTGGCACCAGCCCCTGTGGAATCTTTGACCAGTACTGTCGTGACCACAGCCATGGGGGCACGGGCAGGCTGTAGCCAGCTTATACGTATCTGTGGTTTCTAGTATTTGTTCAGATGTTGTATCCGGATGTGTCTAGATCACTTCCCGCATTACCCTTTTTCTTTCTCTGACTTTCGCTATCTGTGGCTCTCACTGTATGTACATTGATTTTACCTGTCTTCCCTATTAAATTGTAAGCTCCTTGGGGACAGGAAAGCTGGGTTTGTAAGCACCTTGATGTGGGAAATGTGAATTCATAAGCACACCGAGGATGGGAAATGCGTGTTTGTAAGGACCTTGTATGTTTGTAAGGACAGGACGTTCTAGAGAAAATATACCATAGAGTAGCTAAGAATCGGAAGTGACTTGATGGCATTTGATAATCATAATAAAGGACTTTGAGGGGAGGAAATGTATGTCTTGCTGCTGTTGTCCTTCCCAAAATTTTCAATAGAGTGCCAAACAGTCAGTAGATGCTCCTTAAATACCACCAATTGAATGATTGATTGATTGATAAGTAATGTGAAAGTGCTTGGGAAAATTAATGGACCATACAAATTCAAGATATTTTTACTATCCCACATTTAATCAACGTTGAGAGTAGGATTAGAGTCCAGATCTAGTTGAGATTCTCAAAAGACACACGTGGTCTATTTGCTTGAGAAAATATGCTCCTTAATATAATAACCACTAGCGTGAAGGGTCGAGAAGGCATAAAAGCACAATCCCCATCTCTCAGCCCAATTGGTGGACAGACATTCGACACTGCACAAATGACTGAGCAAAAATAGAGGCTAAGTTTCCAGAGTACAGAATCTCCCTTGTTGGTCAGAGGAACGGAGCCTCAATTTACAAAACCTCTAGATGTAGCAATAAAATAGAGAGGAAGAGGGTCTTAGATAAGCTTATGTGCCTCTAAGGAGTCACTATGAAATATTCTGACCTGCATATCCCATGGACAAGGAAAGCTTACATGCCTCTTGGGTGACTTAGCCCTGGGGGATGCTTTACTGGGGTTTGCGTTTTGGTTTTTCTAAGCGAGGTCTGTGTTGTTGCACAATGCTTCTCGGCAAAATGATTCAGAGTCCCATTCCTCTGAGGTTGTTAAGCTGCTTTCTCATTACCAAATCCCACTGCCTGCCAGTGTTGAAAGTTAGTCTGGCTGTCGTTTCCAGGCATCTGCTGGGTTAGGGTTGGAAGACGGGTTTTCCATTCGCGAGCGGACAATAGAGGGAGGAAAGGGCTGGGAAGACAGGGTGTTGCAGGGCAGGGGGAAAGGTCAGGGAGACATGAGGGAGCAAGGGAAAGAGGGAGAGGGAAAATGTTCTTTCTTTGTGGAGACGATTTTCTTTTTGAAGCCGGACAACAGCTGACGTCATTCAAAAGGAGGGAAAGGGAAAAGAGGTTTCAGCAGCACGCTTCTCCTTCCAGACAGTCCTGAATTCCTAGTTCCATACAGTCACTTTTCAGGGAATTTCCTTAAAATATCTTGTCATTTCCTGAGAACCTGAATATTTTGTGTGTAACACACATTCCTGTGGCCCCTTCAACATATGGCATCCAGAGTCTCTGCCTGGAATCCCAGACGGAGGACTTGCTCCTTTAATGCTCTCTAGACTGCAAGCTCGTTGGGGGCAGGGAATGTGTCTGTTTATTATTTTATTGTACTCTCCCAAGTGCTTGGTATGGAGCTCTGCACAAAGTGAGTGCTCAATAAATACAATTGACTGACTGACTAATGCCAACCTAATCACTATACCTGAATCTCATCTATCTCGCCACCAACTTCTCACCCACGTCTTCCTCCTTGTAATTGGTAAACGATCACTCTCCTCACCTCCAAAGTCTTTATAAAAGCACATCTCCTCCAAAAGGTCTTCCCCAACTAAACCCTCATTTCCCCTTCTCCTACTCCCTTCTGGGTTGCCTTTGCACTTGGATTTGCACCTTTTATCCACCCGTCCCTCAGCCTCATAGCATTTAGGTACGTATCTGTAATTTATTTATAATATTAATCTGTGTCCCCCTCTAGATTGTAAGACTTTAGAATAAATACATATAACTATGATTGTTAAGCTCCTTATAGGCAGGGGATGTGCCTATCAACTCTGTCATATTGTACCGTCCCAGGAGCTTAGTACAGTTCTCTGCACACAGTAAGTGCTCAATTAATTTGTTTGCTTGATTGATTGAATGGCAAAGAAGAGAGACCAAAATCCTTCTTGTTATTATTCCACAGTATTTCATGCAGGGCTACTTTTGAGCTGTGATTTGAAGTCCTAGTGGCCTGTTTCACTGGACTGCTGTGATGTATGGTGAAGAAAAAAAATCTGCAGATTTAAAATGCTATAGACTGTAGTGAGAAACTGGAGAAATTGAATCTCTTATACTCCTAGCTGTGGAAGCATGGCATGGAGTTAATGAGATATAATGAATAATGACTTCCAGGAGATCAGCAAAAATCAATCAATCGATCACTGTATTTATTTAGGGCTTACTGTGTGCAGGGAACTGTAGTAAGTGCTTGAGAGAGTACAGTATAATGGAGTTGGTAGACATGTTCCCTGCCCACATTGAGCTTACTGTTTAGGGGAAAATTAAGGAAAAAGGGAGGAAGTTTAAAATGCAGTGGGGGTGGCGGGTGGTAGCTGGTGCACATGTACTAGGGACTGTAAAACCACTCTCTTGGGATGCGTGATTCTCTCACATGGCAGAGACATGTAGATTAGCTCTGAAGAAGAACTTCCTGCCATTGTGTGCTAGTAAGAAATTAACTGCAAATAAATGAGTGAAAGCTTTGGAACACTTTCTCCCAAAGATAATCATCTTTTTTTGAAAGAGGTGGGTTCCAACATGTCACGAATAGACTAGATATAGACAATTGCATGAAAATAGTAAAAGCCATATCTTTAGTGGAGCAGGAGAAATTGGGATTCAGGCTACTATCCAGAAGTAGCAGCAGGGGTCATTGCCCTGTCTTGCCAATTTAGCTTTTGGCAATTGGACAAAGATCTGCTGGAGGTGATTAGGTTGTGAGCTCATTTCTGAAGTGACTGTACTCTGATCTGCAGGCCGTGAAAAAAACATCTCAATCTAAGCTCGCTCGCCTGGCATTTCCTCTGGCAGCCAATAGCTAAGGAGGACTTGATAGGCTACCAGTAATCTCATCTCACTTTGGGAAATATCTGTCTTTGTGTCAAATGAATCAGTCAATCAGTGACTTTTTTGAACATTTATTGGGTGCAGGGCACTGTACTAAGCACTTGGGAGAGTATAATAGAAGAAAACTGGTAAAAACATTCCCTGCCCATAATGAGTTTCCAGCCTAGAGGAAAGTTAGCCCTTCTGGTTTAGCTGGTGCACACATACTAGGGACTGTAAAACCACTCTCTTGGGATGTGTGATTCTCTCACATGGCAGAGACTCTGCTGTTGATCTTTGGGACTATAGAATTTGGGGCTGTAGGACCAAATATATGATGACATTAAGTTGCCCAAACACCTCCACGGTGTAGGGGATAGAGTATGCCCTGGAAGTCAGAAGGTTGTGGGTTTTAATCCCCATTCTATCACTTGTCTGCTGCATGACCTTGGACAAATCACTTCTCTGTAGCTCAGTTACCACATCTGTAAAATAGGGATCGAGACTCAACCCCACGTGGGACAGGACTCTATCCCACCTGATTTGCTTGTATATACTCAGCGCTTAGTACAGTCCCTGGCACACAGTAAGCGCTTAACAAATACCACAATTACTATTATCATTATATCCTACTAGGCCTTCCAGTATGTTCTGTTGAATCTAGTGTCCAATGTGACTCACATTCAAAGAACAGTGGGTTCCCCACAACCTGCCTCTCCCAGACAAATGGTCTGAAGGATAATATGTAAATGATCCAATTAGGGAAAACTTTAGCGGTGCAGTAGGCATTAATCTGGAACAAACCGTGTTTGCAGCTATTTTCACGGTTATTTTGATATTACAGAAAATGACAGCGCATATAACCTCACAACCTCAGAGGAACCTTCAAAACCACACTCCCAGTAAGAGAATACTTAAGGAAGAAAAATTAAACTCTAGCCCCCCAAAGGAAGGATAATGCCAAGTTATACCATTGTACTTTCCCACACACCAAGTACAGTGTTTTATGCTCAGGAAGCAACATAGAAATACCCCTGACTGACTGAAAAGTGACTCAGTTGTTGAAACCCACCATGACGTAGAGGAGCATGAGTCAGGAATCTGGGAAGGAAACTTCCCCCAATCATATTTATTGAGTGCTTACTGTATGAAGAGCACTGTACTAAGCGCTTGGGAGAGCACAAAATAACAGAATTGGTAGACACTTTCCCTGCCCCCGAAGAATTTATGGTCTAAAGATTCAAGGAACATTCCCTGCTCCTAGAATCTCAGGCAAGGTCACCAAATCAGGTCCTGCGAGCACACTGTATGCAATCAACTTCCAGTGTCGAGAGAAAAGGATCAGATTTAAACCTTTTCCTCCCTCTTCTTCCATTTTGGGTTTTCCTTGTTTGGTATAAAGTCAGGCCCCTCACATCAGGGATTGCTGTTTAGAATATCACCATGATGACACAGTCTGCATGTCTCTTGCAAGTTCAAATATGTGAGATTTCATAGCATTTTTTTCTTGTGTTTTTGAACCAAAAAGGGCATCTTAAATTCAACTGCAAAATCTTTAAACTTGTCTCAGCCTGACATGCAAATGAACACTTTGCCAACTCTAATAGCATGTGACTTTTATTCATAAAATAATACGACTTCATGCTGTTTGCCCTACTTTAATTCTTACCGGCCACATATGAGCAACAAGATTAATTCTCCTAATTCAACTGATGTTTCTTTTTTCTCCAATAATTTGCTTTGTACTAGAAAGTCTAAACCCAGGTCTTATCTTAAGTAGACTGAATTTGATTCTAACAGAGCACCACATATTTGGAAGAGATGGCACATGAACTTCCTAGTGGTGGAATGTTTTTTTTAAAGTGACATTATTATTCTTTTCATTTGTTGAATTTTCAAGATCTGAATTGAGATAAAGATTTTAAGTGCTCTTGAGGAAGATGTAGCTGTCATTAGTTGAAGAGGACATAGATGTGTAAAAAGGCAAAAAATAAGGCCTTGTTAACTTTGTAGGAAACAAAATTTCTTCATATGTAACCTTATACTTCTTTTTTTGCTGATCCATTTTCTTCTGCTTATGTCAGTCACTGAAAAATAGATTTATAATTTAAACTATAGAGAAATATCCCCATCCATGGGATTAGTGATGGCCCACTTACTATTATTTATAGAGTCGGGAAAACCTATAATAAATCTGGTGCTGATTCATACCAGGACTCTAGTGAGCTCTAAATTAGAACAGCTAATATAGTGCTTACATTTGTGAGAATGCTTTCAGAGGCTACTTTCGAAGTGAGAATTTGAAAACAGGAATCCCAGTGTTTTAAAAGATTTTAATAGTGATTAGTATATGTAAACTCTTCTTTTATTGTGATACTGAGTTGCTCTCCCCCAAAAGTCAAAGGGCTGGACCAAAATGAACCTGTTAACCTCTCCAAGTCACAGGGAACAAGGTATCAAATACAATTATCCTTCGGTCTATTTTCAGAATCCCCCAGGTTCAAGCACAAAATAAACTCCTAGAGGGCAGGAGTTGCTGGGGACACTGTCATAAGCAGTGAATCCACAGAAAATACTCTTGCGGTGATCGTGTTGGAAAGTTTTTCAGGTTTCTAGTTCATCTAAGGCCATGATCCTTGTTACGTATACATTGTATCACCTCACAGTCACTCTTAGCACATGTGAACATATAAGCATCCTCAGCTCATGTATACATTTATATTTAATTGCCTATTCATTTATTTAGTTATTTCATACTTATTCTTCCTCATTACTCACCCTATGCATACGACACTTATGTATCCGTATACTCTACTATCTCCCTTTTCTGTAACTTTTTTAATGTTATTCTCCCCCTGTACACTTTAAGATCCTTAAGGACAGAGATTGTGTCTACCAACTCTATTGGATTGTAGTTTCCCAAATACTTAGTACAGTGCCCTGCACACAGCAAGTATCCAATGAATATAACTGATTGATTGAGTCTTCTCCCACTATTTGTGAATAATTTACACCTGCGTGTCTTCCCTGTTAGATTGTAAGCCCGTTGGCAACAGGGATTAATCAGTCAATCAATCAAAAGTATTTCCTGAGCATCTACTGTTTGAGGAGCACCTTTTCCAGTGCTTGGGACAATTTAAAAGAATTAGCAAACACAAGTTCTGCCCTCAAGGATCTTAAGGACTGGGATGACAACCACTAAAATAAATTTGAGAGAGTTTGAAGTAATAGGATTGTGAGTTCATTCAATCATATTTATTGAGCCCTTTTTGCGTGCAGAGCACTGTACTAAGTGCTTGAAAAGTACAGTTCAGCAACAGACACAATCCATGCCCACAACAGGCTCACAGATGGTGAGTACTTAAATGCTTAGGTGGCATAGCAATTTTAAAACCTCAGTTGGGGACTATAGAGAGGGAAGATTGACAATACATTAGGTAAGACAACCTGGAGGAGATGGGATATCAGAAGGTTTTAAAACTGGGGAGAGCTGTGGTGTCTTGGATTAGAAGGGGAGGGAGTTCCGTGCAGGAGGGAGGACATGATCAAGAGTTCAGGAGTGCAAGAGATGAAGATGAGGCACAGTGAGTCACTAAGAGTCATTAAGAGGAATGTGAGTTGGAGAGTAGTGAGAGAAGAGAGTGTTTAAGTAGGAGGGAGAGAGACAATTGAGAGCCTTAAAACCAGTGGGCAGAAATTTCTGCATGATGTGTAGAGGACTGGACTAACCATCAGAGGTTTCTGAAGAGTGGGAATACAGGCACGGAATGAAGTTGTAGAGAAACGATCCAGGCAGTAGAGTGAATTACGAACTACAAGTGGGAGTGTCTAGAGGCAGGGAAATCAGTGGGGAAGCTGATGCATTATTTAACCTGCCATATGACAAGTACCTGGACCACCGTAGTGGCCATTTAGATGGAAACGAAGGAGTGGATTCTAGAAGTGTTATGGTGTAAAAACTGGCATCATTGGGTGACAGACTCAATACGGGAGTTGAAAGGCAGAGAGGAGTCAAAGATAATGCTGTGTCTTCAGAAACAGCATGGCTGGTGGTGGTATCAACTGTGATGGGGAGTTAGGTGCCAAGAGGGGACTTGGGAAGGACATCCACATAGAGATGTCCTGGAGGGAGGAGGAAACATTGGATTGCCAAGAAGGAGAGAGGGCAGGGCTACTGAGGTAGATTTGAGAGCCATCTGCATGGAAATAGTAGATGAAGCTATGGGGACAGATGAGCTTTCCAAGGGAGTAGGTGTACATGGAGAATAGAAGGGGTCCCAGAACCGAGTCTTGAATGATAGTCACAGTTAAGGGATGGGGGGCAGAGGAAGAGTCAGTGAAAAAAACTGAAAAGGATTGGCCATTTAGAAAGAGGATAACCAAAAAACAACGGTCTCAGAAAAGCCACACTTATTAGATAGCATTTCCAAGAGAAGAGAGTGGCATTGGTGTCACAGGAAGCGCTCAATAAATACCATGGACGATGATGATAATGATGAAGTTTGGAACACCAATTTCTTTCTCCTTGAAGGTAGGGAGGGATGACATCTACTAATTTCTCTTTCACTCTCCCAAGTGCTTAGTGCAGTGATACATGGTAGGCATTCAGTAAAAACTACATATTGATCCATCAGTTACAAACCATGTCAAATCTAACCTGTGATTAGCCTGGGTTGCCTGTCATAATCTATAGAAGTAATATCCTTGATTTTGAAGTGCTTTTGGCGGAGAAGGATCGGGGATGACAAAAAGCAAGAAAAAAATAGGGGCTAGGACTTTGGTGGGGCTTACTCACCTTGGCAACACTCAAAGTATAGCTAGAATTTCCAGGTAAAAAGAAGTGATGTCATCTTTAGGGAGTAACATGTGGATATATTGTAAGGTCTGGGCATGAGGCAAGGTTTTAGGAACTCCCAAGTGCTAATTTCCACAATGACATTAACTTCCCCTCTGATCTTGGCAAGATGCAACTTGGCAAATTCCTTTATTTCTATTCACTTCCTTTCCCCCCCCCCCACCATATTCTCCACACTTCCCCCCAGTCTCTAAACCAGATCACCTCTGGATGGTTTAGTTCCTTGGCTTGAGGTAGGGAATCAAGCAGAGTTATTTGCAAAATCCCTGTATTTCTACTTCTTGCGTAGAAGATCATTGAGACCAGAGTCCACAGGTCCTCCAGCTGAATAAATAATTTACAATTGTTTCTATTTCTCGGTTCTGTCCTTTCCCTCTTAGTTCTTCAAGTTCTTTCCACTATCTTCTCCCTTAGCTGTTCGCAGTTCTCACGTATTTATTTGGCTTTTGCTATCTAGACCTGAATCCCTCCTGAGTCTTTGGATTTTCAGTTCTCCCTTCCTTGGTTACCATTTATAATCCCATTTTCCTTCTCCTTCTGTCAGTCAGCAATTATTTATGCCTTGTCCACTGAATCTATGATAAGTCGTGATTGGCATTCAGATGTCACATTGCATGTCTTTCTGTTTCCACTCTGCTTCTTATACAGTGATGTCTTTTACTTTTTTTTCCTCAAATGCTCTGTGCCATTCGACAGTGACTTTTATTTATCTGGTTGCTGTCTCATTTTTATGTAAATATTATCCCTAGTGGTAATAGTAATAGTAGTGATTCTAGTAGTAACATTTATAATAATATTTGCGGTATTTGTTAAGAGCTTACTATGTGCCAAGCTTTGGAGTAGATACAAATTAATCGTCTCCCCCCTCTAGACTGTAAACTCTTTATGGAAAGGGACTGTGTTATATTGTTATATTGTACTCTCCCAAATGCTTAGTACAATGCTCTGCACACAGTAAGCGCTTAATAAATACGATTGACAGACAAGTCAAACAAAATTCATGTCCCACTTGGGGTTCACAGTTTAAGTAAGAGGGAGAATCAAACTTGAATGCCCATTTTACAAGTGATGAAACTAAGGCACAGAGAAGTTTAATTACTTGCACAAAGTCCCACAGCAGGCAAGGGACAGAGAGGGATTAGACATCAGGTCCTCTGACTCCTAGGCCCGAGTTCTTCCTACTAGGCAATATTGCTTCTCCATTTGGGACAGTATACCATACTAGACTCTAGGGAAGAACAGAATCAGTCTCTCCTTTTTCAAATGTTCAAAGTGTTTATTGCTGTTGGATTGTGGAAGAGTCTAATTGAAACAAGGGTTGTATAATAATTTTGGAAATAACCGAATGAGACTCAAATGTCTCACAACCCCTTAGTTCTAAATTTCCTCCTATGTTCTGTTGCTGAAATCTCACTTTCACAATGGTAACTGAATATCAGAAACATCTGTGAGCCAAGCTTCAAATTAAATAGAAAGAATTACTGAATCCAAGTCAGTCTCCTCGCCTTGAAACATCGCTTATGGCCAGTTATATTCCTGAGGTGGACACAGGAGAAGAGTGAATGACAGCACAACCCCTGGTGACTTCTGTGTGGAGTGCTAGCGTAAAGCAACCCCAAACAGAATGGACCGAAGAAACACTCTGGGGATAATTTGAGGCATAATTAGAAGTCTCTCCTGGCGTAAAGCAATCAGAATGGCAGAGAGCATAGACCTCTGACTGGATCAGGCCCAGCACAGCTTCAGGCCCGGAGAATTCCAGGCCACCGGATGGTGGAGGCCGGGTTCAAGCTGGGTGTGGATGAGACAAGACAGCCCATGTATGACCTACTGCAGCCTCCAAAGCAGCAGCTTTGAGTGGTCATTAACAGCTGTGGCTTCACCCCTTATAAGCCAAGACCCGCCCCCTAATTTAACCAGTTCATGGTCCTTGAAAATGTGGTGGAATCGTGAATTTGTATCTCTCACCAAAAGGCCGCTTTCTATTTCTCTAGGACTCTCTCTTTCTTCGAGGCTCTGAATAAATCTGTCACTGCAGGGCTTGAGGTAAGGAGGTAAGAGTTCTAGAGAAACGGCATGGTGAAGAGAGAGCACGGGCCTGGGAGTCCGAAGGTCGTGGTTTCTAATCCCGGCTGCACCACTTGTCTGCTGTGTGACCTTGGGCAAGTCACTTTGCTTCTCTGTGGCTCACTTACCTCATCTGTAAAATGAGGATTGAGACTGTGAGCCCCACATGGGACAGGAACTGTGTCCAACCCAATTTGCTTGTGCCCACCCCAGCGCTTAGTACAGTGCCTGGGCACAGAGTAAGTGCTTAACAAGTACCATAACTATTAATGATTATTATGATAAATACAGAAGAGTGGGGTACTTGGGCTAGAGGTGCAGGGTCTTAAATTCCTCATGGCCCACTCCAAGAATCACAAGCACTGGGTGGCGGAGCTGGCTTTAGAACCCATGACCTTCTGACTCTCAGACCCGTGCTCTATCCTCTACACCATACTACTTCTCATCCTTGTCTCATCATCCTCGTCTTTAGTTCTTTTTTTCACATTTCCTTATGTCTGCTTCCAGTCTCCTACTTTTAGATTTTGAGCCCCTCAGGGGCCAGGGATCAATCGATCAATTAGCCATTGAGTGGTATTTATTGAGTGCTTACAGTGTGCAGAAAACTGAACTAAGCACTCGGGAGAGAGTACCATACGCAGAGTTGATTGACACATTCTCTGGATCCTGTCTACCACTCATCTGTGTACTTTTTTCCAGACCTTAGTACAGTGCTTTGCACATAGTAGGCAACTTAATGAATACTGTTTCTCCTGTCACTATTACTACTAGAAGAAGCAGCGTGGCTTAGTGGAAAGAGCCCGGGGTTGGGAGTCAGGGGTCGTGAGTTCTAGTCCAGGCTCCGCCAGTTGTCTGCTGTGTGACCTTGGGCAAGTCACTTAACTTCTCTGTGCCTCAGTTCCCTCATCTAAAAAATGCAGATTAAGTCTGTGAGCCCCACGTGGGACAACCTGACTCCCTTGTCTCTACCCCAGCGCTTAGAACAGTGCTTGGCACGTAGTAAGTGCTTAATAAATACCACCATCATTATTATTATTAGCAATAGTAAGATGCTTGGAACCTATTGAGCTGGAAGATTCTCCCAGTGACTGGTTGTGTTCACTGGTGAAAGGGCCCTGGTTCAAGCATTGGTTGTTCCAGCCAAACACATGTACATGGAGAGAATATGAAGGGGAACTCTGCATTTTACCTTGAAGAAATGCTGACCGGTAAAACTGAATTTAACATACTTAGAAATATATCTCAATTTCATCCCAGACTCTTTTTGCCCTTGGAAAATAGAGGTGCAGTTGTTTTAGGACAAAATAATGCTTTATTTATCACTTTTCCCAAGGATCCAATGCAAATAGGGTGTGGTGTAGTACATACTCAACAAATCTGGAAGGTATACACGGCTCCCCCAACTCCTGTTTTTCTTTTGGTTTGCGAAGAAAAAGTAGTACCATCTGAAAGAACAAAAATCTCATTCAATCCCACTTCAGCAAGGCAGGGGAGAGTCCTAATGCCAATTAGAAATAGAAGCCCCACTCACTTCCTGAAACACATACTTTATCTTGGATCGCTCTCCATGCACCTCTTTTTTTTCTCCCTGTCTTTCTCTAGTAGAGTAGCGACTGTGGGTTGCTTTAGTCAGAATCCAGTTGAGGCCTTCGACAGTGATTCTGTCCTTAATTTAATCAATCAATTGTATTTATTGAGCACTCACTGTGTGCAGAGCACTGTACTAAGGACTTGGGACTAATTGCCATAGTCCGCTGCTACAGCACTCACACTTCAAAAATGTCAAGACAAAACTTGTCAGTCAGTCTGCCTGGTATCATGTAGTAAAAGAAGAATAGCAGAGTTACCTTTCCAGGCTTTATTCTGGCCACTATTAAATGTATGTCAAATCACATAATCAAGTATGACATTTTTAGCATTAATAGCCTCATACAAGTGCTTCCATGTAATGATTAGTCTTAAAACTTAATATGGTTAACGAACAACTTAATGTAAGTTGACAAGAGACAGTAAAATCAAATAGCACATTGCTATGGGCTCCTAAAGGTGTTTGAGCGTGTGAAATCGACATCAAACCCTAGGTGCTCTCCTGCTTTCTGTAATGTAAAACTCACGGTTGGTCTCATTCCCATTTGCAGCAAATTGCTAATGACCGAAATAGAATCTGCCAACTGAGAGCTGGTCTTGCATTTTGCCTAGAGAGAGAACGTCTAAGTTATTTGGAAAAAGGAAAAATTGGGGGATTAATGAATAATGTCTTTATAGAGTAATGCCTTTTGAGCATACATAAAGCTTCTGGAAAATGTTCTTTTTTCCTCTGTGGGGGATTGAGAAATTTTGTGAACTTAATTTTGCGTAAAGGGATAAGAGATTGTTTGAGGTTTTGCCTGCCCGAAGGGTATGTTATTTCTAATCCTCAGAAATTGAGGATCTTTGTTTCAATTTATCATCATCATCATCATCACCATCACATTATGCAGAGCACTGAACTAAGCATTCATTTATTTCAGTTAATGTTCAGATCCAAACCTGTATCATGCCCGATTCTTGTTTTCTTAAAATGCAAGGAAGCAATGTTTAATTTAAAAGATACTCTATCATGTCCAGTTTGCTTTTCAAAAAGAAATTCTGAAATATTACATAGGAAATCTTTAACGTGGTTTAAAAGTTGCCTCAAAAGCTATCCGTCACCCATGGCTTATGCATGCCAAGTTGGAGAATAATTTCTACATCATGAGACCCTATTAACTTCTAACCATAAATTGTCATGCTTTGTATGCTTTGTGATAGTGCTTTCTAAAATGTTCTAGGGTTTATAGTTCTGCTTAGAAATGAAAAATTAGGTGGGAAAATTCTGCAATCATAAAGAAGTTCAATTGGCACACAAAAGCCAATCGAGTCCTTACCTTTTCCTACAGAGTAAATAAGTATTGATTTTACCAGTTTCAGCTAGATTTTTTTGTTGGATTTTTATTTCATTTTGGCAAGGCCCAAAGGTAAAGATCCTTAGCCTGCATTAAAATAAGTCCATACCTAAATCGTAAGCTACTGTGAACCAACTGGCTTGCAATTTGAGTAAATACAAGCTAGGTTACAGTTGGGAGTTAGAATTTTAGGCCTGCTAATTTCCCCTGTTCAGCTTGTTGTCATTCCCCAGCTCTAAAGGTGCAACAGTAAGAGCCTACATCCCATCTGTGGTTAATACAGCAAACCGAATAACTGGAATAAAACCCGGATTTCCTGACACTTGATCCTGGCCTTTTAAAACATGCTAACTCCATCTCCATCCTGGCAGCTGGTGTCAGAAAGGACCATTTCTGGCTAGTTTCCTTGTCCAGACGATTGGTCAGTGAAGAAGACAGCAGGTGATGTGAAAACCCAACCTGTAAATTGGTCTGTTCTTCTCCTAAAGCCCATACATATCTCTCTTTATCAGTCCCCTCCGCCCTGGAATTGGTAAATGGCTAGTAGCTACCTCTGCTCATTTGCTGCTCAGTAGCATAGTGGAAAGCATATAGCTCTGGGAGTGATAGGACCCGGGTTCTAATCCTGGCTTCACTACTTGCCTGTTTGGTAACTTCAGCCATGACGGGTGAGGATGTGATTAAAATCAACATTATTTTCTAAACATCTACTTGGTGCAAAGCACTACAGGGGATGCTAAATCCTGCAAAATGTTTCCTGGTTAGTTATAACTCTGAGGAGAATCACACTGGACACAGTTCTTGACCTACTTAGAGCTACAGTATAAGTGGGAGGGAGAAAAAGTATTGCATTCCCAATTTTCAGATGAAGAAACTGAGGCACAGAAAAGTTGTGACCTACCCAAAGTCTCATTATATTCTATTCTTCCAGGTGCTTAGTTCAGGACTCTCTACATAGAAGGTACTCAATAAATACCACTGATTGGTTGATGGCTCCGATCTGCTTGGTGTGGCAGGAATTAATTGCGGAAGGCCTCTTGGAGGACGTGGGATTTTTTTTTTTAACGAGGGCTTTAAAGTTGGGAAAAGCTGTCATCTGGCAAGCTTGACACACTAGATCTAAATATTCCTTTGGTTGGGAGAATTGAAATCTTCTCTGGTATTAACCTCAATTCCAGAAGCAGCATGGCTCAGTGGAAAGAGGCCAGGCTTGGGAGTCAGGGGTCATGGGTTCGAATCCTGGATCTGCCACTTGTCAACTGTGTGACTGTGGGCAAGTCTCTTCACTTCTCTGTGCCTCAGTTGCCTCATCTGCAAAATGAGGATGAAGACTGTGAGCCTCACGTGAGACAACCTGATGACCTTGTATCTACCCCAGCGCTTAGAATAGTGGTCTGCACATAGTAAGCGCTTAACAAATACCAACAGTATTAGTATGATTACATTGGATGCTGGCAGGATTCAATGCCTGTTGAAAACAATGAAATGAATAACAATACAAAAAATAAACTTTTTCATTATGATGTCTACGATTAGTTTTTAAAGACATCACAAAAATGGGAAATGTCATACTATTCTTAATTCCCTATGAGTCTTCTGGAAATATGGTATTTAGGTGCTTATTATATGCCAGGCATTGTACTGCACGTTGAGGTAGATAGAAGAACTCTCGATGGGCACAGACTCTGTCCCACATGGGGTTCACAGTCTTAATCCCCATTTTAGATATGAAGTAATTGAGGCCCTGTGAAGACAAGTGAGTTACCCAAGGTCACACAGCAGACGAGTGGTAGAGTTGGGATTAGAACCCTGGTCCTCTCGAGCCCGTACTCTTTCCACTAGGCCACACTGTTTTGAATCAGAGAACACCAGTTAGATTAAATACACTCAAGTATTAAAAAGATGGATTTGTCAGCGTGTAAATACTATGATCTGGTATAAATTTTCCCACGCTACTGGGGTTGCCAATTACCAGTTCAGAAGTTCAGAACAAGTGGAATGGTGAAGGGCACTGAATTGTCATCACCAGCGATGAGGAAATACATCCATCAGTCAATCATTCAATGGTTTTCACTGAGAGCTCATTTTGTGTAGAGGACTGTGCTTCGTGCTTGGGAAAGTACAGTTCAGTACCGTAAAGTCAATAGACTCCATCCCAGTCATTTCAATCAGCTCACCTTCATTGTTAGGATCAATTTCACAATTCTTTTGGTAATTGTTCAATTCAGTTCCATTTTATTGTGCCTTATCCTCATCTATAATGAAAGTGGATCAAATAAACCTGGAGCAATGACCCTTATCGACTGCAATTCTCAAAACGATAAACGTCGTTCCCTTTTTTCCCCTCAGGTTTGTGAGAACTCAGGTTAGTGCCTTTTGCCTCTAGTGTAAAGGTTTTTTAATCATGGAAATGATGGTATTCACTGGGTGCTTACTTCCTGACAACCACTGTATTAAGTAAGCACCGAGGTAGATAGAAAATAATCAGGTGGGGCGTAGACACACAGGTGAGAATTTTGGCAGGTGGGGTGTGTCTATGATTATGGCTTAGAAAGGGAGGGGAGATGAGGGGCGGAGGATGTTCCTGCTCTATTTAATGCTCATATTCCACTCTAGACTACAAGCTCGCTGACTGCCGGGGTTATGTCTGCTTACCCTATTGAACACAGGAGGCTGTGTTGCCTAGTGGAAAGAGCACAGACCTGTGAGTCAGGGAATCTAAATTCTAATCCTGGCTCCGTCTCTTGCCTGCTCTGAGGTCTTGACCAAGCCACTTCACTTCTCTGTACCTCAGTTTCCTCATCTGTAAAATAGGAGTTAAATACCTTTCTCCCCCTTAGACTGTGAGCCCCACGTACCTGACCTCATTATCTTGTATCTCTCTCAGTGCTTTCTACAATGTTTGGCACCTAGTAAGTGCTAGTGTTTATTGGTATTTGTTAAACACCACTAATAGTCATATTTATGACATGTTTCAAAAAATGTCATAAAGGAGCTGCCTTCCTAAAGGAGCTTCCAACAGATAAAGAAGCCCACCCTTGTTGGTTGGACTTGGAGTTCCCCAAGTGCTTAGTACAGTGTGTTGCACTGGTGTTCAATAGAGACTATTACTATTCCAAGTGGTTCTGCGTTTATCGTCATCATTATTGAGTACTTATTCTGTGCAGAGCCTGTACAAAGCACATGGGAGAATACAATACAACAGAATTGGTAGACACATACCCTGCCCACAGGGAATATTATATAATTTATTATATAATTCATATATTACATGTACTTTTATATATTATACCTTACATAATGTATAATAATAATTTAGCCTTTACTAACTGCTTTGGCTCACACTCTTCTTAAGTACTGACTTTCCTTCAGATTCTCCCACATTTCTCTACCACCAGAATCACTGTCTAGCACACACTGCTTGCCAAAAGTTGCGTTCCTAACCATTACAGTTGTTTTGGAAATAGACCACAGTGTACAATCCTACTTTATATCTTTATTAAATTTAGACAAGGCGGAGCTACAGTAATAGATGTGAGCTGGGCTTTTGCTTGGCGAATGAGCATACGCTTTTTTAAAGCACCCTTTTAAATTTCATATGGATAAAATTAATTCATTTAGAAATGTAATCAGAAATTAATGCCTACATGCGTTAGTCACCAACCGGTAATTAAAGACTAAGATCAAGATGAGAGATGTTATATTTTAGTGCCAAACTGAGTCTTAAGAAAGTAATAAAATTCTGGCAAAATGTCTTGATATTTATCATAGCTTAAATTTCTGAATCATGACTACTTTGTTCACTTTTCTGTACCTCAGTTTCCTCTTCTGTAAAATGAGGGTTAAATACCAGTTTTCCTTCTTCCTTAAACGTTGAACCCCAAGTGGGACAAGGACTGTGTTTAATCTATGCCAGCCCTTAGTGTAGTATTTAGCAAATAGTAAGTGCTTAACAAGTACTGTTATTGTTATCATTATCATTATTATTTTTTTGTTCTGGAGCTGGCATATTAAACCTTATGGCTGTAGTCTTCTGTAATTCTTGTTAAGCAGCGTGGCTCAGTGGAAAGAGGCCGGGCTTGGGAGTCAGAGGTCATGGGTTCTAATCCCGGCTCTGCCGCTTGCCAGCTGTGTGACTTTGGGCAAGTCACTTCACTTCTCTGTACCTCAGTTCCCTCATCTGTAAAATGGGGAGTAAAACTGTGAGCCCCGCGTGGGACAACCTGATCACCTTGTATCCCCCCAGTGCTTAGAACAGTGCTTTGCACATAGTAAGCGCTTAACAAATACCACCATTATTATTATTATTATTATTAAGGCATAGATGAACTGGTCCAACTGATATCTTTTGGACTTGATCTAATGGTGGAGCTAAGTGGATACTAGGAGTACACTGGAGCGTCGGTGGGGACAACAGAACAGTTGTAGCAGAGAAACAGTCTAATTTAACAGTCTAGTCTGGGCCTTGCATCTTCTGCATGCCTTGATCTACTCTACCAAGCCCTGAGCACAGTGTTCTGCATACAGTAGCTGCTTAATCACCACTTTTATGTGCTATATCTGATCAGGTGGGATCGGGTACCTAAAGAAGAACAATCTCTTTTCTCCAGGGTGGGCGTGACTGGGACAACCTACAGAGTCAGCCTTTTCAAATATGTTTGCTGCAGGGACTCCATAATGCTGTTTAAGCCTTCAACAGCATCGTATTTATTTTCCTGGCACATTATTGAAAACAACTAAAAAGCCACTAATGAAATGAATTAGCAAGGCTAACTGCAAAGTTGTTTTTATATATGCATTATGCTGCACCATTTTCATGATACATCTTAATAATCATCCCCCTTTTGATGATAAAAGAGGGTCATTTCAATATGACAAAGCCTCAGTAATCATTATGATGAAATGTTTTTATTAATTTTTTCCTGTGAGGCTAACAACTTCCTAATTTGTACTGTGACATACATCTCTCATTCAAAAATCACATGAAAAGATTGCTTTGCTTCTGAATTCCAGTGGTTTTGATTTACAGAGCCAGATTAATCAGAATGAGAATAGGACTGTGGGTTTGGGACTCCGGTGCTCGACTGTAAGCTCCCTCTAGTCTGTAAACTTGTTGTGGGAAGGGAACGTGACTACTAACTCTGTTTTATCATCTTCTCCCAAGTGCTTGGTACAGTGCTCTACATTCTGTAACCAAACACTTGGAAGAATACTATAGCTCAATAAAAATATTAATAATAATAACAATAAGTGAACAAACAATAAATATCATTTCCTTTAGAGTGTAAACTCAATTTGGCCAGGGAATGTGACTGCTAATTCGGTTGTACTGTATTCTCACAAGTGCTTTAAAAACAGTGTTCTGCATATACTAAGTGCGCAGTAAATATCATTGATTGATTGATTAATACATGATTGGGACTTTATTCCATTATTTGAATTTGCACCCGCTTCTCCTAGAACACAAGGGTTACAGGTTACCGAGAATCATGTTAAGGAAAACATGCTTCAGTTCCTACCTATTCCGGCACCATGAGTACGAATGCACAAGTTTTACTGTTGTTATTGTATTTGTTAAGCACTCATTATGTGTCAGCCACTTTTTTCTAAACATTGGAGCAAATACAAGTTAGTCAGGTCAGACACAGGCCCTGCCCCACGTGGGACACACAGTCTAAGTAGGAGAGAGAACAGGCATTGAATCCCTGTTTTAGAGATGAAGAAACTGTGGCACAGAGAAGCTAAGCGACTTGCCCAAGGTCATACGGCAGGTACATGGAGTTGGGATTAGAACCCAGATCATCTGATCCCCAGGCCTATGTTCTTTCCATTAGGCGGTACTGTTCTCTAACAAGCGTAGACTGTTTCTTCCGATACTCAGTAAACCCTAACCAAATAGGCTCAGGTTGCCAGGTGGATGCTAATTCTTTAATAAGACCGTGGTCAAAAAGTAGAGTCAAAGCACAAATTATGGCAGAACTGAGTGTGCAGTGAGAGAGAGGTGAAGCAAGACTCTTTGGCTCCGAGATGGTGGATGACAGAAACTTCTCTCCATCCGGTTTCCTCCCTGAGTGCCGGAGTTAAGGAAGAGGTTGTAATGCACTAGATCAGACAACCAAAATACATTTGACCTGACTAGAAAGTAACTCTCGTCAGAATCTAATAGTGCCGTCTTTCTCGGATCACTACTTGTGCCCACGCACACTGCGTTGGAATAGGTCACAGGGAATGGGAATGGATAAATAATCATTTTCTTCAGTGCAATATTCCAGAAAAAATCAAAAACAAACCCTGATAGGCGAGCTGGGTACACTTGGTTTCTGAAGTGGTTTTCATCATTTGAAGCTGTAAGATACAACTTTACCTCCAGTTGGCAGCAAAATGTTTAAAAATAGCTCTCTGTAAAAAAGGGTTTATAACACAAGAAGTGCTTAGGGAAATGTACTGTTAACCATGGTAGCCTTTTCTAACTCAGAATAAGCAGAATACCTCTTTTCCATTATCAATCGGTCATATTTATTGAGTGCTTAGTGTGCAGAGTACGTTACTAAGTGCTTGGGAGAGTACCATATACCAGAGTTGATAGATACATTTCCTGACCATAGTGAGCTTACAGAATAGAGAACGAGAAGGATTTAGTTGTTCCTCATTTGGGAATTCATGGCAAACAGCTGGCATATTTGGACTTTCTGCATACAGTAAGCCCTCAATAAATGCCATTGATTGGTTGAGTGATTGGTGGGAAAGAGGAGTAGGCAGAACTGAGAAATGCAATCCTTAGAGTGTTTGGGATGGCAGTTCAGGAGGCTGAGCTGCAGCTCCCAAACCATATGGGAGGCAAATATTACAAATCCAGTAGACATCAACCCTCTTTTCCATCTAAGAAGTCTTGGGCTGACCCAGCCTCCAAGAGCATTGTACATGCCTTACTTAGAGCTGACTTTATGTAGGCTGATTGCTCTCTTCATCTTAAATCTATTCTTAGAGATGAAAGTGTCCAAATCCTATACATCTGATTCAACACCTTCCAGATTCAAAAACTCAGCCCCTGCCACTAATTCCCATGTAGTAGTTGTCTGGACAAGTCTTTGTCGGAGTTACTGATCACACCTGCCCTCCGTAGATAGCAGTAACTTTTTTGGCTTGGTTTTGTATTCCCTTCAGCATCTTAATGGTCTCCATCCCTTCCTTCCCCGCAAAGCCCTACAAAAATTGCCTGATCTCTAATAATAATTATTATCATTATCATTATTATGGTGTTTGTTGAGCGCTTAATTTGTGTTAAGAACTGTTCTAAGCGCTGAGGCATATACACGTTAATCAGATTGGGCGGAGACCCTGCACCAGTGCAGCCCAAAGTTGAAATAGGAGGGAGAACAAGTATTTTATCCCCATTTTAGCAGATGAGGCAACTGAGGCACAGAGAACTTAAGTTACTTGCCCAAGGTCACACAGCAGACAATCGACAGAAACAAGATTAGAACCCAGGTGTTCTAACTCCCAGGCCTGTGCTTTTCCACTAGGATACATTACTTTTCAAGACACAGTTCCTTTCTTTGTGGAACCAGGTGTCCTGTAAAAGAGGTGTTTATCCAGGAAGAGTTCTCCATGGAAGTAGAGGAGGCAGCTGAGCAAGGAATTACATTTAGGAAAGAAATGATATAATATTGATAACATTTATTAAGCACTGTACTGAATGCTGAGGTGGGTAGAAGATAGTCCCTGCCCCACATGGGGTTCACCATCTCAAAAAGGGAGAAAAACAGGTATTTTCTCCCCATTTTACAAAAAAGGAAGCTGAATTGCATCTAGTCTATCTAGTAAGAGAAGTCATATACAGCGATCTCCTCATCTGGGTTTGGTTTATTCTCCGTTCATCCACTACAGTAACTTTTGGTGGATTATCTAAACTCCTCTGCTTACATTTCCGCCCCTCTGCCCCTAACAACATCTCTTTCTCTGCCATTTCACACCCCATCCCTCAGTTTCACCAAAGGGGTCACACATGGGTCAAATGATAGTGGTGTACTTGAACTTCACCCACCTCATCCAAATTTGGTGAGAATTAAGTCGATAAGGCCAAAATTATATCAGGTTCTTGATGAAGGGATCCATCTAAACATGATGGAAAATCCCAACTCTGGAGTGAAAGAATGGGTTAAAACCTATAAAAATTGACAGAAGCCTACAACTATTATCAGGGAAAAATTCAAGAGTTAGATTTATGTAAAAAACTCAATACCTCAAGGAAGGCATATTGCTGCCTTAAGTAGCATTTTTAAAAGTTGTCAGGGGAGCAAGGAAAAGGCTATTGATACTAACAGATTTGGCACTGACTGCAGTGGATACCATTGTACAGACTGAATTTTCTCTTCATGTGGCTAGCAGATGGCCATTTCCTTTCAGAGTTCATCAATTTACTCTTTTAAAATGGTAGATAAATCAGTATTGAGTTTATGGACAACCCTAAGAGCAGATTGTATAAAAATCACCAAATCCACCGTGACTTTAATGGCGTTTTGGTCATACCTGACCCATGAGACAGCTAATTTGAACAAATGTGAAGCTAGAAATATTTGTCAGAACTCAACACTGAAGTGCTCTAAGGGCTCTGGCCACATAGAACCAGATGGAATTTATGCCATGAGATTGAGTGTCCATAGCTATTAGCAACTGACAGTCAAGCAGTGGTATTTATTGAGCATTTACTGTGTTCAGAACACTGTTCTAAGTGCTTGGGAGAGTATAATACAACCCAGTTGGTAGACATGTTCCCTCCTCATCACACAGTTTCTCCAAGAATCCTGTTGCTTTTCCATCAGAAGCAAAATTTTCCCCATTTTGCCGTAACATGTGTTTTCACTATATGTTTTGGGAGAACGCTGGTAGGAAATTAGGAAGCATTCCTCTGACCACAAAAGCCTCTCTGGAGAGAGCACACAGCAGTGTTGCAAATGATTTTATGCAGACATGTGGAGTCAAGCATAATGAGTATTGCACCCATATTGAGGAATACTAATCTCAACATGGGGCTTTGCAAAAACGCACCTCGCGTAGAATTTTTTTAATGGTATTTGTTTTGCCGTGACTAAGTGCTAGGTACTGTACTAAGGGCTGGGGTACATATAAGCTAATCAGAGTGGACACAGTCCATGTCCCTCATGGGGCTCACAGTCTTAAATCCCCATTCAACAGATGAGGTAACTGAGGCCCAGTGAAGTGACTTGCCCAAGGTCACACAAAAGAAAAGAGGTGGAGTCAGAATTAAAATCCAGGTCCTGCCGACTCCCAGGCCTGTGCTCAATCCACTAGATCCTGTTGGTTGAGTCCCCTTTGTTTGGAATTGACTCTCCAATTTTGTATTTCTTTAAGTTGTTTAAGAAGCGGGCCCTAGTGGAAAGAGCACGGACCAGGAAGTCACGGGATACGAGTTCTAACCCCGGCTCCGCCACTTGTCTACTGAGCGATCTTGGACAAGTCACTTAATTTCTGGGCCTCAGTTTCCTCATCTGGAAAATGGACTTTTTACAGATGGCCTGATGGACTTTTTAGAGAAGCAGCGTGGCTTAGTGGATGGAGCATAGGCCTGGAAGTCAGAAGATCATGAGTTCTAGTCCTGGCTCTGCCACTTGTCTGCCATGTGACCTTGGGCAAGTCAATTCTCTGGGCCTCAGTTGCCTCATCTGTACAGTGGGGATTGAGACTGTGGACCCCCATGTGGGACACACACTGTGGCCAACCCATTTGCTTATGTCTACCCCAGCCCTTGGAACAGTGCCGCACACATAGGAAGTGCTTAACAAGTACCATAATCATTATTTAAATCCTATTCTCCTCTACTTAATAATTGCGGTATTTGTTAAGCACTTACTATGTACCAGCCACTGTACTAAGTGCAGGGATGGATATAAGCAAATTGGGTTGGACACAGTCCTTGCCCAACGTGGGGCTCACAGTCTTAATCCCCATTTTACAGTTGAGGTAAATAAGGCCCAGAGAAATTAAGTGATAATGAGCTCCTATGCGGGACAAGGGAATGTGTCCAACCAGGTTATCTTGTATCTACTCAGCTCGTAATTCAGTGAGTGCGTGGTAAATCATAAGCTATTAAGTATCATAATTATTAGTAGTAGTAATAGAAACCCAAGGATGCTTTTGCATCAGAATTGAAATATGAACTATCCCCCACTTCTAGACTGTGAGCGCCTCCATACAGCTCCATGACTGTGAGCCCTCTGTGGGCAGGAATATCACTGTTCATTTTTGTTCTGTACTTTCCCAAGCACTTAGTACAGTGCTTTGCACACAGTAAGTGCTTAATAAAGGTTATTGAATGAATGAGTGGATGAATGAATATATTTGGAAACCAATTGATCCTCCTAACACATGTCCTTATATGAAGTAAAGGGTACTCCTTTGGCGGGGCAGGCCATATCTTGCATTGCTTGAATCTAATTTTGAGATCCTGTGGATGTTATGGTTTCAATAAAATATAACACGAAGAAATCCCCTATCTGCTACTAATAACCTAAGTCATTTTGCTTTCTTAAGTTCCACTGTGACCTCTGCTGTGTTGAAATAGAAAACTCAAGTTAACCCAACCACTTTTTGGCATTAGCTTTTAGGCTATATAATAATGTTGGTATTTGTTAAGCGCTTACTATGTGCCGAGCACTGTTCTAAGCGCTGGGGTAGACACAAGGGAATCAGGTTGTCCCACGTGGGGCTCACAGTCTTAATCCCCATTTTACAGATGAGGTAACTGAGGCACCGAGAAGTTAAGTGACTTGCCCAAAGTCACACAGCTGACAAATGGCCGAGCCGGGATTTGAACCCATGACCTCTGACTCCAAAGCCCGGGCTCTTTCCACCGAGCCACGCTGCTTCTCTATATCTGCCATCCAGGCATAGAAAGCATCTGTGGATTTTTTGGGTGGTTGTTTTTGTTTGGGTTAGTGTAAGGTTATATACGCTGGTCATAATGACTGCTGATATTTGTCAGTATCAACACTGCATTTTGTTTTTTGTTTGGATTAGTGCAGAGTTGCATAAACTAGTCATGACTGTTGATATTTGTCAATGTCAGTACTGCATTTTGTTGTTTTTGTTTGGGTTAGTGTCAAGTTGTGTACACTGGTCATAATGACTGTTGATGTTTGTCAATCTCAATACTGCATTAGCTGCTAAACTACATTGCTCTTGGGGAGAAATTCTTTGGGTCAGGTTTACGTTCCTTTCAACCCATACGTTGAGAGGCACAGAACCTTGCCAACTCCCCAGGGCCATCAGTTGGCTGCATCAGGGCTCCAGTTTGGGTCACTCATGAGAGGCTGAGAACTAGCTCCAAGATAATGGTGTCCCTCATTTCATCGGAACTTGAGAAAAAGAGGTTTTCGGGAGCTAAGGCAGCTCTCCCCGGGTGTCCTCAAAATGAAGGAAGTTGCTTCCAACAAAAGTAGAGAGGTTCTCCAGTGACTGATTTGCTCTCAATCTGCCAGGGATCTTCCCCCTCAAAACAGTGGTATTCTATTTCAGCAGGTTATCATGCTTCTGTCGAAAGGTGGTGGAATTCATGTATCCGTGTTGGAAGGCTGTTCTGGCAATCAAATAAAGCTCCCACCATCAAAGGCTGTGTCTCGGTCCTTTAAAGTAAGAAGATGCTTACCGCAGCAGACACCTGGAGGTCTGCGGCTCCATAATCCTACCTGCATCAAACCCAAGAGCTGAACATAGTGGGCGTCATAGTTGGGAGGACCGTCTCCTCGTGAGATTCCAGTTTTCATTAGTTGGATGACTTGGATATTATTTTGAATATGGGGCTATTGAACTTGGACTCATTCAAAACTTTGATTGAACTACACTGTTAGATGAGGAGAAAACTGAAATGATCCCTATGGTCAAGAGAAAGACTGCTGTGACTATAAATAATACTACAGGGTTATCTAGGGCACGCTTCTTGAAGATTAGGTTCATAAACAAAGTTCTAACCAAGCGGGACATTTTGCCTGCACTGGTTTGTATTGAGTTTGTTCGCTAGTCAAATCAGTGATGGTATTTTAGTGCTTACTGTTCTGGTGAGCACAACCAGGAGCCAAGACCACGATCCCTGCTGTGGACGTAGCGGGGCAGCAGATGTCAATCATGTAAAGCATGGGAGGAGCGAGAACAAAGTTGTAGTAATAATAATAATAATAATGTTGGTATTTGTTAAGCGCTTACTATGTGCAGAGCACTGTTCTACGCGCTGGGGGAGATACAGGGGAATCAGGTTGTCCCACTTGAGGCTCACAGTTAAATCCCCATTTTACAGATGAGGGAACTGAGGCACAGAGAAGTTAAGTGCCTTGCCCACAGTCACACAGCCGACAAGTGGCAGAGCCGGGAGTCGAACTCATGACCTCTGACTCCGAAGCCCAGGCTCTTTCCACTGAGCCACGCTGCTTCTCTAGTAGTGGTTAGTAACATCAGTATACTAGAGTGAAGTGACCAAATGAATCATTGAATATGTGCGTACGTTACTGCGGAAGGTAGATGGCAAGAGCACGGGCTTGGGAGTCACAGAACATGGGTTCTAATCCTAGCTCTGCCACTCGTCTGCTGTCTGACCTTGGGCAAGTCACTTAATTTCTGTGTCTCAGTTTCCTCTGCTGTAAAATGGGGATTGAGGCTACGAGCGCCATGTGGGTGAGGGACTGTATCCAACCTGATTACCTTGTATCTACCCCGTGTTTAGAACTGTGCTTGGCACATAGTAAGCGCTTAACAAATACCACAGTGCCATTAGCATTATCCCGACTCTGCCACTTGGCAGCTGTGTGACTGTGGGCTAGTTACTTAACTTCTCTGGGCCTCAGTTACCTCATCTGTAAAATGGGGATTAAGACTGTGAGCCTCATGTGGGACAATCTGATTACCTTGTATCTGCTCCAGCGCTTAGAACAGTGCTCTGCACATAGCAAGCGCTTAACAAATACCAACATTATTATTATTATTAAAATCCACCCTTTCCTCTCCATCCAAACTGCTGCCATCCTAATACAATCACTCATCCCATCCCACCTGCATTACTGCATCAACCACTTTGCTGACCCAGCCTCCTGGCTCTCCCCACTCCGGTCTGAACTCCAGTCTGCTGCCCGGGTCATTCTTCTACAGAAACGTTCGGGACGTGTTTCTCAGTCCTCAAAAAACTCGAGTGGTTGCCCATCCACCTCCATATCAAACAAAAGTCACCGTTGGATTTAAAACATTCAGTCACCTTGTCGCCTCCTACCTCACCTCGCTACTCCTATTACCACCCAGCCCACACACTCCGCTCCTCTAATGCTAACCTTCTCCCTGTGCCTCGATCTTGTCTATCTCACCGCCAACCTTTGCCAGCCTCCTGCTTCTGGCCTGGAATGCCCTCCCTCCTCAAATTCGACAATTACTCTGCCCTCTTTCAAAGCCTCATTGAGGGGCCACATGTCCTCCAAGAGGCCTTCCCTGACTAAGCTCTCCTTTCCTCTTCTCCCGTTCCCTTCTTCATCACCCTGACTTGCTCCCTTTGTTCTTCCCCCTTCCCAGCCCTACACCATCTATGTACATATCTGTAATTTATATTAACGTTTGTCTCCCCCCTCTAGATTGTAAGCTCATCGTGGACAACGAATGTGTGTTTATTGTTGTACTGTACTCTCCCAAGCGCTTATTACAGTGCTCTGCACACCGTAAGAGCTCAATAAATACAAGAATGAATGAGTCTGACGAAGCTGGGTTCTACTCCCGGCTCCACCACTTGTCTGCCCTGTTACCTTGGGCAAATCACTTGATTGATCTGGGATTCAGTCTCCTCATCTCTAGAGATTAAAAACCTGTTCTCCCTCCCCTTAGAGATCGAAAGCCCCAAGTGGAACGGGGCCTATGTCCAATTTGACTGTATCGTATCTACCCCAAGGATTTAGCACACTGCTCGAAACTTAGGAGTCGCTTAACTGTGATTAGAGAGGCAACATGGTCTAGTGCAAAGAGCTTGGGCCTGAAAAGTCAGAAGACCTGGTTTCTAATCCCAGCTCTGCCACTTGCCTGCTGTGTGACCTCAGGGAAGTCACTTCACTTCCCGAATTGTACATTCCAAGCACTTAATACAGTGCTCTGCACATAGTAAGTGCTCAATAAATACTATTGAATGAATGAATGAATGAACTTCTCTGTGCCTCGGGTTCCCCATCTGTAAAATGGGGGTTCAGTACCTGTTCCCTCCTACTTAGACTGTGAGCCTCTTGTGCACCAGAGACTGTGTCCGACCTGATAAACCTGCATCTACCCCAGTACTCGAAAGAGTGCTTTACATGTAGTGCTTAACAAATACCATTAAAATTATAATCATCGTTATTATTATCGTTACCATTACTTAACATTGTGATATTTTGAGATTGAATTCACTATGGATTGAGAACAAAAGCTGAATTTAATTGATTCCTGGTTTGACATTTGTAAGTCAGTCTGGAAATGTGTTTTATAAGGTTTCCCAGAACATATACAATACTTCCTCCCACTTCCTATCGAGTTTAGAAAAAGGCAACATTTGGTTACTTCCTAATAAATTCAGACTTTACAGATTTTTTTTTGAAAATCGAAGTCAACGTTTGGGCCCATCTTGAACCAATTGAAAACTCATATACTAGAGAGTTAATTAACTATTTTTATCCCTAGGAAATCCATGTTCTTTCCTGGCAAAGAGAGATGTGATGGAAATAATGTCCATTTTGATTTAATCCTATAAGTTTGTGTGTTTTTTTCCCCTCAGACCATTTTTTATAGTGCTTTGCAGAAAACCATGTGTTTAGAGCCTGGTGGGATGAGAAAGGAAGGAAGATATGTATCAGTTCCTATTTGTCTTGTTGCCCTTTGGACATCGAGTTCTCTAAGTTAGTGAGGCAAAAGGGGCAAACAAATGAAGATTTTCCCTTCACCTATTTTTCTTTCCTTTCAGTCAATTAAGCAACCAATAAATCAACGCCATTTATTGAGCACTTGCTGTGTGCAGAACACTGTGCTAAGCTCCAGGGAGAGTACAACACACGAGTTGGTAGACACATTCCCTGCCCACAATAAGTGTACAGTATTTTTGCAAATGCTCTCTCCCCTGCTCGCTTCCAGGGCATCACATTTTTTTATGGCATTTGTTAAGCACTTACTATGTGCCAGGCAATTTACAAAGCGCTTTACTTTTCTAAATACTTCTTACTTAAGAAGTAAGTTAAAGTTACTTCTAACTATAGAAGCAAAAGATATTGTCTTTATGAAATTTGTTAAGGACTTACTATGTGTTCGAAGTGCTGGGACAGAAACAAGATAATTGGGTTGGACACAGTCCCTGTCCCAAGTAGGGCTCACAGTCTTAATGTCCATTTTACAGTTAAGTGACTGAGGCACAGAGAAGTTAAGTGACTTACTTAACACAGCACAGCAGACCAGTGGTGGAGCTGGAAGTCTGACAACCAGATTCATGCTCTTTCCACTAGCTCGTAATATAATCAGTTCTCAACTACTGTGGGGACCGTGAACTATATGCGTGTTTTAAGAGATACAGATCTACCAAAAGAAAAAGACTGAATTTAGGTGGGGATAAAAATGACTACAAGTTTCAATTCAGATACAGGGCAGTCCATACACCGTAAGCTCATTGTGGGCAGGGAATGTGTCCACCAATTCGGTTACACTGTACTCTCCCAAGCACTTAATAAAGTGCTCTTCACACAGTAAGCGCTCAATATATAGGATTGATTGATTTATTGATTGCAGAAGCATTTAGATATTTTTCATAAAGGACTTTCTTTTTGGGGGTTTTCAAGCAAATAAAAGGAGGGTGTTTCTTTTTTTTCTGTAGCTCTTAGAAATGACATAGTGGAAAGGTTTGTGACATGAATGCGGGTACTCTGTGCATTCTGCAGGATGCCATAGCAGTATATTTTCATTATTTTCATTTTTATGAAATTCCCCTTATGAAGATCAGTGACATGCCTCCATGAACATGTGTTACTCGCTTATTTATCTATTTCCTCTTTCCATATTCATGCTATCAGTTAAACCTTTGTTCTTCCTCCTTTCCACTATTTGTAAATAATAAGGCTTCTCCTTTGCCCCATTATGGTGTAAAATCTATGAGGGCAGGGAATGTGTGTTCTACTCTCTAGTAGTGAAAGCTCAGTGGAAAGAGCATGGGCTTTGGAGTCAGAGGTCATGGGTTCGAATCCCGGCTCGGCCACTTGTCAGCTGTGTGAATTTGGGCAAGTCACTTAACTTCTCGGTGCCTCAGTTACCCCATCTGTCAAATGGGGATTAACTGTGAGCCCCAACTGGGACAACCTGATTCCCCTGTGTCTACCCCAGCGCTTAGAACAGTGCTTGGCACATAGTAAGCGCTTAACAAATACCAACATCTATTTATTTTATTTATTTATCAAGTGCCTGCTACATGCTAGGCACTGTATTAAGTGTTGAGAAAGAAATACCTGGATGTTAGACCCACTCCGTGACCTTCAAGGGGCTCATAGTCAAGTAATCGACTCTCCTTCTGTAGAATTTACTCTCTCAATCTATGACTCTAGAAAATTCATTCAATCATATTTATTGAGTGCTTACTCTGTGCAGAACACTGTACTAAGTGCACTAGCTAGCCTCTCCTGCTATGGGGCTGGAGGTTGGGGGCCGATGATTAAAGGGAGCAAGTCAGGGTGATGTAGAAAGGAATGGGAGAAGAGGAAAGGAGGGCTTGGTCAGGGAAGACCTCTTGGAGGAGGTGAGCTTTCAGTAAGGCTTTGAAGGTGGGGAGAGGAATTGTCTGTCCGATTTGAGGAGGGAGACCAGGCTGATCTACTCAGTGGAAGAGCACGGGCTTTGGAGTCAGAGATCATGGGTTCGAATCCCGGCTCCGCCACTTGTCAGCTGTGTGACTGTGGGCAAGTCACTTCACTTCTCTGTGCCTCAGTTACCTCATCTGTAAAATGGGGATTAAGACTGTGAGCCCCACGTGGGACAAACTGATTCGCTTGTGTGTACCCCAGCGCTTAGAACAGTGCTCTGCACATGGTAAGCGCTTAACAAATACCAACATTATTATCTACTCCCTAGAGTACTGGGAACTTCTCTATGACTCTAGAATCTGCTCTACTTCTCTACAGTCTACCCTCGCGAATGCTAGAATCTCCTCTAGAATCTCTTGAGCATTTACTACAGTGCTCTGAACGTTTTAAACCTCGCCATTAATTCCACTGATGGGTCGGTGAATAAAGGTGTCCGTTTAGACATGGCTTATAGGATATGAAACATTCCCGGTTCTCAATACTAAATCCCTGTTTTTTCCTTCTTTCCCCCTCAGGTATCAGATACATACAGGCCTCCAACACTCCATCATCAGACCCACGCAGCCAAACTGCTTACCGCTGGACAACGTAACCCTGCCTCAGAAACTGAAGGAGGTTGGCTACTCCACTCACATGGTCGGGAAATGGCACCTGGGCTTTTACCGTAAGGAATGCATGCCCACCCAGAGAGGATTCGATACCTTTTTCGGCTCCCTTCTGGGGAGCGGGGATTACTACACTCACTACAAATGCGACAGTCCGGGGATGTGCGGGTACGATCTTTACGAGAACGACGATGCTGCCTGGGAGTACGACAACGGGATCTACTCCACCCAAATGTACACGCAGAGAGTGCAACAGATCCTTGCCAGCCACGATCCCAGAAGACCCCTCTTCCTCTACATCGCCTACCAGGCTGTTCATTCGCCCCTGCAGGCCCCGGGGAGGTACTTTGAACACTACAGGTCCATCATTAACATAAATCGGCGGAGATACGCCGCCATGCTCTCGTGCCTGGACGAGGCGATCCACAACGTGACCCTGGCGCTGAAGAGGTACGGCTTCTACGACAACAGCATCCTGATCTACTCGTCGGACAACGGGGGCCAGCCGACGGCCGGAGGGAGCAACTGGCCCCTCAGGGGGAGCAAAGGGACATACTGGGAGGGGGGGATCCGGGCCGTGGGCTTCGTCCACAGCCCCCTCCTGAAGAACAAGGGCACCGTGTGCCGGGAGCTCGTGCACATCACGGACTGGTACCCCACTCTGATCACGCTGGCGGAAGGGCAGCTGGACGAGGGCGTCCGACTGGACGGCTACGACGTCTGGGAGACCATCAGCGAAGGCCGTCGCTCCCCTCGGGTGGACATCCTGCACAACATCGATCCCATTTACACCAAGGCCAAGAACGGGTCCTGGGCCGCGGGCTTCGGCATCTGGAACACGGCCATCCAGTCCGCCATCAGAGTGCGCCACTGGAAGCTCCTGACGGGAAACCCGGGCTTCAGCGAGTGGGTCCCCCCACAGGCCTTCAGCAACCTCGGGCCCAACCGCTGGCACAACGAGCGCATCTCCTGGTCGGCGGGCAAGAGCGTGTGGCTGTTCAACATCACGGCTGACCCCTATGAGCGGGTAGACCTCTCCGCGAGGTATCCGGGCGTCGTGAAACAGCTTCTGAGGAGACTCTCGCAGTTCAATAAGACCGCCGTCCCCGTCCGGTATCCTCCGAGGGACCCCCGGAGTAACCCGAGGCTCAACGGGGGGGTGTGGGGACCCTGGTATCGGGAGGAGGAGAAGAAAAAGAGACCGGGGAAGAGCAAAGTGGAGAAAAAGAAGAAGAAAAAGAAGAAGAATAAGACAAAGAAGAAAGTCTCGCGGAAAAAAGGATCGTTTCCGCTCTGCCACTCGGGCCTCGCTCGTGGGTAGACCCGATGAGGTGGGGTTGGGTGGAAAATAGATGACGCTATCCTGAGCCCTTCTCTCTCGTGAACCAGTTGGCAACAATCTGCTCTGTGCCCTCACTGTCCGCTTCTCTCCTTCTTTGGGCCAGAACAGAGAGTTCTCCCGCTGGGCCTCAACCCTCCTCACCAGCTGGAGAATTACAAAACACCAACATGAAGAACCTTCTCCCCTAGAGGGTATTATTTATGAGAGCTGCACTGCAGATGACGTTGTTGGAGTTAGCTGTTTCCCGGCTCCTGGTCGAATGTTGGGAGGGGCGGGGACAGTAGCTGCTGTCTGCATTAGGCAAAATACACGTCTGTGCGAAAAACCTTCAGGGAGTCCACCGTCGTTGCCGTATTGTCACTTTTGGTATCGGCCAGCTAAGAACAAGGGGGACTATGGAGTCTAGTGGTTGAGGTCTCAGCCCAGACTCACAGGGCTAAAAAATGGCAGGTTTTTCTCATGTGGTCAGGGAACTCGTGCTGTGAGAGTGTGTCCGCGGGGGTCCCTCCTACTTGGCTGGATTGACAACTGCCTTTTGGGGGAGGGGGTTTACATTCTTGGGGTTCCCCCGGACCACCACTGCTAGCCTGCCTGTGGTCTGAGGCTGGCCCTGAGCCCATCTAACCTGAGAGGTGAGGCTTAGTATAGAAATGGGAAGTGCAATCAGTCATCGAGGGGGGCAGATTGACTTGAACATGTCCCCGGGCCGGTCAGGGGTGAGACTCGCAGGGTGCGGTGCCTTACGAATCTCACCCCACCCCCCGGGGAACAATCCCTAATCAAAACGGGGTTGGTTTTAATGGTAGATTGATCTGGGCCTACTCTCGGTCCAGACTAGATTTTTCTACCGAAAAATCACCTTTAGAAAAGAGATTTGCCTCATGTAGATACCTAGGTTTCAGTGACTCGGAACCTGCCAGAACTACAGTGACTGGCTCCCCCATAAAATATCCGGAGAGGCATGCACTCGAAACCGATCATCAGAACAATTGGAAAAGCACTATGCTGACACTCTTGACCTTGAGCAACAGCCTAAATGTCTTCCCAAAGTGATAGGGCTTCCCCTTGCATCATGTCTATCATAGGCATCGGAAAGGAAATTTGGGGCCTTTTTGCCAACTGCATTTGCCCTTCTTGTGAAATCAAAAAGCTTTAAGTCTGTACCCATATGAAAAACTATGCACGTGCCTCAAATCATCACGTTAGGAGAAGGCCAAAAGAAGCCTTTGTTCACACTGCCAGAATAAATGGAATGAATGTTCATACACTTTTAGAAATACACAACACTCACCCGAATAAAATCCAGAATTTATTTTTACAAAGAAACAGATTAATTATTTTCTTGTCATCTGTGAGGATGCGAATGATCTTTTCGGGTTTTTTGAGGTTTTCCCCTGACACGCTATTGGAAGAATTTTATTTTACTTTCTCAACTGTACCAAGCGCTGTAAAACCATAATTGACTGTAAACACTGCCAGAACACATAGACTACAAAAGGAAAAATGATCCGGGTGGCAATTCCTTCACTGCTGCCAATCATTGTGAATGTTTCAAGGCGATTATTTTGCTTTGTGGTCACTTGGAATAGTGTAGTTCAGTGCCTGGATAGCAGCTGGACAATTTTGTTGCTGGACAATTTTGTTCTGTCGAAAAAGGTATATGATAAACAGTTTATTTATGTATCTATTAAAATGGTTTATTTTTGTGGCATTAGCAAAAGTTATCTGACTCATCTTTCCTCTCATCAAGTGCTTTATCTGAGCACATCAAGAACCTCTAACTGCTACTTGCCAAAGTAGGTCATTGGCCGTCTAAAAGGGTTAATGGCAGCCTGTGTCTACTTTCTTCTTCTTTATAGTATTGGATAAGCACTTACTATGTGCCAGGTACTGTACTAAGCGCTGGGGTAGAATATAAGCTAATCAGGTTGGACACAAGACACAACCTATGTTCCATGTGGGGCCCAGAGTCTTAATCCCCATTTTTTTTTTGCAGATGAGGTAATTGAGGCACAGAGGAGTGAAGCGACACAGCCGACAAGTGGCAGAGCTGGGATCAGAGCCCAGATCCTTCTGACTTCCAGACGCGTGCTCTATCCACTAGACCACAGTGTTTGCCTTTGGCCAGTGGCATTCAAAACACTTTGTAGTGTTCACACTGATTGGGGCTTCCAAATCTGGGGTGGTGACTAGCCAAACATTCCATGCCAAATGGGGTTCACTCTTCGTGGCCGACAACACCAAATATACTTGTATGTTGTTGGAGCATAAGACATAATCAGGGCATATTGACTTATTTCGTGTATATAGCCAAATGTGTTTGTTCTGTGTCTTTTTATATTATTCCACTTAACTGTCCATTTGAGATTGCAAGCTCAAAAGGAATGGGGGAGTGTGGCTATTTCACTTGTTTTGAACAGTATCCAGCGCAGTGCTAAGTACAGATGGGGGTTTGGAACGTGGTTTGATGATGATGACTCGTCTGCTGTGTGACTTGGGCAAGTCACTTCACTTCTCTATGCCTCAGTTACCTCTTCTGTAAAATGGGGATTGAGACTATGAACCCCATGTGGGACAGGGACTGTGTCCAACCTGATTTGCTTATATCTGCCACAGTGTTTAGTAAAGTGCCTGGCACATAGTAAGCGCTTAACAAATACCATAATTATTATTTTTATGATGTATGGCTGGGAAACGGCTTCACGGGATGGCTTTCCGTTCAGTCAGCTGAGTGGTTTTACCATTATTTCGTGTAAAACACAGATACACTTATTTTTGAAAAACAAAAAGATTCTATAATTCAGTAAAACGCCATTCAGCAGATATGGCCGATTTAAACAGTGAATTTAAGTAGCTTAAGTAGTGCTAGTTTAAACATGTTCTCAGTTA
Source organism: Ornithorhynchus anatinus (assembly GCF_004115215.2). Lineage (NCBI taxonomy): Eukaryota > Metazoa > Chordata > Mammalia > Monotremata > Ornithorhynchidae > Ornithorhynchus > Ornithorhynchus anatinus. The sequence goes on from NC_041739.1 coordinate 33,484,952, forward strand.
ACCAAATGCCCTAAGATTTGAAACTAAAATAACGTTTGGTCCAGCTAATTCATTCGAAGTCCGTTCTTATTGGGCTCCTGTGTTTGAAATGAACTAGGCTTTGCTGCATTTATTCTATGATAAAAAGCTGAGGTGGTTTTTAACTAAAGATTATCCAAAGTAATCAGAGTGTAACTAATAAGCTGTTGTATTTTGATGCATTAGAGCAATGAAAATCTATTATTCATTCAAATCGTATTGCGTGCTTACTGTGTGCAGAGCACTATACTAAGTGCTTGGGAAGTAGAATTTGGCAACAGATAGAGACAATCCCTACAATCCCAACAACGGGCTCACAGTCTAGAAGAGGGGAGACGGACAGCAAAACAAAACAAGTAGACAGGCATCAATAGCATGAAAAATAAATAGAATTATAGATATATACACATTAATAAAATAAATAGAATAATAAATATGTACATATATACACAAGTGCTGTGGGGTGGGGGGGTAGAGCAGAGGGAGGGAGTAGGGGTGGTGAAGAGGGGAGCTTTCTGGTATATCAGATAAAATGGACATCAGTGCCATCAATTGTTGATTATAATAGATCAAGATCACTGCAATTGCACAAAATCATAAGATCAATAATGCCTTCTTCAAGAACAAGCATCTTAGATCTAAAAAGCATTTATCTAATTTTGGGAGGCTATTTTTCTTACCCTCATTAAAATCACCAATATAAAGCCCGTCATTGGGCAGGGATTGTCTCTATCTGTTGCCGAATTGTATGTTCCAAGCGCTTAGTACAGTGCTTTGCACAAGGTAAGCACTCAATAAATACTTTGACTGAATGAATAAAATATTTATTTAGAGCTCCCAGGATTTCTTGCAGCATTCTAATAATAATAATAATAATAATGATTGTATTTGCTAAGCACATAATATGTGTCTAGCACAGTTCTAAGGACTGGGATAAAGATACCGCTAATCAGGATGGACACCGTCCCTGTCCCACAGAGGGCCCACAGTCTTAATCCCCATTTTACAGGTGAGATAACTGAGTTACAGAGAAGTTAAGTGACTTGCCCAAGGTCACACAGCAGACAAGTGGCAGAGCCGGGATTAGAACCTAAATACTTCTAACTCCCGGACTCTATCCACTAGACCACACTGCCTCTGGACACTGAAGCAATGCACTGTACTCTTCTCAAAACTGGGTTTAGGAAAAGGTTAATGTGTACCGTTTTGCCTTTATTTCTGAGTCCAGACGAGGGAAATATCACTGTCCGCCTCTGACATTTTCTCAGCTCATATGCTTCCCGAGGAGAGACACTTTCTCAGAGAAAGTTGTTAAAGGCTGAGTTGGCTACCAACCGAAGAGCTGAATCTAATAGCTATCAAAGCAGAGAAGCAGAGCTTTAATAGGGCAGAGAACCCAAGATAAAGTTGAAGCATATTTAGAAATAGGGTATTTTTTAATGGTACATCCTTCAAAACAACTATGATTTTCCCCATTATTTGTCCAGACCTGCCTTTCCAAATTACAGTGTTCTACACACAAAAGGCACTAAATAATTCAACTCAGTTCATATGCATGAATGCACATTCAATTGTATATTCAGTTATTTATTCAACTCTTTGGGCCTGCCCTATGTGTGCTCTTACAACTTTGCTCTTCCTTCTACTCTAATAGTGTATATCTTCCTATCACTTGTATTAGATTGTAAGCGCCTCGATGTCAGGGCAAAATGTGTGTTTTGTATCTGGTATTTTCTTCCAAGTATTTAGTACATCGCTGTGCACAAAGTATGTGCTCAATAATGTGACTGATTGATCAGTCAACTCGAGTGCTTGTGAAAAGGATTATTCTTAACAGCCAAGAGACAATGAAGAAGAAGCAAAGTGTTTAACCTAGCCAAGAGTCGGTATATTCTTTCAAATCTGTAGTTTGCTCAAGTATATCATCATGGGTTGAAAAGATTAATTCAGCAGCTGAATGACTGAATTTACTCCTCAGTGGGGATTTTATGTATTCAATGAATGGTATTTGAACTTTATTTATGGTATTTGTTAAACACTTTTTTGTGCGAGGCAGTGTATTAAGTGCTGGGGTAGATGCAAGCTAATCAAGAGGACCGAGTCCTTGTCCCATATGGGGCCCAAAGTCTTAGTCTCCATTTTACAGATGAGGTCACTGAGGCACAGAGAATTGAAGTGACTTGCCCAAGGTCACATAGCAGACAGGTGGCGGAGCTGGGATTAGACCCCGGGTCCTTCTGACTCCAGCTCTGGAGGGATGAAAGACGTGCAGGGTGACCCTGGGGACAGGACTGTGAGTTCAGGGAGGATTCACCCATCTCGAGAATTAAGGGTCCTCGATCTTCTCAGCCCCACCGTCAAGTCCGACAGAACCAGTTCCCTCCACAGAGCCTTCGCCCCACGCTCTACCCGTGCTCTAGCCATTGGCACTGAACTAATCACTTGGGAAAGGACCAGAGTAAGTAGACAAAAATCTCTGCCCTTAAAGGATTCACACATTAAATAAATTACAGGGAGGGGAAGCAGATTGAGTAGAAAGATGAGAAGAGGTGTGGCCTAGTGCATAGAGCCTGGGTCTGGGAGTCAGTGGGACCTGGGTTCTAATCCCGGCTCCGCTTGTCAGCTGTGTGACCTCGGGCAAGTCGCTTCACTTCTTTCCGTCTTGGTAACCTCACCTGTAAAATGGAGGTTAAGACTGTGAGCCCCATGTGATACTTGGGCTGTGTCCATCCTGATTAGCTTGTATCTATCTCAATGATTAGTACAGTGCCTTGCACACAGTAACAGCGTAACAGATACCATAAAAAAAGATACCATAAGTCTTGTGGAGATGAGGGATGGGGTGAGTAATTGCGGAGGGAGTACGGTAGTTAGAGAACTACCATTGCCTAGGTGAAATCAGCCTTCCTGAACTTCACATAAACATTACAGGCTTTGCCAGAATCACTCGGCTCTACGTGATCGTTCCTACGAAGAATATGAAAATACTCTTTTCAACATCTTTAATCTTCTTGTTTTCAAATAGTAGACTTGGTGATTGTTAGATTCATGCCATCTCCCCCCATTCTCTCCTGGTGATCTCTGTTCTGTTATCTGCTTCTGCAATGTTCAAATGGCCCTTTCTTTCACGCATCCTTTCCATTTTCTTTGTTTCCTAAATCCTTCCATTAGTTCCTCATTTCTTTTTAATTCCTGAAGGGCTCTCAATCTATTTATCTTATAAATCTTATGTCACTGAAGGTACTTTCCTCTGGTTTTTCCGACTTGCTGCGACTCGACTCGTCTCTACTGCCACCAACCTCTTGCGCACACTCTCCCTCCTGCCTGGAGCTCTCTCCCCCTTGCACTCTTCTCCCCATCTTCAGAGCCCATCTGAAATCACATCACCTCCGAGAGGCCTTCCATGATTAATCACTCATCTCCTTATCCTTTTTCCACCCCACACTGCCATTTCAGTACTTCCAGTCACCCCAAGCACTTGGGTAATCATATTTCACCTCAACATTTATGTACATGTCTTTTTTACTCTATTGCTTCCTCCTACATGTAATTTATTCCAGTGTCTATCTCTCCAGGATCATGTGTACCAACTCTATCATACTTTCCCAAGGACTTAGTACAGTGCCCTACGTAGGATAGGCACTCAATAAATAGTTCTGATGGATTGTATTACCATGTGTGAGAATAGCCCTTACTAATATTTTATATATCTCTTAGTCATGTTTATTTTAGGGATCACCTCTTACAGTCCATCAAACTGCAATTTGTTTATAGTTGTTAGATTGTAAAGATCTTTGAGGGCAGAGATTTTGTCTTCTACCTCAATTGTTCAGTGCTCCGCATAGTAGGCGCTCAATAAATGCTGTTGGTTATTTTGTTGATTAATTCATATTTTCCAATTCAGGAAATGTTGTTTTAAAATAATGGTTGTAGCTTTATTTTTTTTTCTGTTAGCTTCTATAAGTATCTCGAATAATTTTTAAATGGGCCCTTCTGTTTAGGTGACTTTATATACATGTGTATTTTTTAATTCACTGATAGCCTGTATGATTTAATATTGATTTTTCTAATGATTTCTTTCACCCTTGATACTTATTTCTCTTTCTGGTAGCTATCACTCAATTCTCTTTGCAAGCCAAGGTTAAACGTGCATATGTTTTATTGCTATCTCACTCACCATTTATTCCACATTACTCCTCTGTCGGATTTTCTATGATTAAACTATTATACTCTACCAGGTGATGTGCAAGCGACAAAGGTGGGGGAATAATAATAAAAAGAACAGCTCCAGCCATTTTGAGGTAACAAATATAGCAGTGACCCATTTTATTAATCGCTGTCAACATTTAAATGGCTGAAATTCATTTTCTGAGATTTAGAAATGCAAAAATAATTGGGCTCTGTAGCATTCTGTTGGGGGTTTTGTAATTTAATATGTCTACCATTCCCTTTATGAAAGTGGCACAACAATCATTCATCCTTAGTGTCATCTTTTCAGAACACCATTAGATTAGTTTACAAACCAGAATATATAGCAGTGACTACCCTCAAAGAGGAGAAACAGTATCCAATATCCAGACCCACAAGATTCTAATTCTCTGCTTCCACTTGACCACAGTCTCACTCCAGCTCGGCAGTGTTCCTATCCCTGGTGACACTTTCTATCGCGTGTGCAATCAGCTGTTTCTTTGAAGAGGAGAGGAAAGAAGAATCCAAAAGAGGACCTACTGCTTGCTGTTTGGGCAGCAAAACGGAAGGCAAGGCTAGAAAGACAGAGAAACTTCATCAAATCTAAAGTCTCTGCTAATGGCATTTATTTTGTTCAAGGTAAAGAAAGGGAAGGACTCTGCCCTCAGTAAAGTGCAAGTTTAATGGATTTATCATTATTATTAATAATAATAATAGTGGGATTTTTAAGCACCACTCCCTTCTACCTCACCCATGCACTTGGATTTGCTTTCTTTATTCACCCTCCATCCACCCCATGGCACTTAATAATAATAATTATTATTATTATGGTATTTGTTAAGCACTTACTATGTGCCAAGCACTGTTCTTAGCTCTGAGGTAGATATAAAGTAATCAGGTTGTCCCATGTAGGGTTCCCAGTCTTAATCCCCATTTTACAGATGAGGTAATTGAGGCACAGAGAAGTTAAGTGGCTTGCCCAAGGTCACACAGCAGACAAATGGTGAAGGCAGGATTAGAATCCACATCCTCTGACTCCCAAGCCTGTGCTCTTTCCGCTGTGCCACACTGCTTTTCTTAATTAGAAAAATCAATAGGACAGGTAGCCTAAAACAAAAATCAGACTGGAAAATCAGAGAAGCAGTTTTGCCTAGTGGTTCAAGCATGGGCCTGAGAGTCAGAGGACCTGGGTTCCAATTCCAATTGTGCCACTTGTCTTTTGTGTGTCCGTGGGCAAATCACTTCACTTCTCTGTGCCTCAGTGACCTCATTTGTAAAGTGGGGATTTACACTGTGAGCCCTTTGCGGGACAGGAACTCTGTCCAACCTGAATAGTTTGTATCCACCCCTGGCACATAATAAGCATTTAACAAATACCATTAAAAAAAAATAAATAAAAAAAAACTTGCAATCTTGCCTCACAGAAGCCTTCCTTTGACGGAAGACAGCACTAAACAAACAAGGCCCCCTAATTATTTCATTTCAATTTAATTTCAATTGCGTGTCCCATCAAATGTGCAAAAATCTTTGGCCATGACCTTTCCCGTAAAATCGAAACAACTTGATGAAAGGAGGGAGGTCAGACTTACTTGGAAGGACTGCCATAGTAGTTCTCCCTGCCTATAACATTAATTAGGGATATGGTTCTCTAATGAATACTAGGGAATTTCTGTCTTGGACACAGTGAGCTGTTACAAATGAATGGTTTCAGTGTTCCAGCTCCCTCTAGATTGTAAGTCAGTCAGTTGTATTTATTGAGCTTACTGTGTGCAGAGCACTCTACTAAACACTTGGGAGAGTACAGTGTAACAGTATAACGGACACATTCTCTGCCCACAGTGAGCTTATGGTCTAGAGGAGAAAACAGACATTGATATAAATAAATCAATTACAGATATGTACCTGTGTATTTTGAGGCTGGGAGGGGAAATGAACAGAAGTAGCAAGTCAGCGCAACTCCAAAGGGAGTAGGAGAAGAGGAAAGGAGGACTTAGTCAGGGAAGGCCTCCTGGAGGAGACGCCTTCAATAAGGAAGGTGTGGGGGTGGACGGGGAATCATAATTGCCTGTCGGATATGAGGAGCGAGGCCGTTTGAGTTCAGAGCCCTGTAAGCTCCCTCTAGACTGTAAACTCAGTGTGGGCAGGAATGTGTCTGTTATATTGCTATACTGTACTCTCCCAAGCACTTATTACTTCTGCACACGGCAAGTACTCAGTAAATGTGATTGACTGACCAACTGATCAATTTCAAATTGTGTTATTCTTTCCAGGGTAACTCTGTGAGCTTAGGACTATTAGAGTCAAGGTGGCCTCAGACAACACTCAAGTACGCCAGAAATTCCTTTGCCCACCTTCCCTCCTGCCCTGTCCTCTCCTCTGCCGATGTACAGCCCAGCAGTAAACCAGATTGTCAAGCATACTACCGGCTGCTCTACTGAGTGCTTTTCAATCCAATTTCATGAAAACTAATCCACAACTGCATTTGTCTGGTGTCTTCCACCCCCAACACCCCCTTCCACCACTCAGGGATTTAAAACCGATAACCCATAATTTCATAAGCTGCCATTTAACACGTAGGTAGATATTTTAATATCTTTCATACCGAGGCTTGTTTTATTATGTGTTTCGAAGAATTTCGAATCTCGGCAAATACTCTCCCTCTGTGAACTTCTTAGTACACAGAAGCTATTGTCCATGAACTCTGACGTGGTTTTCCAGAGATGCCCAGATTCCCCACCCATCTATGTCAGCCTGGGCTCCGATTCTCACCAGAGGCTGGCAGATGTTCAGAGCAGCGTCCCTACCCCATCTCCTTACCACCACCACAGGGCACCAGCCCCAGGAAAGTGGAACCCCCAGGGGCCTGCCTCCCCAGAGGATAGAATCAATCAATCCATGGTATTTACTGAGCATCTGCTGTGTGCAGAACATTGTACTGAGCACTTGGGAGAGTATAATACAACAGAGTTGTTGACATTCCCTGCCCACAAGGGGCTTAAAGTCTAGAGGGTCAGACCATCTAGAGGGACAGAAGGTTGAGAAGGCTGAGCCTGTAGGAAACTTGCTATGAGCAGGGAATTGTGTCCACCGATACTGTTGCATTTTACTTCCCCAAGCGCTAAGTACAGTGCTCGGCACATAGAAGGTACTCAATAAATATCATTGATAACGATGTAGTAACCAAGGACTGTGGTTCGGAGCAGAAAGTCTCCCGAGTAGCCAGCCTCCGTGGACTGCTCTGTAAATGATCTTAATTGCCTAATTACATGTTTCTTAATGGTGCCCATTGTTTTCGACCTTGCCTTTTCTTATGTGTCCTTCTGCCCCTGCAAGGTGTAACACTCCACAAATACCCCTGATTGATTGATTGATTGGACTGTAAACCCCTTGTGAGACAGGGAGTATGTCTGAAACGTTCTATTTTTATTTTCTCCAATGTTAAGCACATAGTAAAGCACTCTGAAAATACCAGAATCATGATCGGTACCACTGACGGATCAATTCGTGTTGGCCAAAGTAAAGGAACTTTTTTGGGTTTTGTTTTACGGTATTTGTTAAGTGCTATGTGCCAGGCACTGTACTAAGCACTGATTAGATACAAGCTAATCACGTTGGACACAGTCCATGTCCCACATGGGACTCACTGTCTTCACCTCATTTTACAGATGAGGGAACTGAGGCACAGGGAAGTGAAGTGACTTGCCCAAGGTTACACAGCAGACAAGTGGTAGAGCAGGGATTAGAACCCAGATTCTTCTGACTCCCAGGCTCACATTCTATCCACTAAGCCATACTAAACTTGAACTCTATTGTAGTATTTCTAGAAAAAAAAGATGGGTCACTCACTAGACTCCAGAAAATTTTCATTTACATATTTTTAATTGCTTCTGCTTCCTCGTGCTTCCATGGAGGGTAAACTGATAAAGACTAAAAACAACATAACCAAAATATGCTGGCCATGGAAAAAGAAAAGAAACCCTTCTGGTTATATTCTGCAGGGTGATTTTTCTCTAATTTACCGCTAGATTTGAGCTTGCAATAAAACTATCTCAGGGTGGAAGAAATTCTGCAGGACATGTTGGGTTTTATTAACAAATAAAAATGGGAATTCAAAGGGCTGTGGTCATTAGCTGATGGTTTGCGTCATTTTCCTAGGAGCCGTTCCAAATTTGTTAGTGAGCTACTGCTGGCCAGGAGAAGGGTTGGAAAAGGGTCCCTCTTAACTCAGCGATGAGCTTTGTGTTCAGTCCATCTATTCCCAGGCCTTCCCCTTTCCACTCTGCTTATAAATCTAATTTTAATGGCTCACCGGAAGCAAAGGGAAGGGAGGCTTGAGAGGAGACTGCAAGATCTAGACTGTAAGCTCTTTGTGGGCAGGGAACTAACTGTTATATTGCACTTTCCAAAGCACTTAGTAGAACCCTGTGCACATAAGCACTCAATAAATATGATTGATTGATTGAATTAAGACAACGAGTTGCTTTATAAGGAGAATGGCTTCTCAGACACTAAGCACTCGCTAACCGTGTGGCCTTAAGGGACTAAAGTACTCCTGGGATCCCTCTACACCAGCCTTGGTTATGCTGGTGAGGAGAAGAGAAAACAGCTCAATCCATTAGCCCCTGCCAAGCTTGAGGAATGAGCCAGTAGCAACCAGATACTGATTGGTGGCTCATCTAGGAAAAGGGAGACCTCTTTTTTTTTCAATGGCATTTGTTAAGCGCTTACTATGTGCCAGGCACTGTACTAAGCTCTGGGGTAGATCTGGTTCATGTCCCTCATGGGGCTCACAGTATTAATTCCGATTTTATAGATGAGATAGCTGAGTCCCAGAGAAGCGAGATGACTTGCCCAGGATCATACGGAGTAGACCATTTGCAGAGCCAGGATAAGAACCCAGATCCTCTGACTCCCAGACCCGGTTTGCTTCCACTAGGCCACGCTGCTGTTCATCATCTTGACAGCTTCACTCCAGCTGTTCCCTCTTGGTGACAGTGCATCAAGCTATAGCTGATCACTCTGCCCAGATAAAAAAAGCTCTAAGAGGCTTTGATAGCACGCTGCTGGATGATTTGTTTTGTCAGGCTGCTGTCCACCCTAAGATTCCTTGCTTTTCAGAAATGGCCACTTCAGCCAAGCTGTTTTTAACTTGGTTTTGAGTAATTTTTATGTTTTGGGAAATGTGTCAACTTTGCAGAGCCCAAAACTTCTAAATAATTAAAGGTTTCAGTTCCCTCCTCTTCGCCATATTATGGCCATGATCTTCCACAGCTTTGTCTTGCAACTATCTGGCCACCTGCACTGAGCAAGCTAAAGACTTCAAAAGGCAAAATGAGAAGCAGCATGGCCTCATGGAAAGAGCATGGGTCTGGGAGTCAAAGGACCTGGGTTCTAATCCTGGCTCCTATACTTACCTGCTGTGTGACCTTGGGCAAGTTACTTTACTTTTTCTAGGCCTCAGTTCCCTCATCTGAAAATGGGGATTAAATAATAATGTTGGTATTTGTTAAGCACTTACTGTGTGCAGAGCACTGTTCTAAGCGCTGGGGGTAGATACAGGATAATCAGGTTGTCCCCCTGTGAGGCTCACAGTTAATCCCCATTTTACAAATGAGGTAACTAAGAGAAGTGAAATGACTTGCCCACAGTCACACAGCTGACAAGTGGCAGAGCGGGGATCGAACCCATGACCTCTGACTCCCAAGCCCGTGCTCTTTCCACTGAGCCATGCGTTCCTCCCCTCTTGTCTGTGAGTCCTAACATGATTGCATTTTATCTACCCTAGCACTTGATACAGTGCTTGGCACATAGTAGGCTCTTAACAAATACCACTATTATTGTTTTATTATCATTATTATTAATAAGATGTAGTGAGAGCTCAAAACTTACATTTTGTATGGAGTTAAATCAATCAGTGATATTTATCGAGTACTTACAGCATGCAGAGTACTGTACTAAGTCCTTAGGAGTGTATAATAGAGTAGAGTTGGTGGACAAAAGGTTACTAGCATAAATGATGAATCTGCTATTAATTGGATATTGAGATGGACTTATAGTTGATATTGAAGCATTTACTCAAAACCATAGGTAATAGCGATGAGTTCTAGGTTTCACTGTAAAAAAAAAGCTGAAAAATTAAGGATACGATGGTTTGATGTATTGTCTCCTGAAAGATAAACTCTATTTCATCCTGCTTTTTGGTTTATCAGTGAATAGCGTTTGAGTCACTGAGTCAGTCATTGAGTCTGCTGCCCAGAAAGCAGAATTTGCTTCCTTATTTGTAGGGATTTTCTGGCAAGTAGCAGTCAGAAAGAGAGTTGCTTCCTTTAAACAGAAGACAAAGAAATAGACTGGAATTAGCATTCATTTCTACAAGCAACAACAAAAGGCACAGTTCAAAGGATAGTACCCATGTTTTAATCTGGCTTAAAGGATTGGTGGTCATCCTTTGGTCTTTTGATCCACAATCTGATTTACCGATGCAAATCCCTCAGTAGCATCTCTTCAATATTCAAAGAACAACAATCCAGGAGTGTACTTCCTTCTGTTTAACACCTGTGTACTTATCTTACACACACTTCAAGACTTAAGCAGCACCATGTATGTATCCCATTTTCTTTTTTCCACTGGAAATTATTTTAGTGTCTCTCCCCTTCCTAGATTGTAAATTCCTAGAGGTCAGGGATCATGTCTACTAATAGCCATAGTTTTCTCCCAAAACTCGGTATAGTGCCCTGAATGCAATAAGTGTTCAATAAATACTATTGACTGACATGAAAAGAGAATGGGGATGAGTGGAAGTGCAAGGTGCTAAATGATAGCATTTGTTAAGGGCTCATTATGTACCAAGAACTGTATTAAATGCTGGGGTAGATGCCAGATAGGTTGGACACAGTCCCACATGGGACTGTTAAATTAAGTGTCTTTGTCAAGGTCACACAGTGGGCAAGTTCACAGTTATACTTTCAGCTGCAAGATAAATCATCTTAGAAATCCCAAGTTTCTTTCCTATACCTATCATGCTTCTATCATACTTCTATCTTATTATGCTTCTATGTATTTTAATTCCTAAACTCAGGAAACTTTATTCTCAATTTTGGTAATGATTTTCTTTCCTTTGGTCTGGAATACCATCCCTTAATCCATAACTGGCAATACCGACTCTTGCTTTTTCTTTGTCGATCAGACAGTGGTTCAGCGGGTCATATTGAGAGAATGGTATTGATCGATTGGCATAGATTGGCTATCTCGGACAAATTGGAGGACCTCAGCATCTGTCACCTCATTGCCAAAAAGACTGATTTTTCATCAATCCGCTGGCCATACTCCCAGAAAAATAGGGAGATAACTGACAGATTTGTGAAGGGAGAAAATCTGGGGAATACAAATGGTCCCGAAGAGGAAAGTTTTGCGTAGCAGTTGTGACTTTGTTTTGTCCCATCATAAGTGATGAACTGAAAGAAAAGATCATGAGCAGTGAAGTTTGGGAAATAGTCCTCACCCAGTATCAAAGCTGTGCTCATCTTCCCACAGCTCTACAGGCTGGGATACATGAGGAGAAGGAGTGACAGGAGGATACCCAAACAGCTGCTGAACGGACAGTTGAATTTGAGAAACTGAAAGCCAGAAGGGCAGAAGAAACGGTTTATGCACATGGTAAAACAAAGCTTCAGACAGTGTTACATCTCAGCTGAGAAGTTGGAGTCAGATAATGAAGTCAGACCTGCATGGCTCATGGCCATCAAAAAGGAAGTGGCTCTCTTGGAGCAAAACTTTGGCATGGAAAGTGAAACAAGGAGGGAAAAGAGGAACCATGCTAGGTATTGCAAACATTAAGCACAACAATTAGGAATCAGAAGGACCTAGGTTCTATCCCAGCTCCGCTACTTGTCTGTTGTGTGACCTAGGCAAGTTACTTAACTTCTCTGTGCCTCAGTTCCCTCATCTGTAAAATGGGGATTAAGGCTATAAACCCCATATGGGACATGGACTGTATCCATCCTGATTAGCTTGTATCTACCCCGGCGCTTAGCATATTACTTGGCACACAGTACTTAACAAATTCCATTAAAAAAGCAGCAAGAGGATAAATTCTAAGACAGCACATGTACCTCTTTGTTTTTTGGGAAAACCTGAGAGGTCCTGAAAGTTCCAACAGTAATGCAATTCTTCAACACAAGCTTTCTGACAGCCAAAAATGCCCCAGCACTTGGTACAGTGCCTTGTACATATTAAGGGCTTAACAAATACCATTAAAAAAGCAAACAAACAAAAAAACAAACCAGGGGGGACCTCTCTGTGTGCCCAATGCGACCAGGACTGTGTGTGCCACACTGATCTGCTCAGTCAAACTAGCACTCAAAAGTGAACTTCACCAACAATGGTGTCACCTTATGAGAAGCAGCATGGTTTAGTGGAAAGAGCCTGGGCTGGAGAGTCAGAGGTCAGTGGTTCTAATCCCAACCCTGCCACTTGTCAGTTATGTGACTTTGGGCAAATCACTTAGCTTCTCTGTGCCTCAGTGACTTCATCTGTAAAATGGTGATTAACACTTTGAGCCCCACATGGGACAACCTGCTTAGCTTGTATCTATCTCAGTGCTTACAGCAATGCTTGGCACATAGTAAGCACTTAACAAATACCATAATTATTATTATTAATTTTTTTAATGCATGGAACATCCATATATGGTGTCCTGGGGGGAAATTTCTTCTCAACACTCCCAGACTGGAAGGGCCCCTATTGCTGTTAAACTTCCCAGTTGAATAATCCTTGAATGAGGAACCTGAGTCACTGCTTTCTTGGCTCTGGACATGCTACCTGATCTTAGACACGCCCGTGAACCTTTCTGAATTTCTTCATTTGTCAAACAAACAGGGTTGGCTGTGGGGTTCAATTACCTACATTTTTCTCATGGAATAACAAAAGAACCCAAATGAATGCCAATACGGTTATTACATTAAAGGGAATAAATGAAAACCAAATCCCTAAAATGATTTATAAAGATGAAATAGAAGAGGAACCCTGGGGGGAGACGCAGAAATTAAACACCAAAAAGGGGACTGATGGATAGAGATTAGAAGGATTTGATAAACAGGACAGGGTAGTGTTGAATGACACACTTTAAAGTAACCCCTCATTTCAATTTGTAATGTGCTTGTAATATAATGCGTCTGGGATCCGAATGTTCATCATTGGTAATAATAATAATAGTATTTGTTAAGTGCTTACTATGTGCCAGGCATTGTACGAGGCACTGGGGTAGATACAGCAGATCAGGTTGGACACAGTCCCTGTCCCAGGTGGGGCTCACAGTTTTAATCCCCATTTTACAGTTGAGGTAACTGAGGCCCGGAGAAGTGAAGTGACTTGCCCAAGTTCACACAGCAGACAAGTGGTGGAGTTGGGATTAGAACCGATGACCTTCTGACTCCCAGGCCCATGCTCTATCCACTAGGCCATGCTGCTCCTCAGGAAAGATCATAGGCCAGTGGAAAGAACCTGGATCTGGGAGTCAGAAGACCTGAGTTCTAATCATGACTGTGCCACTTACCTGCTGAGTGACTTCAAGCAAGTCATTTAACTTTTCTGTGTCCCAGTATCCTCATCGGTAAAATGGGGTTTCCTGTTGTCCTTCCCCACTTAGTCTGTGGGCCCCACGTGAATTAATGAATCAGTTGTGCAAGGGTATATACTGAGCTCTTACCGTAAGCAGATCTATACTAAGGCCTTGCAAAAGTACAATACAGTAGAGTTGGTAAACACAGTCCCTGTCCACAAGGAGGTTACAGACTTGAGAGGGAGACACATTCAAATAAATTACGGGCTCATCGTTGGCAGGGAATGCGTCTGTTATATTGTTATATTGTACTCTCCTAAGTGCTTAGTACAGTGCTCGGACACGCAGTAAGCAGTCAGTAAATACGACTGCCTGACTGAAATGGGGAAGTCGAGAAATATGTACATAAATGCTGTGGAGCTGAGAGTGGGGTGGAATGTTTGAGAAGCGATGTTACACAATTTTGACAGTGAAGGTAGACTATGTTAACAAGTAAATCTATAATAATTGCCCCAGAATAGAGAGTTTACCCAATCTTCAAATCACAGAAGAGACAGGCTGATGTATCTTTCATCAAATGTCTGGAAATTGTGTAGGGGGTAGCCAGGGAGAGTTGGAGAGAAAGGTGGTTTCTTTGTAAAGGGGTCAAAAGTTAAGTTGGTGTTTTTGGAGAAACAGGGCACTTGGAAATAAATGCCTCTAAAATGAGAAATTTCACACATGCGGAACTGAAACTGCTTCTGGCAAGATTCTCTGGAGAGCAATAGAGTGTCATTTGTCTGAATCCTGTTGGCATAAAACAGCAACTTAATGTATTTTAGAGCTCTGGAGGGGCCAGGCAAGAGCTGATTGCTAAACTTTGCATGATGAATGCATTAAAAAGACAAAACATTTTGATTGATTTTTAGGGATTTTTGTCATTCGTTCAACCTCAAATGCGACCAGTGTACTTTTCTCAGTTGTCACTTGTAATAATATTATTGCGGGAACCTGAAGATCCATAAAATAAATCAAGCTAGACAACTGGTGATTTCTGGCTGTTTTTCTGAGGGATTGAAGTGAAGTAGTGTCTCATTATTAGTGATTATGTACTCCTATAAAATTTATTAACATCCTGCTAGTCACAGATGGTCATATTAGGGTTAGTTTTGTCCTTTTGCCGCAACATGCTGGGAAATCAAGAGCTATTCCCTTGCTCTCTTACCGTTTCCTGCAACTCTGCTGGACTTCTCATAGGGAATTGAATCTCTACATACAAAGGATAAAATATGGAGGGCGCCGATAATCTTAACTCTCAGATAGGGAGTGGAGGACAGAGATGGGCTGAATCAACGAAACTCTCAAATCTCACTTGGAAATTGCATCTACCTCCTACACTACCAAATCTTCATACATCAAATAACAAAATGATCTGGTTTGCATTTCATCTCCTCCCTGTCCCAACTCCCTATCTTTGGGCATGGTGTCAGTTAGCCACAGAATGGCTGGAATGGCAAGTAGTCAAAAGAACAAAGAGAGCTGAAGGAAAGAGGAAGGTGCCGATTCTGTACTTTAGTCCCTAATAATAATAATGCTATTTATTAAGCACTTACTTTGAGCCAAATACTGTACTAAGCACGGGGGAGATACAAGACAATCAGGTTGGACACAGTCTCCATCTCACATGGGCTGCACAGGCTAAGTAGGAGGGAGATCAGGTATTGAATCCTCATTTTAATCCTCATTCCTTCACGGGGAAGCAGCGTGGCTCAGAGGAAAGAGCTCGGGCTTCGGGGTCAGAGGTCATGGGTTCGACTCCCGGATCTGCCACTTGTCAGCTGTGTGACTGTGGGCAAGTCACTTAACTTCTCTGTGCCTCAGTTACCTCATCTGTAAAATGGGGATTAACTGTGAGCCTCACGTGGGACAACCTGATTGCCCCGTATCTACCCCAGCGCTTAGAACAGTGCTCTGCACATAGTAAGCGCTTAACAAATACCAACATTATTTTATAGGTGAGGAAACAAGCATGGAGAAGTTTAGTGATTAGTCCAAAGTCACACAGCAGGCAACTGGCAGAGCCGGGATTAGAACCCAGATCCTCTGCCAAGCTCTTGCTCTTTCCATTAGGGATTCTCAAGGGTGGATTTAAGGTAATTGGGTGAGAAACAGTACCTGACCCACATGTTTCTCAAATTGACACTTGTTATAGTAGCTCCCTCGTGCTAAAGAGTTCTATAGTTTCATTCATTCATTCATTCATTCAATTGTATTTATTGAGCACTTACTGTGTGCAGAGCACTGTACTAAGCTCTTGGAAAGTACAATTCGGGCAACGGATAGAGACAATCCCTACCCAACAACGGGCTCCCAAATAGTTTAATGGTTTCCCAAAGGCTCCCCATTCAGTCCTTCTCTCAATACCATAAGGGGAAAAAAAGGAGTTTAGAGTTTAGAAAAGTGCTTTGAGCCAGTGTGCTTTGGGTCTGGTATATAAGGGGAGAAACATTCTTACTTTTCCCATACTTCATTTTGTCAAATCTGCTATGTCAGCCTATTGTCTAAGCAGAAGTGATCATTTTAAGCTTGAATAATAATAATTGTGGTACTCGTTAAATGCTTACTATGTGTCAAGCACTGCTCTAAGCACTGGGGTAGATACAAGGTAATCATGTGGGGCACTCCCCATCCCACATGGGACTCACAGTCTTAATCCCCACTTTATAGATGAGGTAACTGAGGCATAGAGAAGTGAAGTGACTTGCCTCAGGTCCCACGGCAGACATGTAGCAAAGCTGGGATGAGAACCTACGTCTTCTGACTCCCAGGCCCCTGCTCTTTCCCTGGGCCAAGCTGCTGCTTTTCGAACAAACTAGCTGCTTCACTTGTTCATCCTTGACACTTGTTCTTCTATCTCACCGTTTGGGATTTTGGGAAAACAGTCAATTGGAGGAGAAAATAAAAGAAACAAGCTCCAGGAAGTAGCCAAATGAAAAGTAGGAATTAAATCAATAAATCAATGGTATTTATTGGACACTGGACTCTATGTAGAGCCCTGTACTAAGCGCTTGGGAAATTACAATAGAGTTAGTAGATGTGATCCCTGCTCACAAGGAGTTTATAGCCTACGAGATTCACGGGGCAAGAAGGAAAAGGAATGTCACCCTGGGTTATTTTCAGGGTGTGTGAGATGTCAGTGCTTTCCAGCCAGTGGGATTGATAACCTCTCACCTGAGACTGGACTTTCCAGGGCACTGCCATTTTTTATTTTATTATTATGATATTTGTTAAGCTCCCTCTCAGGGTTGCAGCTGGAGAGTTTCCAATACTCTACCAGTCTCGACTATGGGAGGGAGAGTCAAGCAGAGGCATATCCATTCCATTCCTAGTTTGAGCAGTAGCTAGCGAGTGGAAGGCAATCTGTTACAAGTCAAAACTCACCTGGGCTGGGCAGCAGTGGAATGGGAGAAAGTCCAGGGTAGAGACTCATATTTACTGATGCAAGGAGGCAATGGTAAACCACTTCCATATTTTTACCAAGAAAATTCTACGGATTCGCTACCAACATGATTGCAGCTGGAGGCGGTGTGTTCTGGGAGAGATGTGTCCATGGAGTCACTATGGGTTGGAGATGACATTCATTCAATAGTATTTATTGAGTGCTTACTATGTGCAGAGCACTGTACTAAGTGCTTGGGATGTACAAATCGGTAACAGACCCGGTATAATAGTATAGTATACTCAGACTCAGTGGCACAAAACAAGACCAAAAAAATTTGTTCAGCACTTACTACGTGTGAGGCACTGTAGTCACAAGTGGGCACACCTACACCTTTGAGGTATAAATCCACAATGATTTTGATGCCAACTCTGTGGGGTAAGAGAGGATTAAGAGCTCCTCAACCTGTCCCTGCCTCTCTCACCCCACATCTCTGGCAAGACTTGACTAACCCCTCATTTCCCCACCCTATTTGCTCTCTCTTCATCCTCGCTAATGCATTTGAGACTCTACCCCTTAAGCACTTCATACTCACCCCACTCCCAACCCCACAATACGTCAATATCCTTATTCTCTGCCGTTTCCCCTATCTATAATTTATTTTAATGTCTTTCTCCCCCACTAGACTGTAATCTCCTTGTGGATAGAGATCACATCTTCCACCTTGTAATGTAACCTTCCAAGCACTTAGTACAGTGCTCTGCCCACAGAAGTGCTCAATAGAGATTTACGATTGAGAGACTTTCCAACTAGAGCCGAAAATATTCAAAATGGTTGTTTTCTGGTCTTTTCAGCTCTTAGAAGCCAGGTCCCTCCCAGTCCCTCTGCACAACTAACATTCCTGTCCCCATTTTGCACCTATACTCAGAATTCATTTATTCAATTGTATTTATTGGGCTTTTACTGTGTACCAAGCACTGTACTAAGCACTTGGGAGAGTATAATGTAACAGTAAACAGACAGATAACTTGGCATCTAAGCACCACGCCGAAGGCATGCAGATCTGCCTCAGAGCACCCCTCTGCCCCAGTTCCAATGGTTCGATGATCAGAAATTTGGGAGACCAGGGCATGTCCACGGATTATACTTGAGCAGCACCAAGCTAAGAGGTAGAGTTAACAGAAGGCTACATATGGAATCGGAGAGCTGGACAGGCATGTTTCACCCACTGAAAGGCTAAACAAAGCACCATCTTTCCACCCAGCATCCTTTATCCCATTCCACAAAGGGAACTCTGATTTGAAAGCTAAAATAGCAACAGAGGTGGAATTAAAGAACTTTCATTCCTGTGAACGATTTCTGCAGAGAGAAGTAGCTGCGATAACAGAGCGGTTGCCAAGCTGTTTTATTTTTAGATGGATTTATGCACACACGCACACCTTTCTTACATCATAATTGAAAAGACTGGATAACAGGATTCAAGCTGAGCCAGTTTTTTTGTGTGTTTGGGCAGTCACCGATGGGCAGAGCTGTGACAGTCATGCGAGGAACATCCGGCCCTGAGGTGGCACTAGTAGGTAGGACTGGCTAAGAAGAGCACTGCAGTCAGAATGTGAGAAGGAGGTGGAAGAAGAGAAGGGGAGGAGGAGGAAGAAAAGGAGAAGGAAAAGGAAGAGTAAGAGGAGTAGGTACAGGAGAAAGAGGTGAAGGGAAAGGAAAAGGAGGAGGAGGAAGAGAAGGAGGAAGAAAAGAGGCGGAGGGAAAGGAAGATGAGAGAAGAAAAAGGAGAGGGAAGAAGAGGATGAGGAGCACGGATCCAACACCCATGCAGGAGCTATAGCAGGCAACAAACTACTTAGACTGTGAGCCCCTTGTGGGACCTGATTACCTTGTATCCACCCCAACACTTAGCACAGTACTCCTCTCTCTTTCTTTACAATCACACTACTGCGGGGACGAGGAATCTGCCCTGAAACCCACGGCCTTTGGCCTATTAGAAAGAGCCCGGGCCTGGAAGTCAGAGGACCTGGATTCTAATACCGCCTCTGCCATTTGCCAGCTGCATGACTTTGGGCAAGTCACATAATGCTTAGTACACTGCTCTGCACACAGTAAGCTCTCAATAAGTATGACTGAATGAACTTAACTTCTCTGTTCCTCAGTTCCCTCATCTGCAAAATGAGGATTCAATACCTGTTCTCCCTCCTACTTACAATGTGAGCCCCATATGGGATCTGCTGATCTTGTATCTACCCCAGCATTTAGAAGAATGCTTGGCACACAGTGCTTAACAAATACCACAGTTGTCATTATCATTATTCTTAATCATTATTACTATTCACAGCCCAAGGTTTGCTATGAATCCTTTACGGCCAAAGTGATCACAGCACTGTGCAGACGCTGAGCTCCAGACTCAGCGATGATTTACCTTGTGAATTGCAGTAGTTTCTACACCCTTGTCAGCAAGCTATTTTTTCAGGATTCCTGCTGGGCCCATCCACCTTGCAGAATGTCCCCGATGGTTCTTAGCTCACATAACATAACCCCAGCAGGCAGAACCAGGATTGAAATCAGATCAAGCAATCAATCACATTTACTGAGTGCTTACTGCAGAGCATTGTACTAAGCACTTGGGAGAGTGTAGTACAACAATAAACAGAAACATTCCCTGCTCACAGTGAGCTTACAGTCTGCAGTGAGGGAGAGATACATTAAAATAAATAAATAAATAAATAAATAATACATAAATACATATATACATAAATAAATTACAACTATGTACTTAAGTGCTGTGGCGCTGGGACGGGGGATGAGCAAAGGGGGCAAGTCAGAGCAACTCAGAAGGGAGTGGGAGAAGAGGAAAGGAGGCCTTAGTCGGGGAAGGCCTCTTGGAGGAAATGTGCCCTCAATAAGTCTTTGACAGGAGGTGGGGAGGGGGTGAGTAACTGTCTTTCGGATTTGAGGAGGGAGGGAGGGCATTCCAAGCCAGGGGCAGGATATGGGTGAGGGGTCAGAAGTAAGGCGGGCGAGATCAAATCACGGTAAGAAGATTAGCATCAGAGAAGCAAAATATGCAGTTTGGGTTGTAATAGGAAAGTAGTGAGGTGAGTAGGAGGTGGGAAGTTGATTGATTGCTTTAAAGCCAAATGGCGAGGAGTTTTTGTTTGATGTGGAAGTTGGATGGGCAACACCTGCAGTTTTCTAAGGAACGGAGGAATGTGTCCTGGGCATTTTTGTATGAAAATGATCCTGGCAGCAGAGTAAAGTCTGGACTGGAGTGGGGAGAGACTGGAGGCTGGGAGGTCGGACGAGGAGGCCGAAACAGTAATCCGGGTGGGATAGGATGAGTGACTGTATTAGGGTGGTAGCAGTTTGGATTGGAGAAGAACTGGTGGAATTTAGAGATGCTGTGAAGGGGGGACAGACAGGATTTAGTGATGGATTGAATATACGGGTTGAATGAGAAAGGAGTCGAGATTAACGCCAAAGTTCCGGGTTTTGAAGGTGGGGGAGAGTAATTATCTGTCAGATATGAGGAGGGAGGGCATTCCAGGCCAGAGGCAGGACATGGATGAGATGTCAGCGGGGAGAGAGGCGAAATTCGAGGTACAGTGAAATCAAGGTTGGCTTTAGAGGAACGTAGTGTGTGGGTCGGGTTGCAGTAGGAAAGCGGCGAGGTGAGGTAGGCGGGGACAAGTTCTCCTGATTCCCAGAACAGTGCTCTTTTCCATATATAAATGTACGTGAGATCTTGTTTTCATCGTTT
This sequence comes from Ornithorhynchus anatinus, assembly GCF_004115215.2. Lineage (NCBI taxonomy): Eukaryota > Metazoa > Chordata > Mammalia > Monotremata > Ornithorhynchidae > Ornithorhynchus > Ornithorhynchus anatinus. The sequence continues at coordinate 33,505,901 of NC_041739.1, forward strand.
ATTAACACCCTCGTTGATTATTGATAATAGTCTCCCCTTGCCCCTGGGTTGTTTAACTGGCTATCATTTCTTTACTTTGGCTAAAGAAAAGGAGGATGGAGAAATGCCTCACTTTACCCTAGGCTGGGTGGAAATCTCAGAGACGGGATGGAACACACCCCATCCAGACTCAGCCTTCAAAATTAAAGTCAGTCATGACTTTATTGCACTGGGCTAGATGGGAGCTGGGGGAGATGAAGGAGGGAAATGAAGAATTTTCAAATGTAATATCATCCACCTGAGGGAGCCCCACTGAATGGCAGGAATGTGAATAGTAAGTGAAACTGAACGAGAAACTGATTAGTGTCTCTCTAAAGGCCAAGATATTCAAAGGAAGCAACATTTCCTGGGTAAGCCAACCTTCACGCTGGCAAACAGAATATCATAGAAATCAGGATCTGTTTATGAGCGGTGGCTATATTTTACTTTGACCTAACCCGCTCATCATAACGGAATATAAATAAAATATGAAATCTTTGACCCACGCATCAATAGTCAAATGGCTGCATAATTCATGCCCAAAGTAATTTTTTTTTAATGCCTAAAAAGATTCCAGGCTTGACCACCATTAGGGATAATGGGAAAAAAGAACATCACAGTTCATAATTTATATGTTCCTCCTATGTTCTGGATCTTGTTATAAAATAAACAATGGAAGAAAAAGCAGGAGGTGGGAAATGGTCCCTGAGATTGAAAGATCAATTAAGTTGCTTAAACTTTGCAATTCGAGCTTTATGGACGAAGCTGGGAGATTCACTTACACCTGCAGAGTCTTCTGGTTAATTCTCCCTGTGCTCTCACATCCAGAATGACCAGAGAGCCAGAGAATGCAAAGATCAGGGCCGAGAGAGAGAATATAGACAAGTGCACTTCATTTCAATACTGGTAATTAGAGAATCAAATCACTCCATCAATGGCATTTATTGAGTGCTTACTATGAGCAGAGCACTGTATTAAGTGCTCGGGAAGGACAATACAACAGAGTTGGTAGACACCATCTCTGCTCACAAGGAGCCTATGGTCTTCCCCTGGCATATCAGTGACATCTCCCACTCCTATTTATCCCAATAAACCTAAGGAGGATGCACTTGTGGTGATTTTCTCATCATTAGTTTCCCTCACTCTCTTCTTCAACCGAGGTGATTGACTGAGATGAAGGAGAGAGCAAGGGAAAATCATCAGTCAACTCAGGAGTCTGATTCTAATAAAGAAATGTATACGTTGTGAGGGGGACGTAAACAATAACTCTTTCTGTCACTGGTATTGATTGAGCTCTTATTGTGGGCGGCATACTGCTTTAAGCCCTTGAGAAAGTTACAGTACGAAAGAGTAGGTTATAGAACGATGATGCCTGCCCATAAGAAATGAGGTTATTAGTATGAAAATGTTTCTGCATCCACAGTGTCCTGAGCTATGGCCCAGTCCCTGCTTTCATGATGTTGAAAACTGTACCTAGGACCCAATTTAGGGAGCCCTGAAATGATGCCATTCCTTTGGTAGAAATGGTAATTATGGGGCAGTATAGCACTATACCTCCCAACAGCATTGAGCAGGAAATGAAGGAGCACCGGTTACCATGGCAACCTCTGAGAGCAATTTAGGGGAATTCAATTTGACTTGTCTGTGAGAATTGGCATTAAAGTATACAGAATGCATTCAACGAGCACGCAACCATCATAGACTAAACATATTCACTCCTGCAAACTTGATTCTGAGGGCCCAAAGGAGCAGGTTTTTCAGCTGGTGTTTGTCCCAGTCTCTCGAGTGTTATATTGGAAGTTTGTGATAAGTTCATCAGCGCTTTGGTTATTGAGATGAGGGGGATCATGGGAGAGCCTCGTGATTAACTACAAAATTTGGTTTAAATGAACAGTCCCTCATTGAGTGGGAATTATCCTTATCATCACTCTTCCCCCAGGTGGTGGCAGCCAAAGCCTGGAGCCCAGTGCTCTGCAGGAAGCAATTTTAGCAGCAAGTGATAATAATAATAACAGTATTCGTTAAGCACTTACACTGTGCCAAGCACTACGGTGAGTGGTGCTGGGGTAGAGGCAAGATAATCAGTTCCCATGTAGGGCTCACATTATAAGGAGGAGGGAGAACAGGTATTGAATCCCCATCTTGCAGATGAGGGAACTGAGACACACAGAAGTTAAGTGATTTGCCCAAGGTCACACTGCAGGGAGGTGGTGGAGCCAGGAGTCCAGGACTTCGTTCTTTTTGCTAGGCCATAGAAACGGTTGATGCTGCCCCACCCGCCAGGGTCATCACTGCTGCCAAGCTGTGATGACAGGCTGCTCTCCTCTAAGGATTTCCAACGTGCGGCCCTTAGGCGCCCACAGGAGCCATCTCCAGGCCAACCGAGGCAAGCTCCGGCCGGCTACGCACAGTGTCGCAGAAGCAGCATGACCTAGTGGACGGAGCATGGGCCTGGGAGTCAAAATGGCCTGGGTTCTAATCCCAGCTCTGCCATTTGTCTGCTGGGTGACCTTGGACAAATCACTTAACTTCACTGTGCCTCAGTTACCGCATCTGGAAAATGAAGATCAAGACTTAAGCGCTTAGCAATTATTACCACGATTATTATTATTAGGTGGGACAGAAATTTTGTCCAATCTTATGATCATGGATCTAACCCAGGGCTTAGTAGCCTAGCACACAGTAAGCACTTAACTAATACCATTAAAAAAAGCAGAAGCAATGGTAGTGGTTGGGGAGAGGGGCACATGGCCAAGTGAGTAGAATACAGGCCTAGGAGTCAGAAAATCGTGGATTCTAATTCTGACCCCGCCACTTGTTTTCTCGGTGACCTTGGGCAAGTCACTACATTTTTCTGGGCCTCAGTCACTTCATCCGTAAATTGAGGATTGAAACTATGAACCCCACTTGGGGCAGGGATTGTGCCCAACCCAATCTGTTCATATCTATCCCGGTGCTTAGTACGGTGGTTGGCACATAGTAAATGCTTAACAAATACCACGATTATTATCTATTCATTTATCCCGCACTCACCTGCTTTTGCTGGGGCTGAGAGATGCTGTCTCCGTGAACAGGGTGGCTCTCTTGGGGATGGTATGTGTGTGAACAAATTTGGGTGTGGCTCTTGTATCTTCTTTCCACCCTCCCCCGGCCCCCTTACTCTTGGCCGAGTGGTCCACCTTCTGTCCCACTTTAAGGCCCTGAATACTCAGTCCTTTTACTTGTAGTGGCTCAAAAGAAAAATAACTTCTAGGTGCGTATCCCCTCTGTCCATCTCTGGTATATTTTTCATTCCCACTGAAGACAGGAAACAGATTGAAAGCCCCTTTAGCGTCGGTCGCCTTTCCAAAGCGTCTCCAAGAGAAGTGCAAGGAAGCCAGCTCGCTCCAAAGGGGCATCTTTCCTTCCAACTCAAAAGAGTAGAGCACCATCTCCTGGTGCCACCTAGTGAGGCCACAGCAGGATCACTTTGGTTGAAGACCCCTCTTTTTCTCTTGCCCCTCTTCTTGCTTTGGGAGCCTAGTTGAGCAACGCCCCCCCCAGGGTCAGAAGACCCTCCTCCTACAGGCCTTCACCCCCCCCCCCCCAAGGGTCAGAAGACCCTCCTCCTACATGCCTTTCTAACTTAACTGTGTAGAGCAGGACGTGCTTTCTCCTTTCAGCCTCTCACAGAGTCACTCGTATGATTTGCTGAATGAAGCACCTTTTTTCCCCTCTGGATGTCTTTTGAGTTGATAGCTTAAATCTTCATTATTTCAGGCAGCTGAAATAAATAAATATTCATCGTTTCCGGCAACTGAAAAGGAAACCTTTTCTAAGGGAAATTATAGATAGTCTGTAGAAAGATTTTGCAGAACGAAAGGTCACAAAATCAATGCACTCGCCCTACAAGTTTTAATGCTTTCCTTTTCGTGGAGGGGGTTTTATTCTTTTCAGAAAAAGGAGTGAAGTTTTTGTACTATAGATTTTAAAATTAACTGATTTGCTTATAAAGAAGTTATACACTTTAATTATTTTGCACTGAGAAGCTGCGTGGTGTAATGGAAAGAGGACCTAGGTTCCAACCTTGGCTCTGCCATTTGGTTGTAGTATTGCTTTGGGGAAATCACTTCATTTCTCTGTACCTTGGCATCCTCAGTTGTAAAATGGGATTAACCCCTGTTCTTCCTCCCCTCAGACTGTGAGTCCCATGTGGGCCACAGACTGTGTCTGACCTGGTTATATATTATTTATATTAATGCCTGCCTTCCCCTCTGGACTGTGAGCTCACTGTGGGAAGGGAATGTGTCCGTTATATTGGACTCTCCCAAGCACTCGGTACAGTGCTCTGCACATAGTAAGCACTCAGTAAACGCCACTGATTGACTTAGTTCAATGCTTGGCACAAGTATTTAATTTTTCCAGAGGCATAATTAGTATTCAATTTTAGGATAGCTGACTGAAGTGGTAGTATTGTAGTAATGCTATTTATGGAGTGCTTACTATGTGCAGAGCTCTGTACCAAGTTCTGCAGTTGATAGAATATAATTAAAACAGGTAACAGTCCCTATGCCGCATGGGCTCACAGTCTGAATGGGGGTAAGAAGATTCAAAGAATGATAATAAATTATGAACACATGCAAAGTAACATCAGTAAACCAAGATGACAATACTAAGATAAGCAAATAAACAGTTTTTAGAAGAATTAGCCTCCTTGAAGTTATTTAAATCATAAAGAGTTGGAGTTTCTTTTCCCATGGTGGGTAGTTAGCAGAATTGTTGAAGCCTAAAAGCAAATAGAGAATAATCCAGACAGACAAGATGATTTCTTGTGAAAATTAAATCCTAAAGGAATCCCCTTTAAGGAAGTAGAGTAAATTAAGAAAAACAGATGAGGATTTGAGCCCATGTCAAATCCTTAACTAATACTAACAGCAAAATTTCAGGATTTTCATTTATTTTAAATGTCTTGAAAATCCTAGTAACTGACCTTAAGAACAAAATTGTGTAAAACACATGGGAAAAATGGCAGCTTTATTTATATAATGAGCAGATTGCTAAACCTGGGAACTCTGCATTTAAAACACTCACTCTTTAGTTATTGGACTTGTGATTTCTCTTGTTGTGTAGTAGATCCACCGTCTCTTTGCCTTTCAAAATGCTAGGGAATTGTTGGGCTAGGAGAAGTCGGTGCTCAACAAGTGAGTCAAATAGCCCTAAGAGTAAAAAAGAAATAATGAAGAAATTTATATCCATATCAGAAACAAAACGTTGGAAAATTTGTTCTGCCAAAAATTTTTCATCTCCAAGCCTAGGACAATGACAACCCATCCAGAGAAATAGAGGAAGTAGGAAATTCGAGTGGAGTTTCCCATCAGGATCCATGGTTGAGCCTCACCCCTAAGATTTCAGGACCCAGAACCAGCACGGAGGAGTAGCTTATGTGGAACCATTTTCAATCTCTCTGGTAGCATAAAAGACAGCAAGTGAATAGGTGGACAGAGTGTGCAGCACACTGTGAAGTGCACGGGTAGTATTTGTATTTGTTAGTCGGGTATACGTAGTCATTCATTCGTTAACTGGGCCAGCATGGTCTAGTGGATAGAGCACGGGCCCGGGAGTCGGAAGGTCATGGGTTCTAATCCCGAATCTGCCAGTTGTCTGCTGCGTGGCCTTGGGCAGGTCGCCTCCCTTCTCTGTGCCTCAGTTACCTGGTCTGTAAAATGGGGATTGAGACTGTGAGCCCCGTAGAGGACAGGGACTGTGTCCAACCGGATTTGCTCGTATCCACCCCAACACTTAGTATAGTGCCTGGCGTAGTAAGCGTTTAACAAATACCATTATTATCGAGAAGCAGCATGGTGTAGTGGATAGCGCACGGGCCCGGTAGTCAGAAGGTCATGGGCTGTAATCCCGGCTCTGCCACGTGTTTCCTGGGTGGCCTTGGGCAAGTCACTTAACCTCTCTGGGCCTCAGCTACCTCGTCTGTAAAATGGAGATTTAGATTGTGAGCCCCGTGTAAGGCAGGGACTGTGTCCAACCTGATTTGCTTGTATCCACCCCAGCACTTAGTACATGCCTGGTACATGGTAAGCACTTAACAAATGCCATAATAATCAGTACTTAGCTTGATTCCCTGGATAGTGCTTTTTCTACTGGACCAACAGCATGGTTTATAGAACACACATACACACACACACACACACAAATGCACACACAGGCACAGGCAAATACATTTCTGCTGATTATTGCCCAAAGAGGAGGTCACTGCCTTAGCCATTTTTGAAGTAGCCTTTTCATGTCACTTACATATTAAAACATAAATCTGATTTAATTGTTCAATCTTTATTAAAGAAATTTCTCCCAGTTTCTCTTGGGAGAAGGTTAAGAAAGTAAATCGAGAAAACCTTTTAAAGGGATGAAGAGAGGGATAGGAAGAAGAGATGAGGGCTGAGGGAAATAAACAGAGGACAAAAGACATTTGGGACTAAAATGCCACTCTGGCTCTAAACACAAGACCTACTTTTCCACCAAATCCTGGGGAAGGGGCAGTCCTTAAGGATTTGGTGGTGAAGGAAAGCCAATAAAGATGAGCCTGGAAATAAGAGAAGCACTGTGGGCCAGTAGAGTCATAGCCTGGGCGTCATAATACCTGGGTTCTAATCCTGGCTTTGTCACTTGCCTGCTATGTGACCTTGATTAAGTGACTTAATTTTGCTGTGCCTCAGTTACCTCATTTGTTAAATGGAGATAAATTACCTGTTCTCACTCCCTCTTAAAATGTGAGCTCCAAGAGGCTACTCCTTTTGTATCGGCCCCAGCACTTAGTACAGCATTTTACACATAGTGAGCACTTAACAAAAACACAATTTTTAATTAATATTTCTATAATTCCTTATTCCTGTGGTAGGTGGATTATGCGGGCCAGTTACTGGAGAGATCGGCTTCCGTAACCTACCTACCCTCACTGACAGATCACCTCCTGGGGCTCTTTCTGGAAGGCTCTGCTTCCCTTTCTCTCACTCCAAGTTGCTGTTTAGGTTCCGCTCTGCAGAAAGCCGGAGGCAAAGAGGAGTGAAAAGCGAAGTGATTCCTAAGGAAACTGCTCCTTTTGAAAGCCACATAGCCTAGAGCAGAGAGTGCAGACCTGGGAGTTAGAGGACCTGGGTTTTAAACTCGTCTCTGCCCCTTGCTTGCTGTGTGACCTTGGGTGAGTCACTTAACTTCTCTGCGACTGTAGCCTCATCAGTAAAATGAGGATTTATTACCTGTTCTTTCTCCTACAGTCTAACAGCCCCATGTGGCACAAAGACTGTATCCAATCTGCATTCATTGTTTCTACCCTAGTGTTCAATACAGTGCTTGGCACATAGTAAGTATTAACAAATATCACAGTTACTAATATTATTAACAGCCATCTTATTACGTCGGATTATTGACAACTAATAATAATAACTATTGTATTTATTAAGAGCTTACTATGTGCCAGGCACTGGGGTAGAGACAAGGTAATTGGGTTAGACACAATTCCCCTTTTACAGATGTGGTAACTGAGGCACGGAGAAGTGAAATGAGTTTTCCGAGGCCACACAGCAGACAAATGGTGGAGTCTGGATTAGAACCCAGGTCTTTCTGACTCCCAGACCCGTGTTCTATCCATTAAGCCACTCTGCTTCCCATACCATAAACCAAATACCATATAATATTCCTATGTGGTAAACCACATACCGATAATAAGAGACCTGACCTTTGGCTTAAACTCAATCTGGGCAGGGACCATATCTGCCAACTCTGTTATATTGTACTTTCTCAAGTGCTTAGTAGAGTGCTCTGCACACCGTCAGCACTCAGTAAATACAGTTGACTGATTGACTGGCTTTTGGGCACTCCACCTCCCCTTCTCCTCTTGTCAATCACATCTGAGACTTTGCCACATGGGTATCTAATGAGCAATGAGGAAATCTTTTCTAGGAAGCCAGGCCTTTGGTCGACTGTAGAGATTACTATTTGTTTTGCTGGGTTGACCACCCAGGCTAGCGGCAGGTCTCCTAGGCAAGACTGTATCATCAAGTATAATTTCCCCTTCTCTAATTTCTGCACCCCTGACACAGATCCATATGTTGGCGAGGGCCAAAGGTTCCAGAGGTTATTTCTCCAGAACCAGGGAGAAGCATATTAGTGGGTGGAGAATGCAGTCCTCTGCTCCTGGCCCTTCGCATGCTTAACTGCTTTTATGCTTTGGACACTATTGAAACCCTATTGTGGTGCAGCAAAAGCCATTAGAAAGTGTTGTGGCCTCCTACAGAAATTATACAGCAAATTTTTCATTTTGATCTTGGCCCCAAACATTAGGCCAGCACAGTTGTTTTAATCCTGCCTGATATTTCATGAAGATGGTGGACTTAAATTTCAATGCCGATAAATCCAGAACCTTCTAAATCTCCTTTGGGTGAAAAAATGGAAAAGGGATCTAATGAAAAGGAAAGAAAAGCTACATTCTAGCTCTTTGGTAAAAGTAATTAGATTTATCAAGTATAATCTGAGACTATATACTTTATCAAAGACTCCTGAAGCAGATTTTCTTTAAGCGATGCCATAGAAAAGCAGAACAGCTAGAAAGTAACTTTAAGTGGGGGTGGAATAAAGATTCGGTGGTGAAAAAGATCATATCATGTTAGGCATTTATCTCTTATCTCTACTCTACTCTGAAAGGTTTCTGTTTAATCCTGTCGGTAAGAGGGTGTTTCCTGTTACAGGATTAATTAATCAACAATAACAGCTGTCATTTATTGGGCTATTTATTTGAAACTTCCTGGAGCAATTATATGAACCATAATTGCTTGCTTACCACAATCCTCAGGATTGCCAGTTTAATGGTACAATTTTTTTGTAAACACCCCTTTCTCTTCATCTTTGCAGGTTGGTCGGGCAGGTGTTACCAAAAAAAAAAAGAAATATAATAAGGGATGAATATTTAAAGATGCTAAAATATTTATTGGTTTGTATAAAACCTGCTTTGGCAGACCTCACATTTCAATAATTTATAAGTATTTTCTCCATTAAATATGATCTATATTTCCATTTAAATTCACTGTAATGTTTTTCTAAGAGAAGAAGGCTCTGCTTTGGAACAGGACAATAGTGGCCCTCTTTCCTTGCTCTTTCTCATTTTTAAACTAAGGGAATGGATTCCAGGACCGATCATTGTTAGGCTGAACACCCGGTGGCTTGCACAATAAGGACATTTAGGAAATTCTTCCTCTTTTTGAATTTTTAAACTGCTTTTGGAAAATGTAATTTTCCTTCTAACCAAGTAAACCGCATACCAAGTGGTGGAATTCAGTATCTTGTCCCAAGGTATAACTGTAATTTTATGTTGTAACTCAACTGGAGTTCTGTCCTTTAAGGTCCTGCCCCTTGACTGAGGAAATAAATAAGGGGGAGGCAGGGTGGGAGTGGTGAATGAAATGGTTGAGGTAGAGCAGATCATGAGGCTGAGTTCCTTCGGTGAGAAGAGGTGGTAGACACAGAAGAGGGTGATATGGGACAACTAGGAGGGCCTTTTCCCTCTCAGGGTCGCACCTGGAGAGTTTCCAGTCCTCTACCAGTCTCGACTACGGGAGGGAGAGTCAAGCAGAAGCCTGTCCATTCCATTCCTAGCTTGGGCAGTGGTTAGTGAATGGAAAGCAATCTGCTATAAGTCAAAACTCACCCATGCTGGGCAGCGGGGGCATGGGAGAGAGTCGAGGGCGGAGACTCGAGTTTACTGCGCAGAAGGTGGCAATGGTAAACCACTTCTGTATTTTTACCAAGAAACATCTATAGATTACCAGAACAATTGCTGATGGAGAGCAGGGCGTTCTGGGAGAGATGTGTCCATGGTGTCGCTATGGGTTGGAAATGACTCAACGATAAAGACAAGACAAGGAGGGCCTTGGGCAGAATCTTGCAAAGATTACTAGACCTGCAACCCAGCAAGTGTGTTATCATGGTTGGAAAGGAACTAGCAGCTGTTGAGATTGTTGCTCTAAGCAGAGCACCACGTTTATATTGCCAAGCAAGAAGAGGCGGCGATGAGAAGGAAGACAACTTGGTTGATCCTCTTCCTACTGTTCTATTGCCACTGAAACATACTGTCATCATCTTGTGGTTACAGTGGTTGCTGACTTGTGATGAGTAAGAGATATGTGTAACTTTAGTGGTCAGAGTGAATGCTAACATCAATAACATAATAATAATAAACATAAATTATATTTAATTCAATTTAATAATGGATATTTGTAGAGCATCATATCTCCCATTCATTCATTCAATTTCATTTATTGAGAGCTAACTTTGTGCAGAGCACTGTACTAAGTGCTTGGAAAGTACAATATAGCAAATAAAGAGACAATCCCTGCCCACAGCGGTTTTACAGTCTAGTGGGGGGAAGACGGACATTGAAACAAGTAAACAGGCAACAATATAAATAAATAGAATTATAGACATATACATATATACATAAGTGCTGTGGGGCGGGGGAGAAGAGGTGACATGGAAGGAGGGGGAGCTGAGGCTTGGTCTGGGAAGACCTCTTGGAGGAGGTGCACCTTCAGTAGAGCTTTGAAGGGGGGGAAGAGTGATTGTTTGCCAGATTTGAGGAGGAAGGGCAGTCCAGGTGTCGGCAGCAAGACCGGAGAGATGGAGGCACAGTGAGAAGGTTAGCACCAGAGGAGCAGAGTGTGCATGCTGGGATGTAGAAGGAGAGAGGGAGGTGAGGTAAGAAGGGGCAAGGTGGTGGAAAGCTTTGAAGCCAATAAGAAGGAGTTTTTGTTTGATACTGAGGTTGATAGGCAACTGTCGCAAATCCCCCCGGCTCATACCAACCGGGACCTTCCTGGACAGGGGGAGCTTTGGTGACACATAGTAGGGTCAGATCACACCACTGCCCACCAAGGTTACTGTGGGAAGTTTTTTACTAGGTTTTCCCAAAGTTCAAGGGAGTGACACATCCACACACTCACTCCACTCCACCAAGGGTCCACTACCATTCTGCAAGCAGGTAAAGGGAACCCTTTCTGCCAATGCTGCTTCTTTCTGCTTCCAAGTGGTGGTGCCTTCTGCTGCTTTCAAGAATGCTGCTGCTCCTCCTGGTGCTTCGGTGCTGCTTCCTCTGTGTGCCCTTCTTGCATGTCTCCTGCATGCCCTTTGCGTGTCTCCAGTGCCTTCACTATTCTCTTCCTCGTTGTTGTTCATGGGATCACAAACAGTCATCACAGCAACCACTGGAGATTTTGGAGAAGAGGGGTGTTACACGTCCTGAAAGTTTCTGTAGGAAGATAATCTGGGCAGTGGAGTGAAGTATGGACTGAAATAGGGAGAGGCAGGAGGTTGAGAGGTCAGAAAGGAGGCTGATGCAATAATCCAGTCGGGATAGGATAAGTGATTGTAGTAACATGGTAACTGTTTGGATGGAGAGGAAAGGGCAGATCTTGGTGATGTTGTGAAGGGACACCCGCAGGATTTGGCGAAGGATTGGATATGTGAGGTGAATGAAAGAGTGGAGTCAAGGATGACACTAAGGTTGTGGGTTTATGAGATGGGAAGGATGGTAGTGCTGTCCACAGTGATGGGAAAGTTCGGGAGAGGACAGGGTTTGGGAGGGAAGATAAGGAACTCTGTCTTGGACATGTTGAGTCTGAGGTGGCGGAAGGACATTCAAGTAGACATCCAAGTAGAGACTAAGAAGTGACTGATCCATAGCAGTTACTGAGTACCAACTGTGTACTAAGTGCTTGGTAGTGTACGATACAAGTAGAAAACAGATTCACTATGCTTCAGGAGTTTTATTTCTAGATAAAAAGGAGAGTTTCAGCAGCAGGAAAGAGGTGAGCATGGATGAATGGCAGATTGACAATTTAACGGAGAGCATGTTCAGCTGTATATTTGATGAGGACAGTGATGTTGATGGAGATAGCAGAGAACCTTGAAAATAATATTCTTAATCCCTACCTTTCCCATGCTTCTCCCTCTCCTCTTGAGGAGCAGCAGGGCCTAGTGGAAAGAACGTGGGACTAAGTCAAAAGACCTTCTGGGTGACCTTGGGCAAGTCATTTAACACTTCTCTGAGCCTCCATTCCCTCATCTGTAAAATGGGGATTCAATACCTGTTTTCCCTCCTACTTAGACAGTGAGTCCGATGTGGCATGTGGGTATGTACCCCAGTGCTTAGTGTAGTGCTTGTCACATAGTAAGTACTTAACAAATATTATTTATTACTTTTATTCATGTTCATGTCTCCTCCTCCAGACTGTAAGCTCATTATGGGCAAGGAGCATGCCTGCTATTTCTGCTGTACTCTCCCAAGCTCTTAATACAGTGCTCTGCACATAGTAAGCGCTCAAATACAATTGATTTATTAAAAATTAAAAAGCTAAGGGAAGGTATTATTTCTCTTCTGAGCCCCCTGAAGCTCCTGCAGTGTTTTGTGGCTATTTCTTTGGTGAGGGGAGATAAGGCTATAGTAGCCCGTGGAGTCTCAGGTGGGAAAATTTGGCTAATGAACAGCTGTGCAAGAGGAGGAGAAAGTAGACACTGGACGGGGGTGGATCATTGGAAACCTTTGGACTTGGTTCAAGGCTTTTTTAAACCATTCTGGTTTAGAATAATAATTGTGGTATTAAGCATCTACTATACGCCAGGCACTGTACTAAGCATAGGGGTGGATACAAGAACATTGGGTTAGTCACAGTCCCTGTCTCATCAGGGGCTCATAGTCTCAATCCCCATTTTACAGATGAAGTAACTGAAGTATAGAGATGTGAAGAGACTTGCCCAAGATCACACAGCAGACAAGTGGCAGAACCAATAAAATCTGACCAAGAAAAAAAAATATATATATATATACATATACATATTAAGGTAAGAGTTTACTCTGTGCCAACCACTGAATTAAAACTAGGTGCTGAGGTAGATACAAGATAATAAGGTTGGATACAGTCCATGTCCCACATGTGGCCCACAGTTTTAATCTCCATTTTACAGATTAGGGAATAGAGGCACAGAGAAGTGACTTGCCCAGGGCCACACAGCAGACAAGTGGCAGAACCAAATTAGAGCCCAGGTCCTTCTGGCTCCCAGGCCCATCCATGCCATCCATGCTCTATCCACTAGGCCATGCTGCAAAAGTCAACTTTATATGGAGATATTTTAGGGAATTTAATATCCATTTGGCTGGTGACAGGTAAAAACTTGTCTTTCACAAACTGTGAAGCAGCATGGCTTGGAGGAAAGAGCATGGGCCTTGGAGTCAGGACCTGGGTTCAAATTCCTGCTCCACCACTTGTCCAAGGTCACAGAGCAGACAAGTCATTTAACTCTTCTGTGCGTGTTACCCCATCTGTAAAGTGGGGATTAAACCTGGGACTCCCTTGTGGGACAGGGGACTGTGTCCTACCTGCCTATCTTGATTCTACCCCACTGTTTAGTACAGTGCCTGGAACATAGTAAGTGCTTAGCAAATATCATTTAAAAATATTCAGGGAGAGAGAGCAAGTATGTGATCTCCATTGTACTGATGAGGAAACTGAGGTACAGAGGGGTTATGTGACTGGCACAAGGTCCTTCAACAGACCAGTGGCAGCGACAGGACTAGAACTCAAGTCTCCTTATTTGTTCCCCTAAACCAGGCTCTTTCCATGTTACCAGGATATTTCTGAATTATTTAGAGCCTTTTAATTAGGAGTCCGAATTCAGTCCTTCTATTGTAGGACATTTGATCTGAAAAGTATGTCCTTATTTTTTTTTCTCTCTCTAATATCTAGTTCAATTCTGCATATTATCACTGTGTAATGAGCTTCTGTGTGCAGCCAACTTAACTACCTTCAATTGCTAGGTCTTGGGACTTTAAAGTTCAACCAAGAAAGAAAAATGTCTTATAGCTTATCTGCCAACTTGAGGTAACTGTTCTACAATAACTAGTGTGGAGGTGGCCCTTGGCTCATTATCAAGTGCAGTGTTGGTGAGATAAATGTCCAGAGGCCACTCATTAGAATTCATGACAAATACCAGGGTTATTAAAAATACATTGCATTTTTAGCCCAAACTCTTAAAGAAAAGAAGTTCCTCTGGGAAGGAAGCTTGGCCCCTTCAGGAGACCTGAACTGAGCTACATTTACTCCAGATTTTCAGTTGAGTTTGAAGCTTATTTTTTAGTTTCCAGAAGATATGCCATCCTTCTTGGTGTGGGGGTGGGGGGTGGGAGGGGAAGGTGTGTGTTTGTGTGTGTACGTGGGTTAGCGCGAGGTATCTTTGCTTACTCTTCTGCAAATAGCTTTCCAATCTATCGCCAAAGAGTCCTAGGATGGCTTGGTAATGATGGTCATTGTCCTAATAGCTGCCTACTTGAGGAATCTTCAAGGCATTCGTTTGCTGGTTGTGGTAACAGACTAGGTTCTTCATCAGATACAGTTACTTAGTTGTTTGTAAAACCTCTTGAGAGTGTCTGTCTTCTCCTGGAGTTTGACACCCAGCCACCCGGAAGGGGTTGCGTATGCCATTTGGACATGACTTCAGAACTGTCACTTGTGAAAAATCATTCATCCTGCACCGACCCAAGTCAGTTAGTCAATCATATTTATTGGGTGCAAACTGGGTGCAGAGAACTGTTCTAAGCACTTGGGAGAGTACAGTATAACAGACATGTTTCCTGTCTGTTACTTTTCCACATCTCAATAATGTGGCAAGTATGGTACTATGTAATTAAGGGAATTGCATAACCTAGTACCTCAGGCGAACAAGTTGTGTATTGGTGGTTTTTACATATATAGAAATGTGCACTTGGAAAGCAGTATTGCCTATTGGAAAGACCACAGGTCTGGGAGTCAGAGGACCTGGGTTATAATCCCAACTCCACCACTGGTCTGCTCTGTGACCTTGGACAAGTCACTTTACACCTCAGTTTCCTCATCAGTGAAAATGAGAATGAAATCGTAGAACCTCCTACTTAGACTGTGAGCTCATGGGAGACAGGGACTGTGCCCAATCTAATTACTTTATATCCACCCTCAAGTTTAGAACAGTGCTTAAAACAACGAGGGAATGAGTTGGAAATCTGTGGACAGCAGGTAGCTCACTGCAAGTGAAGGTTTATCTCAATCCAGTCCTTCCCGTTGAAATTTCCAAAGACAATTAAAGCTACACCAGCTATAAATTTGGAGATATGCACAGTTTGAATATATTAATGTCACTGAATTATCTCACTCCTGTTGAATTGATGTGGAAAGTTTGTCAACTTTTGATCTTGGTCCACTTGTAAAATCCAATAAGTTACCTTTCTTGAAGCATGAAATACAGTACCGAGGAATGTGGTTAGAGATATTTTTCCCCTATTCAGAACCATTTTTATAGAAGGATCCGGGTGATGGTAGTTCTGCACTCAAGTTCAGATCTAAACACTTAATAATTATAACTGTGGTATCTATTAAGCACTTTATATGTGCCAGGCACTGTAATAAGCACTGGGGCAGATACAAGATAATCAGGCCCCACATGGGGCTCTTATAGTAGGAGGGAGAACGGGTATTGAATCCCCATTTGGCAGATGAGGGAACTGAGGCCCAGATAAGTTAAGTGATTTGCCCAAGGTCCCAAAGCAGGTAAGTGGCAGAACTGGGATTAGAACCCTGGCCCTTGCTCTTTCCATTAGGCCACACTGCTTCCATCGGTCTATTTTCACGTTGGACAACAGACACTTTCAAAGCTTCCATTTATACTCCAGTATATATGCATTACAGTATTTCAGGGTTTAGTTCGTTTAAATATTCTAGAGCTACTTGCATGGCAAAATTACGCCCAATAAAAGCTAAGAATGTATAGTAGGAAAGGAGACAGCCTTCTTAGTGATAATTCTAAGGTACGTGGAAAGCCATCTGGCTGCAGAAACATCAGACATCCCTGCTGAAGGAAACTTCTGCTTCCAAAGGAATGGCCTAGCAACACAACAAAAAGATTTTTTTTTCCCCAAAGATGTTATGAAACTGCAAGATAAACTGTCCTCAAAACTAACCTGACCTAGCATAACAACTTTAGAAATAAGACTTCAAGGATAAAAGATGAAAGCTAATCTGAATAAATTTCCATTATTAGCACAATTTGGTCTGATTCCTTGATGGATTCGTTATGATATTTTTATCATTATTATTATTATTTTAGGGCAACAGCACTGAGTATACTTCCAAGAAAGTTGAAGGTTGAAATGCAGATTAAGCATCTGTCGGTATCTGCTACATCCGTAGGATTACTGTTGAACTGTTTAAAGAAGGACTTCAGGTAGCAGAGACAAGACAAGAGATCCTTACCCTCAAAGAAGCAGAGCCTTAGCAAAACAGTGAATCTGTGGAACCCTGAATCCACTCCACTCACTTAAACCAAACCCTCCACAGAAATCAGCCCTGTAGCTCATATCAGTTCCGCCGTGAAGATTCCCAGCTTCACTCCATCTAAGGCTCTTGCAAAACCTGAGAGCTTCCGGGCCGAGATAAAGACATCTCAAATGGTGGCCTTCTGACCAGTTAAGAAATCTCCTGGACAAGGAGAGGAAACTGCTCCGGGGAATAGCACTAACCCTCCAGTCTCTAGTCTACTGGATGATCGTTGGATGCCCTGAAATAGAGGTGAAAAATCTTCCATATGTGAGGAATAACTAACTGATAATGGTCCGCATATCAGAATCAGTACTAGTACTGTCTTGTTAACTGCTGCATCTGCATTCTCAGTGACCTATCCTTCTCCAGCCCGAACTTCATACTTTACCATACCATTCTGCCAACACTTCCCCACTCCTTAAAACTTCCAATGATTGCTCATTCCTCTCTGCATCAAGCAGAAACTCCTGGTCACTGGCTTTATAATACCATCAACTGTCTCCCCATTACTTATCCACTCTCTTTTCATCCCAATTCACACTTCGTTTTTCTCAAGCTAACCTACTCAACGTGGTTCATTGTTGTCTCTCCTTTCACCAACCTCTCACTTGCCATCCCCATGTACCCCAGCTTCCACTCTTTCACAGACCATATAGCTCCTCCACATTCAAACTCAGCTGAAATTTGAGAAGCAGTGTGGTCTAGTGGATAGCGCACAGACCTGGGAGTCCAGGGGACCCGAGTTATAATCCCATCTCTGTTACTTGTCTGCGGTGACCTTGGACAAGTAATTTAACTCCTTTTTGACAGCTACCTCATCTTTAAAATGGGGATTAAGACTGTGAGCCCTATGTGGGATGGACTGTGTCCAAGTGATTAACCTGTGTAATAATAATAATGCTGGTATTTGTTAAGTGCTTACTGTGAGCAAAGCACTGTTCTAAGGGCTGGGGGAATGCAAGATGATCAGGTTGTCCCACGTGGGGCTCACAGTTTGATGAGGTAACTGAGGCGCAGAGAAGTTAAGTGACTTGCCCAAAGTCACATAGCTGGCAAGCGGCGGAGCTGGGATTAGAACCCATGACCTCTGACTCCCAAGCCCAGGCTCTTTCCACTGTGCCATGCTGCTTCTCTAAGTCTGGTGTGCTTAGTACAGTGCCTGGCACACAGTAAATGCTTAATAAATACGATTTAATTAAAAAGTAACACTTTGTTCAGAAGTCCTTGCTCAATTAATTTCCCACCCTTCCATCTTATACAGCCCAACTGTACTTCAACCTTTCCACACAGCCTAAGCATTTAAGTACTCAACCCTCTCAGCCCTCATTCACTCGCTTTCTCTCTCTCTCTCTCATCACTTACATATCTTATATATTCTAGTACTTTTCACCTAGCTGCAATTTTGGTGTTAGCCAAGATTGTAAAAACTACTTAAGGTCAGGGATCATTTATACTAATTTTTACTATGCTCAACTAAATGCTTTATACAGTGTGATTGATGGTAAGAAGGGATTTTAGAGAGTATGGGGACTGGGAGGGAAACACCTCAAAAAGCTAACTGGCCAGAAAGCCATTGTTTCAGGTATCTCTATTCCAGACTGGAAGCTTTTCCAAAAGACCAGGATAGAATGAGGCTGGAAATCCACACAGCAGAAGTGATATGAGTGGCAGGGTGGATTTTTGTGGTGGTTTTAGTTTTGGATACACTCAGGGTTTCAGAACGATGTGACCCCACTGCAGGCAGTTTCAAGAGTGCACATGAGCAGGTAGTGAGCAGGGGATAGAGGGTAAAAGGGTTCAAGAGGTGTGGAGAAGACAGTAAGAAGATTGTACAGCGCATAAAGCTCTTAATCTGCTTAGCCAGCCACAGGGGCCGGGGAATGAGGTGAATTGCATTCTTACCAGCAGTGGCATCTCTGTCACCTGTGGAGTCGGGGAAGTTTCTTTGGAGGGGTGTCGCCTGCCTGAACTGCTGCCTCTAGGTGGTTGAGCCCCATCTCTCCTTCCCCCATATGCACTCAGCTCTAAAGTCAAGACTAATCAAGCTCGACACCAGTAAAAACAAACCAAAATCCTACTTTTCCTTACCCTCATATGAAAAGCATTTGGAAATGGCTCCGCATTTCTCACAGTGCACGCACGTATTAATAAACTTAAGCCTCCATCCTGTTCAACAGGAAATGTCATCTTGAACTCTGGAGATGGGCTGACTGATCCAAACTATCATGATCGATATAAGCCACTTACTTGCCTTTCAGTCTCAGAAAGTATCAGGATTCAATCAGCAACAATTGCTTCACTGAGGACATTAGCAGAGACACGATTATTTATTACTCACCCACATTCCAGTTAAAGGAAGTGAAGGGACCTGAGAAGCGATTGCTAGGAGGTGCCGAGTTTTAGACACTGGGAAAGCAAGGGCATGCTAGGGAGTTGCAGCGAAGGGATTAAAAGTACAGTTGACAAATTGAAACGGACTTAATGAAGACAGCTTACTGATCGCAAGGAAAGGATTCAGAAGTTCTAGAATGCAATTACTAGGCTCACACAAAGACCCCCTTCTGGAAGTTCTTAGCAGCTTTTGTCAAAAGTGACTACAATGAGTCTCTCAAAAAGCCTCTTCAGACGCTTTTGTCATCTGTATTGCCATTAAATGTCTGCTATGTGGGAAGAGCTAGCAATCACTCTTTGAAGTGGCATTCCACTGAAATTGTGACAGTTGTCATTAAGGAGTTCAGGGTTTACTCTGCCAAGAGCTTTTGAGAAGTCAGAGTGGTCCTGAGAATAGACAGTACTCAGAGAGGGAGACAGAGAGGAGCATCAAACCTGAATCAGAATGAAAATCACAGAATGGTTCCCGGCAGACAGTTCATGCCAACCGCTAGGAAATATTCCTACCCTTTCTGAATTTTAAACATAATCTGAGGTTGCTCGTTTTAATTTTCTTCTGCATTATGTTAGTGACTAAAAGAAATGCTGTAGGAATGTTGCGTATACTCTAGAAATGCAATTAGAGATAGTTCCAATGAGCAATCAGTGATATTTACTGAGAGCTTAATGTGGGCAGAGCACTGTACTGTGTGCTTGAAATGACTTTTTCTGTCAAATTTTCACAGGTGATCAGGCCAGGCAGGATGAAAAATAAATAATTCTGAGACATGGAAAAATTATGAAAGAATTTTGTTTGAAATCCAGTACTCAAGATAACACTTACCTTTCTTATTTCCCAAAACGTCAACATGGCAGTAATGTACATGTCTGTAATTTATTCATATTGATGTCTCTTCCGTCTAGACTGTAAGATTCTTGTGGGCAGGGTACGTGTCTACCTATTCTGTTTTACTGTATTCTCCCAAGAGCTCAGTACAGTGCTCTGCACGTAGTAAACACTCAATAAATATGATTGATCTATTCAATGAGCAACTACTCTATGCAAAATATTTCTCTTGAGAAACACAATAGAGCTAGAAGACATGCTTCATGCTCTCAAAGAAGATATGGTCTAGTTGTCCAGTCTATCTTTTCCCTTCAATACTGAAAGAGCTTTTACTAAACTGGGAAGGTAATTTTTTGAAGTACATGTTTCAAAATCTTTATGACACTCTGAGTCTCTACTTTCCATTTCTTCTAAGCCGACAAGTTTTTCCCTGTGTTCCAGTGATACGTCCTAGTAGCCCATCTGGAATCAATCATTAACATTTTCAGAGCATCTATTTTGTGTAGAGCACTGTGCTAAGTACTCGGGAGAGTTCAGCTGCAGCAAGACACTGTCCACCATCAAGGAGCTGATAATACAGTGTGGGAGGCAGGGCAGAAACAAGTTGTTTACAAATAGTGGGAGACTGGGTGAAGAGGAAAGGTATTTTTTTTAATGATATTTTAATGTTGACCATGTGTCAGGAATTGTACTGAAGGCTGGGATAGACACAAGCAAATCGGGCTGCACACAGTCCCTGTACCAGATAGGGCTCACTATAAAAAAGGGATATATATTTCGGAGCAACCACCACCCTGACTTTGGTGTACATAGTGTAGAATACTGTGAATTCTTTACCCTGGAAAGAATAGATTGAGGAGATGAGAGATTTGTCCTGATGCTACAGAGGGGGAGGACAAAATGGGTAGTTTATAATCCTACCGCGTCCCAATCCGGTGATGAGAACAAGAGCTGGAAATGAACTAGAGAAAAGAGTTCTTGTCCCATCCCTTCCCTTCCTTTTATTCCCCTTCCTCCTCTCTTCCCTCATTGTCAACGAGTACAAGTAGAGAATTCCTCTACTGCTCCCAACTTACATTTTCGTGCTGTTTGCCCCCATTTCCCTCTCCAGACTGTACAAGAGTTTTTACTGTGTTTGTACCTTCTGTGTGTTTAGTCACACATATAGTGGAAGGACACCCCAACTATAACACCTTTTTCTAGTACAATTCTCCAAGGTCTGATGCTTTTCCTGGCAAGACAAATTCATGAAACTCTGCAAACATGAAAGCAGTCTTTAGCTAGAACAACTTAAAGTGGGATCCATATCATACAGAATAAAGAGCTGACTATGATTGAAAGGATGAACTGTAGAACTCACCATCCATATCAAAGAACATTCTTTCAGACGGTACATTGAGTTACTTGAAATTTTGATTTTACTTTATAAACACATTTTTTAAATTCTTGCTACAAAAGTAGAGTGGTAAGTGTGAGATTGTGGTGGTTATTAAAGAGAATAAGAACCCCTCAGGTGCCTTAATGCCATCATACTCTGTCACACAAAGTTGAAAAGAAGAACCCTTCCGGAACAAGGAAACAGCTAAGAAAGAGTAGTTGGTAGAAAAGACAGTGCTGCCCAAAAGCATGGACTCTATATCCCTAGTGTTCCTCAGACTGAAAGTCCCCAGAGAAGTTTATTGGTTGTGTCTACTGTTATTTTGTACTCTCCCATGTGCTCAGTACAGTGCTCTGCACACAGTAAGTGCTCAGTAAATGTGATTGAATAAATATGATCGAAGGAATGAAGCAACATGGCCTAGAGGAAAGAGTGTTGGACAGGGAATCAGAGGACCTAAATTCTAATCCTGGCTCTGCTACCTGTAGGCTGAGTGATTTCCGGCAAATCACTTCCCTTCTGTGTCCTCAGTTAACTCATCTGTAAAATGGGGATTAAGACTGAAAGCCCCACGGGGGACATGAAGTGGGTCCAACCCATTACCTTGTATCCTCCCTAGCACCTAGTACAGGGCCTGGAACATAGTAAGCCCTTAATAAATACTGTAAAAAAAAATTGGAGACAGCGGAAACAGATAATTCTGTGATCTAAAACGGATAAGAATTCAGTATTAGGAAAAATCCTAAAACTGAGGGGGAATGTGAGAAAGAGGCATTGTAACAGTCAGGGAAAAAACTAAAGGCCAAAAAGGCATAAAACATAAATCTATTGTAAATATGGCCCACAGCGGCACAATAATAATAATGGCTTTTTTAAGCACTCACTATGTGACTAGTATTGGATTAAGTGTTGGGGTATATGCTATACAATCAGATCAGACCTGATAATAATAATAAACACTTATGGCATTTGTTAAACACTATGTGCTGGGGTAGATACAAGCGAATCAACTTGGACACAGCGGCGGTCCCATGTGAGGCTCACAGTCTCAATCCCCATTTTATAGATGAGGTAACTGAGGGCCAGAACAGTGAAGTGACTTGCCCAAGGTCACACAGCAGACAAATGGCAAATCCGGATTTAGAACGCTTCTAACTTCTAATGACCTTCTAACTCCCGGGCCCGTGCTCTATCCAGTACGCCATACTGCTTCTCTCTGTCCCTCTTGCAGCTCACAATCTAAATAGGAGGGAGGACAGGCAGGGGATCCTTATTTTAAAGATGAGTAAACTGAGGCCCAGGGAAGTCCAATGACCTGCCTAAGGTCATCCAGGGGCAGAGCCGGGACTAGAACTCAGGTCCTCTGACTCCCAGGCCGGTCCTCAAACTGGTCACCGAAGGTACTGCAGTTACTGGATGTAACTTGGACCTGGAAGCATCAGACTTAAGGTAGGAAGATTATGTAAACATAATAAGCATCATAAACAAGTCATAAAGTGCTTGGAATTATGCAGAACCCAGAGTATCTCAGGGGCAGAGTACGGGCCCCTCCTTTACTTTCATGTGGTCATATTCTGCTCCCGGCCCTCTCTACACCGGGGCACCTCTGTTGAGCTGCTGGGCTCAGTCACTCAAGCTGAGGAAAAATTAAATTTAAAATATAAAATACCATCCATTAAGGGATCAGTACCAGATGGAGGAAGACCAGCTGCGAGCTGAGCTTCTGTATAAAATCCAGACACATAGCCAGCCTACGGGCGAATATGGTAGCTTTGGTAGAAGTGCACAATCATTTGTTTCGGAACATACAACTGATCAGACACGTTTTGTTTTGGAGAACTTGACTGAATTAGAGGCGGTCTTTTTGGCCCTATATCAGTCAACATCAGAGAGAAATATGCTTTTTCCTTTTCACACTTTTGCATAACTTACGGTGACCGAGCTCCCTCTCTGTGCCGTACTAACTTTTTAATGGCAAATGACCCTAGTCCTGAGCGTGAAGACCAAACCTCTGCAAATTTCAGCCAAATGAGCATTTGGGAATTAGCTAAAAATAGATGATTTTGGGTGCTAGTTTCCCCTCCTCCTTTCCCTGCAGCTAACAGTCTGCTAAGCATGAAGCCAGAAAATCCATCTGGGCAATGTATTAAAACTGGGGGAGGAGAGGGGCAGAAAGAGTGACTAAGGAAGCTCTCATCATCACTGAGCCTGGCACTCTTTTGCTTCTCAGAGATCATTTGACTCCCACTTCCAACCTCTACTGTCCGTTGGCAACCACTTTGTTGAAGCAGAGAAAGAGGCTTCTAGGCCGCAGCTGCTTCCCACACATATGTGCCAGCCAGACCCGCTCGCAGGGCAAATAACACAAATAGTGTGGGCAGTTCCACCTGTACAGATTTGCGGTCATTGCTGAGGTGGAAGCCGGGGTCACAGTTACGCTCACGGTTGATGGAACCGTGGTTGTAGAATGCTGCAGTGGGTTCTCTGGGACCATTTTAGCCAGCCCACGATTGATCAAGATGGCCTCAGAAAAAGTCTGTGGCATTTCTTTTTTAAATGGTGTTCGTGCCTGGCACGGTAATAAATGCTGGGGTAGATATAAGATGATCAGGTAGGACACAGTCCCTGTCCCACATAGGGCTCGCAGTCTTAATCTCCATTTTATAGATGAGGGAAATGAGGCACAGAGAAGTAAAGAGACTTGCCCGAGGTCACACAACAGATGAGTGGCTGATCCAGGATTAGAGCCCAGGTCCTCTGACTTCCAGGCCTGTGTTCTATCCACTAGGCCATGTTGTTGGGAGATCCATGATGCTTCATCCCCTGGAACACAACATTCCACCCCCTCCAAAAGGGCTCTTATTTCGGCCCCAGCACCCTCTTTCCCGCCCCCCACCACCTTCCTGCCCTCCCCCTAGCTCAGTTTAAGAGTGGAGAAAAGGCACGTCCTCTCTAGGAAAGGACGGAAAGGGAATGAACGCCACCGGATTTACCTTTGGCCCTGTCCTATGCTCTAGTACCATTTGTTAAATTGCAACTGCAAATCCAAAGAGATTACAGTCAGTGATTTCCCATCCACCTCTGCATCCGACAGAAACTCCTCACTCCTCACCATAGGCTTTAAAGCACACAATCACCTTGCCCCCTCCTACCTTATTTCCCTGATTTCCTACTACAATCCCGCACTTTGCTCCTCTAATGTCAACTACTCACTGTACCTGGATCTCATTCATTCAATTAATCATATTTACTGAGTGGTTACTGTGTGCAGAGCACTGTACTAAGCACTTGGGAGAGTACACTACAACAATAAACAGACACGTTCCCTGCCCGCAATGAGCTTATCTCATCTTTCTCACCCCTCACCTCTCGCCCACAAGCTGCCTCTGGCCCGGAATGCCCTTCCTCTTCATATCTGACAATCACTCTCCCCACCTTCAAACACTTATCAAAGCCAAAAGGGCTTCCCCAACTAAGCCCTCAATTCCTCTTCTTCCCCTCTTCTGCATCATCCTTGCGCTTGAATTTGTTCCCTTTATTCACCTTTCCCTCAGCCCAACAGCACTTATGTACATAACTATAATATATTTATTTATGTTATCGTCATCTCCCCCCAAGACTGTTAGTTCATTGTGCGCCGGGAATGTGTCTGCCAAGTCTGCTATATCGTACTCTTCCAAGTGCTTAGTTAAGTGTTGTACAGAATGAGTATGATTGATTGATCGCCCCATCCATGATCCTTATTACTATTTCTTCCAATTCCGGTGACAGATTCTCCACTAGCCTCAATCATCACATTGATTTTAGTTTTAAAATGGCTTTTTTTCCTCCAACGTCCAGTTTGGATTCAAAGTGATTTCTACTTATTTTGTTTTATGTCACTTTTGAAAGGCTGAAAAGGAATAGGTGCGACATCTAAAAATAGCACTGGTGACTTTGATGTCTTGGAGCATAAATAACTCTTCGAGTGTATTTCATGTGTGGTCGTGCTGCCATTAAGGTTAAATGGTTAGATACGCAGATCAATTGCCTGACTGTATGAATTATAGCTGGCAGGACAGAACGACTCACTTTATGAACACTGCGTTTTCTGTAAAATTCACCAAGCCTTTAAGAAAGGAGTCTTTCTCACCTACCTGCATATTATGGATGATTTGTAACCCAGGAAGAGAGAATTTTTATCTACTTTGATGAAACTTCTGATGTTCTACACTTCAGAGCTAATTCATAGTCATGTTTTCCAAGAGAAGAATCAATCCATGAGATAGAGATGCAGCATAGCCTAATGGAGAGAGTGTGGGCCTGAGGGTCAGAGGACTAATCCCTGCTCTGCCACTTGTCTGCTGTGTGACCTTCGGCAAGTCACTTAACTTCTCTTTGCTGCAGTTCCTTCATCTACAAAGTGGGGATTCACAACCTGTCCTGCCTCCATTTAGACAGGCCCTATATGGTACCTGTTCATCAGGTATCTGCCCCAGCACTTAGTACAGTGCTTGGAATATAGTAAGCACTTAAATACTATCATCATCATTATTATTTAGATTTACTGAGCATCTGCGATGGGTCGTACACTGTAGTAAGTGCTTAGGAGGGCATAAGAGAAGTAAAAGAAAGAATCAGTTTGGAGATCTCTTCATAGAAACTAGGGTAACAAATCACTCATTTACTGGACTTTTTTTAACCTCTTGGACGTATCTTTTTTAGGGAAACAAAACTGGTGTCAAAAGTTGTTTGGGAGTAAATTAAAAGCCTGCACATCCATTCACATTGGCTTAATACCACATTAATATTTTCCATCAGGCTAAGAAGTACACTGTTTTTTGATAGTACATGGTTTTACTACACATTTTGGATAAAAAGCTCTTAAAGAATTTGAACACAATCAACCATATTTATTGAGCACTTACCGTGTGCAAAACACGGTACTGAACTTTTGGAAGATTACTGTGATGTTGGAAGAAACTGTTATACCTATGTACTAGTCAAGGGAAAGTTACTATAGTGCAGGTTTTCAGGATTATAATTCCTACATTATAGAACTGAGTCAAGTTCTCTTTGTCATTATAAAGAGCCACGAGAGACAAATCATGACAGGTACACAATCACTCCCTTTGGTTCAATAAGCAGCTCAATATTCTCTCAGTAAGCAGCAGAATAAAACATTGGCTCACAAAGCTTCGACCTGATCGGACAACCTTGCAATTGCCCTGTGAGGACTTTTGTGAAAGAGAGAGGCTGGAGTAACCACCAGTTATAATAAGCTGCTTGTGTACAGGAATCAATTTTACCGCTGATATCACACTCTTGCAAGTATTTAGTAAAATGGTCAGCCTACAGAAGGACTTCAATAAATACCAAGGGCTGACTCTGTTCTTCCCTTACCATAGTGTCATTACATGAGAAGTCACCAATCCCTGGAAGTTTGGACCTTGGAAGTATTCAACCATTGCTGTGGGAAAATGGGAATTTTTCCCAGCGTGCCAGGCCAGAGTAATCTGGTTTATCTAGAGCAATGGCCAGTGACAGCAAGAGCCAAAACGAAAAGCAATAGTCAGAGCCGGGCTCTCTGTCGTTCAACAGGAGTGGGTTGGAATTTTTTCACTGGTACAGAACCCCTAGGCCCCCTGGCCATCCTATGGGGACAATGAATTGCTGTCTGTTCTGGTAACTCTTTGGAAGCCCTAACTGTAGAGAAAAAGTGGAAAGAGCATGGGCTTGGGAGTCAGAGGAGCTGCGTTCTAATCCCGGCTCTGCCAGTTGCTTGTGTGTGACCTTGGGCAAGTGACTTAACTTCTCTCTGCCTCAGTTTCCTCAACTGTAAAATGGGGATTTAAATCCTACTCCCTCCTACTTAGACTATGTGGGACATGGACTGTGCCCAATCTGATAAACTTTTATCTACCCCAGAACTTAGAACAGTGGTTGACGGATAGTAACACTTAATGGATATCATGAAAAAAGTCAACTTCCCTGTGCTTTATTTTCTATGATGCCCAGTTCTTTTTAAAATACATCATTGCATTAAGAAAATGAGCTGGTTTATCTATGCTGCTTCAAACTGTGAGAAGCAGCGTGGCGCAGTGGAAAGAGCATGGGCTTTGGAGTCAGGACTCATGAGTTCGAATCCCAGCTCTGCCACTTGTCAGCTGTGTGACTGTGGGCAAGTCACTTAACTTCTCTGTGCCTCAGTTCCCTCATCTGTAAAATGGGGATTAAGACTGTGAGCCCCACGTGGGACAACCTGATTCCCCTATGTCTACCCCAGCGCTTAGAACAGTGCTCTGCACATAGTAAGCGCTCAACAAATACCAACATTATTATTATTATCATTATTAACAGTATATTAGCTGCAAAGGCATTGCCAGTACAAACAGTCTAGTCTCTAGTAGATTCCTATACTTTCTTAGATCCCATGCCGACACACTAAAGGCAGGTCTCTTCTAAGTTCCTTCCTCTCCTCCCCACTGGGACACACATCTCTCACCCAGATCATCAAGTTCATTTCTTTGCTAGCCTTCACACTCCTTTTTCAAAGTCTTTAAATCCTCATACATTCATACATTGAATTCTTTGTTTCCATTATGTGGGGGAACAGAGTTTATCTGTGTCTTAAGAAAATGGCTCCATTTTCTGTTATATTGGAGTTCTTCCTAAAGAAAACATTAAGCTTGAAACCTTGGGATCCTGCAAAATTACTAAAATAAAATAGCATGTTTTTGAATATATAGAGAGCCCCACTTTTTAACACAACTTTTTTGGATGAGAAAAGTAACTCTTCAGAGAGGATGGACAGAGGGAAGAGAGAGGAAATGAGTGTATTTGTTTTTTACACTATGTGTAAATTGCTTACTGTGCGCCAAGCACTTTGTACTATGATAATTTTTCAGTGGGAGGGGGTAGAAATCACCTCAGAAAACTGGATAGAGGAAAGAGCAGAAATAGCTTTGTACATGGAATGAGACAATATTTTTAGACTTATTCTGTGCTCAAGAATTTCATAAAGGAAGGACTGAGGTCCACTGGAAAGGCTGCTGTCATTATTCAGACGGGAGAATTTTATTCCCCTGCTGCCTGTGACTTATAGAATAGCCCCTGCCATCCTTCAGCTTCTACATCAGTAACAAAAATGGCAATAATATCTGCCTCGAGTAAGATTCCAAACTGTTTAACATTCCCAAATGAAGACTAGGAATAAAGGACTTTATTTAAGGCACAGAGCATAGAGACCTTTTAGCTTTCATGAAAAATGTGTTCATTGCTTTTTTTTTGGCCATCGACATCTTTGTCGCTTAGGAAATTTCACTTAATCAGAAAAGTGAAATAATTGCCAGAAGTCAATTGTTCACGGGCTTTTTAAATCATCCTTTTAGGAACTTAGATGCCAGGTGCTGTCAAAAGCTGTCAAAATCTAGAGGATTTTGTTCTGTCAATGTGACAGCTAGATTAATATATCACCTGATAAAAGGAATTTCATTGACTATTCAGAGATGTGAACCTGACTTCTGTCTTTTATTTGGGTTAATTTTCTGATTGGATCTGACGATGAATAGCATTGCTTTCTTTGCATATTACAGTTTAGGTCCGAGAGAGCAAAAAATCAATCAGTGGTATTTATCAAGCTTCGTACCAAGCACTTGAGAGAGCATGCAATCAGACCTCAAACGCCATCCTTCCTTCCAGCATTCCTATGAACCCTTCAGTAAAATATCTACATTTCTTCTCTTTGTATGGTAATTTAATTAAAGTTGTCTTTCCTTCCTCCTTTCACTTGATCTCTCTAAGGTAATATTTTATTTGATATTATCCAAATCCTCCCACTAATCCCATTCAAGTCTAAACCAGAAGCAGACGACTCTGACTCAAGCCTTTGGGTCCCCCTTTATTTTTCCTGGCGTAGAGATTACTCTTGTCACATGAGACGCCTACTGTAATTGTTCTCGGCTTTTAGCGCTTCTCATGTTGCACTCCACACCCTCCCCATCCTTTTAACAGGTATCTTCTCCCCTGTAGGTGGAAGAAGGCTTCACAAAATAGAAATGCCATTTTGTATTTACAAAGCACCTTTTCTTTGAAAAGCTCAAAGGAGTTTTCAAACAGTGTCATCGATTCTGATGGAGGAAAGTGAGTGACAAGTATTACAATTCTTGTTACATGGGGGAAAATTCCTTCATTCGTTCAATCATATTTATTGATCGTGTATTGTGTGCAAAGCACTCTACTAAGCTCTTGGGAGGGTACAGTAAAACAACAGACACAATAGGGTAAAATGACTTATTCAGGAGCACCCGGTTATGGAAGGAACTAGTGATAAAATTCTGGGTTCTTTCTTCCCAGCCCGTTCCTATATTTTAATAGCATCTTTTAGGAACATACCATCCTACTATACTGTGGAAACAAAGAAAACACATTTTGAAATTCTATCACAAAAGTGGAGGGGAGGAGATCACAAATTGCAACCCATTTGATGGCTCTAAATTCTGTATCCTAAGCTCTTCCACCTCCAAATCCCATTCATCAAATTTAAAAAAAAAGGAATCAATCAATGTTATTTATTGAATGCTTACTATGTGCAGAGCACTGTAGTAAGCACTTGGGGGAATGTAATATAACCGAATTAGCGCAAATGTTCCCTGCGCACAATGAGCTTACAGTCTAGAGACATTCATGTGAATAAATAGCATATAATATAAAGATATGTACGTAAGCGCTGTAGGGTTGAGGGTGGGGCAGATATCAAATGTCCAAAGGTTACGGATCCAAATGTGTAGATGATGCAGAAGGGAAAGCAAGTCAGGGAAAAGAGAGGCCTCTTGGAGGACATCTGACCGTGATAATGCTTTGAAGGTAGAGAGAGTGGTGGTCTGGCATAGATGGATGGGGAGGGAGTTCCAGGGTGTGGGGGGGGGAGTCATGTATAGTAATTTTATCATACTCTCTCAAATGTTTAATACTGTGCCCTGCGTAAGTGCTGTAGGATTGGGGGTGGAGTGAATATCAAATATCCAAAGGTCACAGATCCAAGTGCAAAAATGACACAGAAGGGAGAGCGAGTC
The DNA here is from genome assembly GCF_004115215.2 of Ornithorhynchus anatinus. NCBI lineage: Eukaryota > Metazoa > Chordata > Mammalia > Monotremata > Ornithorhynchidae > Ornithorhynchus > Ornithorhynchus anatinus. The sequence continues at coordinate 33,535,949 of NC_041739.1, forward strand.
GGGGGGGAAAGGGCTTAATCGGGGAAGCCCTCTTAAGGATATGTGACCTTAATAATGCTTTGAAGGTGTAGTGAAGGGTGGTCTGGCATAGATGGATGGGGAGGGAGTTCAAGGGTAGGGGGAAAAATCATGTATGCTAATTTTATCGTGCTCTCCCAAATGTTTAATACAGTGCTCTGCACACAGTAGGCATTCAATAAATGCTACCGGTTGATTGGCCTGGGAACCCAGAGTATTAAGAGGTGAGGGCAGAATAACAGCAGCTAATGGGGACTATTATATACTAGTTTCTCCTTCTTCTTAGACTGTGAGCCTCATGTGGGACGGGGACTGTGACCCACCTCATTAACTTTTCCTTTTTTCAGAGCAGTTGTTAAACGTTCACTATGTGTCAAGCACTGTTCTAAGCGCAGGGATAGGGACAGGTTGAGTAGGATAATAAGTTCTCTGTGCCTCAGTTTCCTCAACTGTAAAATGGGGATTAAAGTACCTGTTCTTCCTCCTACTTAGACCGTGAGGCCCATGCAGGACAGGAACTAAAGTGACTTGACCTCCTTGGGCAGCAGGGCTTGCACAGCAGGTGAGTGGGATTAGAACTCAGGCCCGCTGATTCCCCAGCCCATTCTGTTTCCACTAGGCGATGCTGCTTCCCAGGGTATGGAACAATGCTTGTCACTTCTCTAGACTATAAAATCATTGTGGGCAGGGGATGTGTCTGCCAACTCTGTTGTAGTGAACTCTCCCAAACTCTGCACATAGTAAGCACTCGGTAAATACCACTGAGAATAATAGGTGCTTAATAAATACCATACTACTGTGACCGCTACTAATAACAATAATACTAATAATGCTGCCCTTACCAGTGTCCTGCTACATCTTCAGCTTCTGCTGCTATTATGGGGTAGGTTATTTCCTGCCAGAATCTGAGTGGGTCTATTGAGTTTGGTGAACATGTAGTTTATTGGAAATAACCATTTATGTCCTGAATCAGGACAGGACAAGCTCAGGCATGGGGCCTGTATCAGATCTGATTGTTCCGGACGTACCTCAGTCCGGCACAGAGTATGCGCTTAACAAATTCCACAGCTTTTCATGCTTTGAGTTTGGCAGTCTGATGGCTGGAGAGAGAAGCCGCCCTGAAAAGCCAGACCTGCTAGGCAGCAGCTAACAGGGCAGACTAGCAGCGAATCCAAAGGCCAACACGAGGAAGGGCCAGCCCAAATCTGTGTGGCAAGCAGCAGGCCAGTCCTGAGTGATCCAAACGACTGTGGCCAAAACCGTTGTCACAAGTCAACCAGTAGGTGAACTGACAAGAGGCTGATAATGTTTCCTGCTGTCAAGAAATGTGGCTTTAGAATCTTTCTGTTTGGGCAAAATGACATTTGTTTTTCCCTGTGCAGTCTCAGACACTGGCAGGAAATGGATATTACAGACCTAAAATGATCTATGCTCCACTTAGCTGAAAAACTAAGAACTTATTTCCTCAGAACTAGTATTTCATCTGCACATACTTCAGGTGTTTGTTTTTCCCACCGAGAGAAAAATAAGTGATCCAATGAGGTAACTTTCCACTCGGACTCAAGAACTTTGTGTTTCCCACTAATGAGGCAAGCAATCTAGGCCTTAACTGTTGCTAGTCTTCGTTGTAATACACTATAACATCCCCTGAAATAAATTATAAATCCATGGAAAAGGTCCTTCGGTTCTAAAACTGGCTTTTCCAAGTGGTTTTCTAAATCTTAGTCAAACCTTTTATCACTGAATCACTTGTGATAAAGTAATCCCCTGTTTTCATTTTTGTCAGATAAAAATGTAAATGGAATGCTTCAGCCCTTTGGTGTCTTGGTAGTTTTTGGAATCACCCTCAGCATTTTGTTCTTAATCCTTAATGCCATTATGATCAAAGGCAACATACCCTGATGACTACTTCATTTGCAACAATCCTCAGAGGAAATGCAAATTTCTGTCTCTTTCAGAGTCCCTTAGGGAGGAGTAGAACATCACTTGTACTTTGTATATTTAATTCCATTACTTTTTCCACAGAGTCTGAAAAATCCCTTGCAGAATTTTCAGCAAACGTTATGTTTGAGAGTTAAGACCAGAAAATTCCAACCAAAGAGGTGACAGAGAGTCTATTAGTAAATATGTAGAGATATAGATATGTAAATCTCAATCTATATGTAAAATATATATTTTGTTTATATATGTGTATATATATTAAATGCGATATGCTAATAAATAAATCGCATTTGTTGAGCGCTTACCTTGTGCAAACACCACACTAAGCACTTGGGAGACTATAACATATCAGAATTTGTAGACACATTCCCTGACTCCAACAAGTTTATGGTCTCGAGGGGTAAATCCAAGACTGACAACATGACCTGGTCCCCGGCCCACGTAGGATTCTCAAGCTAACTGGGCCTAGACAGATATAAAAAGTATACAGAGAATATCTAAAGAAAAGTGTAATATAAACTAATGATATATTATTTTGGATAGTTGAATTTGCAATGTTAAACTAAGTAGTTCGGAATTGTACTTGGAAGAAAGAGTCCTCTCTGCTCCAGGTAACGGTCACTGATCACAACTGCTACATTCCCCAAGCGTTCAAAGTTTTGAAATTCTGAAATGGAGAAGCTGATGCCCTCAACGACCTGGGAGTCAGGTGACCTGGGTTCTAATGCTGCTCACCACTTGCCTGCTGTGTCATCTTAAGCAAATCACTTAACTTCTCTGTGCCTCAGTTTGCACAAGGAGATAAGGCTGTGAGCCTCATCTGGGACACGGAGCGCGTCCAACCTGATTAACTCGTGTCTACTCCAGCGCTTAATACAATGTGTGGCACGTAGTAAGTCGCATAGGAAACATATATATCTCTTATTTGTTTTTAAAAACTTGTGAGATCCTGAAAGTTCAAACCGTAATGCAATTCTTCAACACAAGCTGCCTGACAGCCATAAATATTACATTATTCAGCATCTCATAAATCTTCATGAAGCCTAAACCTTCTATTCTGAGGCAGAATAACTATTGCTGCCTATTGCTATGCATTGTTGCTGAGCCTGTGAGGATGCTGTAGAACAGGAGCTACTATTAATAGTCATATATGAGCAACTAATGGGCGATTATTCAGTGACCCTACTTTGGAAACTAATTTGACTTGACGCTTAACTTTTTTTTTCTCTAAATCGTGAATAGGAAATTCAAAAAGACCCAAGCCATATGGTTTTAAAAATAAACTTAAACGAGCATTATTCTTTTGGAGGAATTAATTAGATACCAGCTATGGAAAATAACAGTGATGGCAAGAAAATGAATGCAGGAATAGACGAAATCCCCCAGGGTTCCAAGAAAAATTGATTAGGAGAGTATCTTCCAGCAGTCTGTTGACCCAGAAGAAAAATAGTCAAACCGTCATGTGTGACAATGGGAGAGGGGAAGCCAGCTGGCATGGCATTGTTGTGTCACCAAAACAAAGGGCAAATAATTACCCTGGAATTGAAGTTAGTTAGGCAGCTAGATGACCCCAAGCGGGCCGGGTACTCGGAATGGGTATCTGTTGAGTCTAGAGTATTCGGTTGGCCGTTGGAAAGCTGTGAGAAGCAGCATGGCCTAGTGGCAAGAGCACGGGCTTGGAAGTCAGAGAATGTGGGTTCATTCATTCATTCAATAGTATTTATTGAGCGCTTACTATGCGCAGAGCACTGTACTAAGCGCTTGGAATGTACAATTCGGCAACAGATAGAGACAGTCCCTGACCAATGACGGGCTTACAGTCTAATCCGGGGAGACGGACAGACAAAAACAAGACATTCTAATCCCGGCTCTGCCGCTGTCTGCTGTGTGACCTTGGGCAAGTCACTTAACTTCTCTGTGCCTCAGTTAGCTCATCTGTAAAATGTGGATTAAGTCTGTGAGCTCCACATAGGACAACCTGATTACCTTGTAGCTACCCTGGTGCTTAGAACATAGTAAGCACTAAAGAATACCATAATTATTATTGTTATCATTGCTACCCAGACACCTGGGGCAGAAAAAAGGGAGCTGGAGAGATGGGCTAATTGATTTCTGGTTTGGTAGACCTCTTGAGGCTAAAGGTGGTGTTTGTTAAGCACTTACTATGTGTCAAGTACTGTGCTAAGCACTTGGGTAGATACAAGGTAGTGAGGTGGGACACAGTCCCTGTCCCACTTGGGGTGCACAGCCTTAATCCTCCTTTTACAGATGAGGCCCAGAGAAGTTAAACGACTTGCCCAAGGTCACACAGCAGACGTGTGGTGGAGCCAGGTTCAGAACTCGCAAACCTTCTGACTCCCAGGCTTGTGGTCTTTCCACTAGCCGTGGTGCCCCCCTCCCCAGTATGGCACAAGGGACTATATCCAACCTGATTACTTTGTCTCTACCCCAGTGTTTAACATATATTGTTATCATTATTATTATGACATGCTCCCCTCCACCATGGACTTCCTATACCCCCAGGTGACAGTGTTGGGGGAGGGATTGTTCAATTTCTGTTCTCTGACATGGAGAAGATGGGAAGCCTGGCCAAGATGCCTACAGCCTCTGGAACAAGTTCTCAGAGGCCCCCAAAACGTTTGTGAACACTCATTGTGGAACTGGGGAGTTACAAAGCCATCATAGCTTTGCCCTTTAGACATGTTAAACACTCTTCTCAAGCACTTAGTATGGTGCTCTGCACACAGCGTTCAAAAAATATGATCGACTGAATGATCGATTGACTCGCATAGCAATCGACAATTCACCTTCGATCATCTCCTTCCTCCCCCAGCCTCCATATTTCCCTCACCTGAGCCATGATCTCTCCATCCCATGTCACGGCCCTTTCTGGACTGAGGCATCTCCCTCCCTCTCCTGTTCCCTCTGCCTCCTTTTCCCTTGCCCTCTGTATGTAGCCGAACCATCCCACTATTTCCTGTCGTCTTCATCTCTTTTCCCCTTCTTTCTGGACGCAACGTTAATTGGCCGACACGCTCTCAACCTCTAAATTCCTTTTGCAGTCACTCAGAAGTCCCGGAGTGGGAGCGTGTCAGCCAATTTAAAGGTTCAGAGGGGTTGATTCAGAGAGCAACTCAGCCTCATACTGTGTAGATCCACTAGATGACTGCGGAACTGTACGAGTCAGGCATTCGGTAACCGACCGACAATCTTCCTCATACCTCAGGAATGAGAGAAGGCTGAGAAAGGATTGAGGGAGTTTTAGGCAGGGCCATCTTCAATCAGCCGCCCGCTGGTTCAAGAGGCCGTCCCTCCCGTGATATGTGACCCTATCATGCCATGACACGCCCAGGATGTGGGATACATTGTGATGTCATCAGATTGCAGTGCTTTGCCACTTGTTTTACTGAGACAGTGAGCTACATGCAGGACAGAGACTGTGCCCCACCCAGTAAACTTGTATCTACCCCAGAGCTTAGAACAGTGTTTGATGCATAGTAAGTGCTAAACAAATGCCATAAAAAAGTGGCAAAAAGATGGTTTCCGGATGACCCAAAAAGTGAATATGCCTGCCGCTAGTCGCCTAACCTACCGTTAGGGTTTTACTCCTGCACTGGGCGCACGACCCTAGTGAGGTTTTTACCACCCAATAAGCGGAAAGCAACATCGATCTCCGTAAATGGCAATCTTGTGTTAATACTGTTGATATACCATTCAGATCGACTGCAAAGGAACCTATTTTCTATAGAAAAATCAGTCAATCTACAAATACTGATTGAGCAACTCTATGGGAGATTGCAATATATTAGAACATAATAGATGCGGACATTCTAACACTGAATTTGTTTACAAGACCATCACTATTGAATGAGTGCAACGAAAGAACAGCTCTCAAATGGTATCCCTACCGTTGTTGCTAAATGTGTCTGCCAGATGTACAATTACCTATAAATCTGCATCATTTAATTTCATTTATGGTCAGACCCATTTTCATGTCTAAACTTTAGCCAGCACATCTGGACATCAGCTTCCCTGTGGTAAATTAATGAGATCAGATCCTACCTGAATGTTAATGTTAATTTAAAAGTTGCAAATGCCATTCTTGTCAATCACATTTATTGAGCACTTATTGTGTGCAGAGCACTGTCCTAAGCCCTTGGGAGATTATAACAGACATATTCCCCACTGACAGCAAGTTTACAGTCTAAAGGTCTTGTGACCTGTTTATGTGAGCAGGAAAAACAAATCTAAAGATATTCATTGATGATTTGGGTCAAATTAAATATAAGACTAGACATAGATAAATATATAAGGTATAGACAGGAGTGCTGAGATGGCTGATGGAATAGCTGGGAAAGAGGGTGATTAACTAACAAATCCAGATCTTTTGAATTGCCTGATTTTAAATCAGTCTTGTTATTTTTGTTTCTCTTCCCTGGTCTTTCTTCAAGTTCTCCATCTCATCCTCCAGTTATGGGGCCTCAAACTTTCTCAATTTGGAAGGCCTATAATACAAGGATTATTTCATCAGTCCATCTTTTTTTTTAGGAGTAATTTGGGTGTTTCCCCTATTCTTGTTCCTGTCAGAATTTGAAAGCCTAGCTCTGCCTTGCCTCATCAATTTTCCGGGACAGTTGTGCCTTAACCATCACTAGACCATCTAAGTATCAGGAATACTGGAGCGAACGTCAGATTCAGATGTGCTATTTTTTGAGGGAATTAAATATAAAATGTCCAAGTCCCAAAGTGAACCAAACTGAACCAAATGCCCAAGAGGTAGTTCCGCAGAAGATGTGACCAAACTGGGAACAGTGGGAAAAAGAGGATGGGGGAAAGCGATTTGTTGAATGAAAAAGGAAATGAGGAAAGTAAACATCTGATAGGCCTCCTAGGGGACTTCAAGAGGGAGTTTGTGTGGTAAATATTTGCCAAAAGGAGTAGTTTAGGTGGTGTTAACAATCCCTTGGTGATTATGAGGTGGTTGTTATCCAAATGCTGATAAGGATGAAGGGGTCATTTAAACTACTGGCAAATAGGGTCTTTTGGGCCTTCCTTTGTGGGTGGGGGTGGGGAGAGGCTCCGAGCCAATTCACTTGGTGTGATTGCAGTTTCACCTCCGGTAACAGCCATGATTAGGAACTGAGAAATAGGGGAGGAGATCGTATATCCTTTCCCAGCTTCCTCCTAGGGAGCCAAGCGAATAAGCAAATAAATCCCAGAGTGCCTTGGCAGGTTGAGGAGAGAAAGCAGACAGTGATCTCTGGGACTTTGGGTTTCATGCCTCAAGTTAAGAAGGGTGGGATCCCGGGATGTCTGGGGTCCGACTTTCTGATAGGTCCGACTTTCTGTTCTTTTGCAAACTGGACTGTGGGCCGGTTGTCCGGTAGGGATTGTCTCTGTTCGTTGCTGAATCGTACTCAGTACATATGACTGAATTGAATGCGTGAATGAAACAGATTAATAATGACGGTACTTGTTAAGCGCTTACTATGTGCCAAGCAATTAGGGGTTTGGATATTTTCGGTAGAAATGCTCAAGAAGCGCCTTGATCCCAGTCCACCGAGTTGAAGCCTAGCCCCGTTAGCTCATTGAGGTTAGGGAATACGGCTACCGACTCTGTTGTATTGTACTCTCTCAAGCGTACAGTAAGCGCTCAGTTAAATACCATTAAAGGTCACTGAGGGTGAAGAGAGTCTGAGATTTTCTTCCCCAAGACCATGCTGTACTTGCCAGACTGGCTTATCTGACGGGTTATTATTATGGTAATATTAACTGGTATTAAGTTAATACCAAATTAAGTTAATACCAAAGTCTAATATGGTAATATTATGTATTAAGTTCCTTCTCCGTGCAGAGCACTGTGCTAAATGCTGGGAGAGATTACACAGGTGGCAGGTCCTTGTCCCTTTTAGGGCTCAGGAAACCTTCCCAGGCTAGCAGCTCCTATGGATAACCTGCTGCTGAGATCTGGACTGATTAGGTGTGGATTCTGGGGAGTAGGACAAATATTAACTAGGCCTCCCTGTGTGTTTCAGAGCCCAAGGGTCAGGTGTGGGTGGATTTGGCTCAGAGGACAGAGCCAGGGCTGGGGAGTCAGAGGTCGTGGGTTCTAATCCCAGCTCCGCCGCTTGCCAGCTGTGTGACGTTGGGCAAGTCACTTGACTTCTCTGTGCCTCATTTCCCTCATCTGTAAAATGGGGATGAAGACCGTGGGCCTCACGTGGGTCATCCTGATGACCTTGTATCCAGCGCTTAGAACAGTGCTTGGCACAAAGTAAGTGCTTAACAAATACCAAAATTATTATTATTATAATCCTGGCTCCGCCGCTTGCCAGCTGTGTGATTTGGGGCAAGTCACTTAACTTTTCTGTGCCTCATCTGGAAAATGGGGATTAAAACTGTGAGCCCCACGTGGGACAACCTGATCACCTTATATTCCCCGCAGCGCTTAGAACAGTGCTTTGCTCATAGATTTGTCCCGGCACAGGACTCACAGTTCTCAAATATAAAATAATAATAATAATGGTGGTATTTGTTAAGCGCTTTCTGACTCCAAATGAATGCTCCATATCTGCCCCATAGTGTTTTGGAGTAATGCAGCGTGGCTCAGTGGAAAGAGCCCGGGCTTGGGAGTCAGAGGTCATGGGTTCGAATCCCGGCTCGGCCACTTGTCAGCTGTGTGACTGTGGGCAAGTCACTTCACTTCTCTGGGCCTCAGTTACCTCATCTGTAAAATGGGGATTAAGACTGTGAGCCCCACGTGGGACAACCTGATTCCCCTGTGTCTACCCCAGCGCTTAGAACAGTGCTCGGCACATAGTAAACGTTTAACAAATACCAACATTAATGGATTCTAATGTCTGATTAATTCTAGCTATAGGTTAGGAAGTTATCTCAAAACTCATATCGATCAGACTCGGAGAAGATTTCTGTTTAGACAAAAGTCCTTTTTTCAATGGTGCTTTTTCATTCATTTAATCATATTTATTTAGCACCTACTGTGTGCAGAACACTGTACTAAGTGCTTGGGCGAGTACAATACAACAATAAACAGACACATTCCCTGCCCACAGTGAGCTTACAGTCTAGAGGACGAGTTTACACCATACTGAACACTGGGGTAGACACAAAGTTGTCAAATTGGACACTTCCCCTGTCCTACATGGAGCTCACGGGCTTAATCCCCATTTTACAGATGAGGTAACTGAGGCACAGAGAAGTTTCATGACTTGCCCAAGGTCACCCGGCAAGTCCCTTAGGAGGCCTTTCGAGGACAGGAGTCTCTCTGGTCCAGATTCATTCCCAAACCGGTTGAACTAATCTTTCTGAGACCAGAAGGGAGTTTTGGCAAGGGGCCACAGGCTGGGCATATAATTGCATTTAAAAAGGAACATCAAAGTCTAACCTTCACCTTCCAGGGATTATATCATCATTCCCCACCCTTACAAAACACTCAAGTAGACTCCCAAACCACTCTAACAGTTACTATTGAATAACCTCTTGTTCATGCCTACTTGAATTTGAATCCAGTTTTCCAAAGTGCCAGTTTAACAAGGCACTAAAGCTTTCAGCTTGGTAACACACCCTGTTTATTAATGTGGCAAAATGTACACCAAAGCTGCCAAAAAGACTTAAAGAATAATGGGAAGGAAAGAAGAAATGAATGCTTAAGAAGATGCTCATCAAGAATTTATTCATCCTTGTCCTGGTTCTACATCTGTATATTTTACAGCGTAAAATGAATCCATTTAGCTTGAGCACAAAGCATAGCAGCCATGATACTCAATAAACATAATCCAATTTGGGCCATGAATCACCTTTGACACTTTTCATAGCCTTATTGGAAAAGTCATTCACTTGAATTGAGGCCAAGATCTGGCTAATGAGTTTATAAGATCATTTGCGGGGTTGCTTTCCTTCTTCATTATTTTGGAAAGCACATTCATTTTCATTAAAAAGGAAGGAAACTCAAATCCAATGCCTGGAAGTCCTGTGACACAGGAAACCTTAGTCTGAAAGGCATCTTTTCATTTTTGTCCCTGCTTTTAGACAGATTTGGAATCGGATGGCTCCGTATCTGGCAGAAATGATAAAACTATCCATCAGGGGTCATTAGAATTTTCCCAAATCACGGCCCCTGAGCCAGCCATCAACAACATTTTCCTTTCCTAGAACATGAGCGAGCTTCACTGCCAGAGAAGCTTGTCCGCTGGCCAGCCTTGAATGTGCCAGTGGATTCAGAAAATAGACCTGCTATTTGAATGTTTGGTTAGCATTAATTCCGGCTGCCAAAGGGGAATCAGTGGGGCAAAGAAGAACACGATCTGACTGCTGGAGTCGCTACCCGACATGGCAAATTCTCAGCTTAGCCTCGAGAGGCCAATGCACAATACTGGCATAAAAACTCCCAGCCCGCTCTAAAACCAGGATGAAATATAGCTGCCGGTATGTCTTAAAAACAGGTTAGAAGGAAAGCCAGTAAATTTTCTACCAACTTACCCAGGACCTAGGCTTCAAGGCTGTCCATCACCTTGCCCCTTCCCACCTCTCCTCCCTTCTCTCTTTCCACCGCTCACCCCGCACGCTCCGCTCCTCTGCCGCCCACCTCCTCGCCGTCCCCCGTTCTCGCCCATCCTGCCGTCGACCCCCGGGCCGCATCCTCCCGCGGTCCTGGAACGCCCTCCCTCCTCACCTCTGCCAAACTGATTCTCTTCCCCTCTTCAAAACCCTACTTAGAGCTCACCTCCTCCAAGAGGCCTTCCCAGACTGAGCTCCCCTTTTCCCTCTGCTCCCTCTGCTCCCCCTCTATCCCCCCACACCTCTCCTCAGCTAAGCCCTCTTTTCCCCCCTTTCCCTCTGCACATAGTAAGCGCTCAATAAATACTATTGAATGAATGAATGAATGAATTTCTTAACCACTTTAGGCTGTATTAGAGGGCTTGCGGAACCTTTCCAGGTGCTGCGCAGGCTAAAATGATATTGTCTTTTTCAAAGAGCGAGAGTTGACGTGGCTCTCCCCAGCTAGGACATTAAATCCGGCTTAAACATCCTCAGCTCCTGGCAAGGGTCAATCCAAAAAATCCTTTCAAGGGTCCGCGATTGTTAGGCTTTCTTCTCTAGACTGTAAGGCAGGGATCATGTCTACTAACTCTACTGTACTGTGCTTTCTTAAGTGATTAGTCCAGTGTTCTGTGTGTAGCAGGTGCTTGAATACCACCGTCCTACCCATTTTAATATATCTATTTGATCCGAACTTTACAGTTAGGCAGTTCACCCGAAAAATCTTGAGTTTGTTTGCAAAGTATGTCGTGTTCTTCAGGTGACTTGTGTGAACCTACCAGGATTGTTACTGGATGTATAAAAGATTAATTGGGCATGAAAATAATTGTGGTATTTATTAAGCAGGTATTATGTGCCAAGCACTGTGCTGAGTGCTGGGTGAAAACAAAACAAACAAATTTGGCTCATAATTTGAGGGAGGGAAAACAGGCATTGTATCTTCATTTTGCAAATGAAGAAATTGGGACCCGGGAAAGTGACTTACCCAAGATCACACAGGTAAATGGTGGAGAACCCAGGTCTCCAACCCCCAGTCCTGTGGCCTTTCCACTAGGCCATGCTACTTCCCAGCAGGGCCAGCATGGTTGTGCTCTGTTTCTCAAATGAACTATTCTGGCTAATAATGAGGTCATTATGGCTTATTTCACTTCAGTATTTTATCTTTTCTGGGCCTTTTATTCTATTCGGTCCTTCTGTGTGACCCACTGTCAATAACCTTAATAGTATCCTTCAGTACACCTCCCGTTTCCTCCATCTCCTTTAGCTGAATGTCTCTGTGTCTCTGCCTTACATAACTGGAAAAGGCTGATCCAAGACTCACCTTCCTCCAATTTAACCTCAGCTAAAATGCTCTTCTGACACATGAGTACGGAATTGCAAACTTCCCTATCCCCAACTCTGTAAACTTCCACTCATGAATTTTGGGAAAAAAAAAACAAAACATGAATTGTGGCCACATTCTCTTAGCCCAGAAGGAGTTAGTTTTCCTGTATGTGTTCGAAAAAATGTATACTGGCTCCAGTGTATCCAATGGGCTTTATACTTCTCCCCCAAAAACTTTGGCAACTCACCCAAACTTAATTATACATTTAGTCTCACCTGGTTTTTGTAGCTTGTGTCATTTGGAAAAACTTCCAGTTGGTTGCAAACCTGAACTGTAAAGTAATCTCCCTTCCTTTGGGCTTTCTCTGATTCATCTCACATTTCCATCAACAACTTAGCAATTAATACCAATCAATTAAAAAATCATATTGATTGAGCACTTACTGGGTGCAGAGCACAGTACTGCGTGCTTGGAAGAGTACAATACATCAGAATCGGTAGACATAGTCCCTGCCCACAACAAGCTTACAGTCTAGAGGATGAGACCATTTAGCGAGAGACTGTTTTATGTGAAGCACTGTAATAAGCACTTGGGCGAATACAATAGATGGAAGACATGATCCCTTCCCTCAAGGAGTAGTGATCTGTTTGTGCTAATTATTCACATATTTTCATTTCCTGTCTTTTGTGCATATCTCTTTAAATGATATATTATAAATCATTTATTTATCTTAGTGTCTGTCTCCCTCTTGGGCAGAGAGCTCACTATGAGCAGGGAATGTGTCTGCTAACTCTGTCGTATTGTACTCTCCCAAGCACTTAGTACGGTGTTCTGCACATAGTTATGCACTCAATACATACCATTGATGGATTAAATTTTAAATACGGTACATTTGCCAGTTTTTAACTGTCTCCATCAGGGCAGGGATTATGTCTTGAACTTCTTTGATATGTTCACTTTGTGACCATTACGGTGCACTCAGAAAATATTGTAGACATTCAGAGTGCCAAGGACATCCATTTCCCCATCTCCTGCCAGTCCAGAGCTTTATTGGTCTAGAAAAAAGCTTACAAATCCACAAGCAAGAATACATTTCCCTGTTTCCTCCACATGCAGCAATACAATGAATGATATACCATGAACTGAATAGCTGCTGCATAAGTGTTCAGAAATGAACCAATATATGGCCCTTACCATGCCTAAAGATCGATCAATCAATCAATCAATCATTGTATTTATTGAGCACTTACTGTGTTGTACTAACCACTTGGGAGAGTACATTACAACAGAATTAGTAGACACATTCCCTGCCCGCAACAAGCTCGCAGCGTAGAGGTGGAAGGGATGTGGAGACTTGGGGGACCTCTTTGAGGCATTTATTTTTTATTTTTTGCCTGTTATAGTACGCCTTTTTTAGGAGGCTCTTCCTATTCTAATTATAAAGGCTAGGAGGCCAAAGCGCATGACTGGCTAAATGTGTCTCATATAGGCGAGGACTTGATCATCAGAAAGTGACTTGATTCTCTCATATGAGAACGCTTTCTGACACTCACCAGTCGATCGTATTTATTGAGCGCTTACTCTGTGGAGAGCACCGTACTAAACACTTGGGAGAGTACCACACAACAATACAACAGACACATTCCCTGGCCACAATTCCCTGGCCACAATGAGCTTACAGTTTAGAGGGGACCATATAACCATCTTATTTCACATTTCTTTCGAGTAGCAGACTCCCCTTCAAAAATAAAATTGGAATTGTTCATACTGGTGCTTCTTAGAAAGATTTTTCTAGCAGCCTATGAGTTCCACCTTATAGTTCTCATATCTTTTTAGAGTAATTCTCTTCTCCATCTCATTTGTTCTCGTCCCTTAATTTTGATCCTCTCCGCCACCATCTAAAGAGAAACTGTTCCTTTAGAGGTTGCCTCCTGCGTGGAATAGAAATCTTGTTTGAGAAGTCTAAGTGAAAAATGAAATGGGCTGCAGATGCTTATTTTTATCATGTTCGAATCCCAGCTGAAGCCCCTCTCTGTTTCTATTGCTAAACGCCAGGATAAGAAGACCTTAAGAGCCATGGAATATAGTCTTTAACCAACTGCTTCCCTTTGTGATCCACTTGCTTTTAGAGATAGCCTGGGATGCCTTTCAAATAAAACCAACAAATAAAGCCTTGAAATAAACGGAGAATGTGTGAACGTATGGCCGTTCGTCCAGCCGTTCCTGTTTTCCACCGAAAAAGAAAAAGTACGAAACTCGCAGCACCAAAATCCGCACATCAAGTAGTTTCCAGTGATTGTTGGAATTCTTCTGATCCTATTTTGTCTAGACATCAATTGTTGGCTGTTCCACCCAGTTAAAACTGCAGCAAGCAGTTCGGGTCCTGCCAGAGTCAAGCTGCTTTGGCAGAGAAGTCTCTGGGTTAACTTCCCCGTTCCGCTCTCTCCGGGAGGACGTGGTCCCAAAGGGGCTCTGACAGCCAAACCGCTTTCAGTTAAATGTTTCCATAGAGGGATGGATCCTGCTGGAGGATCCTACTCTCCACAGAGAAGATTTGCAATTCTAAATACCCACCACAGCCAGAAACTGCTTCTGGGTGGGGATGGTTCGGACAGGGCTCTGGAAATACCCTCCTGTGTTCTCCTCCGCTTAGACCAAATGGGAGAGACCTAAGGAAAGCAAGACACAGTCACACGACTTCGGATTCCTGTGGCGACTCAAGAGAAGGCTAAATCAACAGTGGAATGAAAGGAAACAGGTATTAAGTCTCAGCAACAAATCAATCTAACTGGTGTCTTGGGGCCCCGATGTTAGTTACATTAATTCATTCATTCGATCATATTTATTGAGCACTTTCTGTGGGCAGAAGACTGTACTAAGCGCTTGGGAAAGTACGTCATAACAATAAACCGACATATTCCCTGACCGTAACCAGTTTACAATTTAGCTTCTCCATCCTTACCATTTGTATATAAAAGTACTTAATACGCAGTGCAGTGCACCCAGAGGGTACTCATTAGTACCATCATTAAAAATAATCATCATCAGCTATGTGACCCTGGGCAAGTCACTTAAGTTCTCCATGCCGCAGGGACCTCATCTGTAAAATGGGGATTAAGATGGGGAACCCCACGTGGGACAACCTGATTACCTTGAATCTACCCCAGTGCTTAGAACGGTGCTTGGCACAGAGTAAGCACTTAACAAATACCAACATTATATTATTATTATTATTTATTGAGCACTTACTGTGTGCAAGCACTGTATTAAGCACTTGGGAGGTACAATATAACATCAAATCCATTCCCTGCCCACAACGAGCTCACAGTCTAGAGGGGGAGACAGACATTAATAGAAATTAATAAATATATGATGCACTAAGAAATTATAGATATGTACCTATGTGCCATGGGTAAGGGAGAGAGGATGCATGAAGGAGCAGACATGAGCGGTGCAGAGGGAGTGGGAGAAGAGGAGAGGAGGGCTCAATCAGGGAAGCCTTCCTGGAGGAGATATGCCTTCAATAAGGCTTTGAAGTCGGGGAGAGCAATCATCTGTCCGTTATGAGGGAGAGCGTTCCGGGCCAGAAGTAGGGAGTGGGCGAGAGGTCCGCGGCGAGGTAGACGAGATGGAGGTAGAGTGAGAAGATTAGCACCAGAGGAAAGAAGTAAGTCTGCTGGGTTGTAGTAGAAGAGTAGCAAGATGAGGTAGGAGAGGGCAAGGTGATTAAATGCTTTCAAGGAGTCAGGCATAATACCAATTTTATGGGGTTGTGAGACAGAAAGGATGGTGGTGCCATCCGCAGTGATAGGAAAGTGAGCAGGAAGACAGGGTTTGGGTTTAAGTCATATTAAGTTTGAGGTGACGGGAGGACGTCTAAGTAGAGATGTCTTGAAGGCAAGAGGAAATGCGAGACTGCAGAGAGGGAGAGAGAGAGATGGGGGCTGGAGATGTAGATTTGGGTGTCATCGTCATAGAGGTGATAATTGAAGCCATGGGAGTGAATGAGTTTTCCAAGGGAGTGAGTGTAGATGTTGAAAAGAAGGGGATCCAGAGCTGAACCTTGAAAGATACCCACAGTTAGGGGGTGGGAGGCAGAGGAGGAGCCTGCAAAAGAGATTTGAGAATGAGTGGCCAGAGAGAAAGGAAGAGAACCAGGAGAGGACGGTGTCAGTGAAGCCATGGTCGGGTAAAGTTTCCTGGAGAAGGGAGTGGGTGACAATGTCAAAGGCAGCTGAGAGGACGAGGAGGATCAGGATGGAGCAGAGGTCACTGGTGACCTTAGAGAGGGTGGTTTCTGTGGAGTGAAGGTGGAAGCTGGATTGGAGGGGATAAAGGAGAGAATTGGAGGAAAGGAACTTGAGGCATTTACTTAATAAATGCTGTTATTACTGTAATAATAATCATGTTGGTATTTGTTAAGCGCTTACTAGGTGCAGAGCACTGTTCTAAGCGCTGGGGGAGATACAGGGTGATCAGGTTTCCCATGTGAGGCTCACAGTTAATCCCCATTTTACAGAGGACGGAACTGAGGCACAGAGAAGTGAAGTGACTTGCCACTATATGTATCCATATCTTTGGATTCATAACGCTCATTTACGAATAGACAAGGTCACAGAGTAGACAAGTAGCGGAGTTGGGGTTAAAATCCTGGTCCTTCTGATTCCCAGGCCTTGCTCTGTCCACTAGAACACACTGCTCAAACATACAGAACTTCATGGTGAGGGGAATTCTAAAGTAAAGGGAATTTTACAGGAGAAAGCGATTGTCTCAAAAAAAATCGGTTGGTCCAATCGATTAGTATTTATCGAGCACTCGTTCTAAGCAGAGTACTGTACTAGGCACTTGGGAGAGAACAACAGAATTCATAGGTGTGATCCCTGCCCTCAGGGAGTTTATTACAAAAACTCGGGCATCTCCTCTATAACACGCCACAGTTTTCTTGGTTTATATTTGATTTTGTAGACTTCCAAACTAACCCCAGTGGCTCAGTGGAACGATCACGGGCTTAGGAGTCAGAGGTCATGCGTTCTAATCCCGGCTCCGCCACCTGTCAGCTGTGTGACTTTGGGCAAGTCACTTAACTTCTCTGTGCCTCAGTTCCCTCATGTGTAAAATGGGGATGAAGACTGTGAGCCTCACCCCTGATTTCCCTGTATCCACCCCAGCGCTTAGAACAGTGCTCGGCACATAGTAAGCGCTTAACAAATACCGAAATTATTATTATCATGACATCGCCGGTCAACTCTCTTCCCCTCTTCAAAGCCCTACTGAGAGCTCACCTCCTCCAAGAGGCCTTCCCACACTGAGCTTCCCCTTTTCCCTCTGCTCCCTCTCTGCCTCCCCTTTCACCTCCCCTCAGCTAAGCCCCCTTTCACCCCTTTCCCTCTGCTCCTCCCCTCTCCCTTCCCCTCCCCTCAGCACTGTGCGCATTTGTATATATTTCTATTACCCTATTTATTTTGTTAAGGAGGTGTCCACCCCCTTGATTCTATTTATCGTGATTAAGTTGTCTGGTTCTTTGTCCATCCGTCTCCCCGGATTAGACTGTGAGCCCGTCAGTGGGCAAGGATTATCTCTATCTGTTGCCGAATTGTACATTCCGAGCGTTTAGTACAGTGCTCTGCACATAGTAAGCATTCAATAAGTACTATTGAATGAATGAATTTCAGAAAGTGACTGAAAGTTGATATAGTTGGCTTTAATAACTGTAGTGGGAAACTCTGGATTTTACTGGAGGCGGGGGTCCTTTGTGTCCCCTTCCAATATTTCTATCCTATCCCAGATTAAATCTGTCACATTCTCTGGATTTTTTCCCAATAATCGAAAAGTTTGGAGCCCTCCGGTGGCTAAGGCATATGTCTTAAATCCGCAAAATACCTGCAAACCAGGACATCCTCGCGGAGTAGTTGGAAAGACTTCTTGGGTTTACTAAGGTGTGGGACCAGCAAGATGGAAAGAGTAATCCAAGTGCAGAAAATCCGACGTCATAAATCCTAATTGGGGTCTTGAGTATTCTATCATCAGAGGAGATCAGATTCATCGTCACATCTGTAAAAATGAATCGCAGGTTAGTTCAAGAGACACGGGTTTATTTTTATTAGTAGTAAGTTAATAAAATACAGGCAGAAGCACTTTCCAAATGTACTGTCTTTTTATGTGGGTAAAATCTTTCCTTAGCAAACTACCCCTCATTTGCCAGATGAACACTCGGGGCCCGGACGTTTACAGACCACTGCGGCACCGTGAAAAAGTACGAGGGCGGACAAAGAAGGAGCAGAGTGGATTTCTGGGTGGGAAGAACTGAACTTTGTACTTGGTGAGATTTATCATCCTCTCCCACATGCTTAGTTCGGTGCCCTGCTCACAGTAAGCGGAGCGTAGTCAATCTCAGTAAAGACCGTTGACGGATAGATAGAAAGGGAAATGAATCAAATTTTTGTTTTTTACACTCTCACTCTAGTTTGTAAGCATCTCTGAAGTCCTGTTTATTGTTCCTTCGAGGAACCTCAGCAGTGCTTGGGGCAGTATGGAGGAGGAAGAGATTATCGAAGGGTGTTTTTTAAAATTTGTTTTTAATGGCATTTATTATGCACTTACTACGTGCCAGGCATTGTCCTAAACTCTGGGATTCTCCTCCGGCTGGCCTTGTTGACCGATAATTCTCCTCCAAAAGATCTTCCACTATTTCCTAGGGAGACAGAGAATAGTAGTCGGAAAAGCACTAAGAGAGAAAATGGGCCATGCACCCTAAATAATAATGTTGGTATTTGTTAAGCGCTTACTATGTGCAAAGCGCTGGATAATAATGTTGGTATTTGTTAAGCGCTTACTATGGGCCAAACACCGTTCTAAGCGCTGGGGTAGATACAGTGTAATCAGGTTGCCCCATGTGGGGCTCACAGTCTTCATCCCCATTTTACACATGAGATAACTGAGGCGCAGAGAAGTTAAGTGGCTTGCCCAAGGTCACACAGCTGACAAGCTGACAAGCGGCGGAGCTGGGATTAGAACCCGTGACCTATGACTCCCAACTCTAAATTAGAGACGGTGCTTTTCTTAAACGCATTATTTGACATCTTTTATTTTAACCTACCCCGGATTAATTGAAGAAAATCTAATTAACCTTTCTTTTGAATTTTCATATGAATTAACGATGAAGCTTCCATCCCCCAATATCTATTATTCTTCTAAATTGACCATACTTATGTCATTGTCTAAAGCAGGCATATTTATCTTTCCTGTAACTCTGAGGGCCGGTGTCAAAATGAAATGTTTCTGTGAGGATTTAATTGTAAATCATTTCACAGAAATGGAAATAGGCAATATTTGATTTTTCAAGTTAAAGTGAATGAGAACGGGAGGCAAAAAAAAAGCATCTATGAGAGGAGTTGACTGCTTTAATTTTTAAAACCTGTATAAATTTGGTTCATTTTTTATACTTAGTGCTGTACATTAATTTGGCTACTCACATTTCTATTTATGAAGTCATTCACCATGTTATCTGAGCACTCATGCATAAAGATGGTTATAAAAATTTCTCTATATGACAAAATCAATAGAATCCCACTTAATCACAAAACCTTCCAATAATCATTCAATCAGGGGCATTTATTGAGTGCTTACTATCTGCAGAGCACTGTACTAAGCGCTTGGGAGAGTATAATTCACTGTAAGCTCGTTGTGGACAGGGAAGGTGTCTGCTTATTGTTGTATTGTACTCTTCCGAGTACTTAAGAACGGTACTCTGCGCACATTCTACGCCTCAGTTACCTCATCTGTAAAATGGGGATTAACGGTGAGCCTCACGGGGGACAACCTGATGACCCTGTATCTCTCCCAGCGCTTAGAACAGTGCTCTTCACATAGTATTTTATTATTTATTTATTTATTGAGCGCTTACTATGTGCAGAGCACTGAACTAAGCGCTTGGAATGTACAAATCGGTAACAGATACAGTCCCTGCCCTTTGACGGGCTTACAGTCAAATACCAACATTATTATTATTATTGGCTCAATAAATGCAGTTGAATGAAAGAATGAATAGAATTAGTAGACATGATCCCTGCCCACTAGGAATTTTCCGTCTAGAGGGGGTGGCTGCAGACATTGAAATATGTACAAATAGGGGCAAATGGCAAGGTATAAGGATATGTATTTAAGTGGTGTGGGGCTGAGGGTGAGGTGCCTATTAAGTGCTAAAAGGACACGGATACAAATGGATAGGCAATGCAGAAGGAAAGGGGAGAGGGGAAAATGAGGGCTTAGGTGGAGAAGGCCTCTTGGAGATTCACTCATTCATTCCATAGTATTTACTGAGCACTTACTAGGTGCAGAACACTGTACTAAGCTCTTGGAATGTACGATTCAGCAGCAGAGAGACAATCCCTGCAGATGGTTTTGAAGGTGGGGAGAGTGGTGGTCCGTCAGATATGAAGGCCAGGGGGAGGATGCGGGCAAGGGTCGATGATGAGATAGAGAAAATCAAGGTACAGGGAGTAGGTTGGCGTTTAGAGGAGCAAAGTAAACAGATTGGGTCCTAGTAGGAAATCAACAAGGTAAAATAGGAAGAGGAGAGCTGACAGGGACACGGCCTTACACCTTAAAGATGAATACATTTGGTTTTCTAAAGGACCTCTTAAACTGAGCAACCTGTGACAGATATTCTGCTCGGATCTCCCACTGCTCCAATCCTGCTGCTAAATTCAAACAGAAGATTGTCAAAATCCTCCACTGAATTCAGTTCTCAAAAGAGCCCATAAAAAGAGAAACATCCTCTCTGGCAGTGACGGCCCAGGTTTTCTTGGGCCAACAGTGACTTCAGTGCACTCAGAACCCCTTAAATCTCCATTAGCTATATCTGCTGTGTGATCTTGGGCAAGTCACTTAACTTCTCTGGGCCTCATTCGCCTCATCTGAAAAATGGGGATTAAAAATGTGAGCCTCATGTGGGACAGGGGCTGTGTCCTACCTGATTAAATTAGAAATGTTTGGCACATAGTAAGTGCTTAACCAGTACCGTAATTATTATTATTACTGCAACTCTAAAGAGGGAATCAGGCTCTCTGGCTAGAGCTTCTGAGTGTTCTTCAGAGTTGCGTTCAAAGAGACTGTTACAGCTCATCCACCTACTGTCTTTAATTGCTTCTAATTTCTTACACCATTTGGGGAGATACCCTTGAGTTCACAGTTCATTGCAGGTCCTTCCTGTAACCATTTATTTACAAGGTAATTCATTTACAATGGCAAGAGGCTAACCCAGACGAAGTAGGCTTGCCCAGGTTTTACTTCCTTCCTCTTTATTAACAAATATTTCTAGGATTTTTCAAAAATAACATTTTTCAAATGAGAGACAAGTCATTTTGAACCAGGTGGCCGAGACGGAGTTTTCCCTCTAAAGTATTTTTTTGAGTTTGCAATTTTGGAGAAAGTAAATCCAAGGACCCAACCTTTTTCTTTTTTTCTGAATTTCTAGTGATAGTATTTAATCCAAAGACTCTTGCTATTCAGCTGTTTTGACAGAGAAAAGGAGACCTGCCCAGGTTGGGGACAAAATGATGTGAGGAACTGAAAGACTTTGTTTCTTCTGACATTTCCTTTCAGAGCTCTCAGAATTCTTCCCCATAGGTGTGGGGTTCTTAGAGATAGATGGATTCATGCTCTTTCTAGGCTCAACATTTCAGTGCTTGCTCATTTCACAATCAGCGTACTACTCTTCCCACTATCACAATATCACTCATATTTACTGAGTGCTTACTTTGTGCAGAGTACTGTACTATGTGCTTGAGAGAGTAGCGATATAAAAGTGTTGGTAGACACATTCCCTCCACAAAGAGCTTAGAGTCTAGAGGCCACGCTTAGAATTGAGAGAGATTTCTAAAATTCATGAAGGAACCCTTTTTTGCCTGACTAGAAGGTTGACATTAGAGGGGCAGAGTGTGCAGGCTGAGTTATACCAGGAGACCAGAAAGAGAAGGTAGGAGGGAGAGAGATGATTGCCTTAAAGCCAGTGGTAAGGAGTTTCTTTTTTGCCTGACTGGAAGGTTTTAGACATATTTTTTAGAGGAAGTCATTTCCCTCATTTCCCCTTGAAATCAAATCACTTTCCCTACTCCAATCCAACCACCAATCCTTCTTTCTTGTTACTCATCTTTAGGTAAACAGAATTGAGTGGTTAAATATTTCCAGAGTTAGAAGTTCTGTTGTTTTTTTTTTTTAAAAAAAAAAAGGGAAAGCATGCCTGCACAGGTTCCTCAGATAAATGAGGTCTGTAATACATTTATTTTTTAAAAAAATTGCACAATTGGAAGGAGAGAGAAAAAATCCATAACGCCCACATGTTCCCCCTCAAGATGTTTACTTCAGGCTTAAAAATGATTTAGAATGCATGAGATCTGCATGATTCCTGATCCTGAAGAGCCCTTCTGACATAGTTATAAAATGCAAGGATAGAAGGCACAGCTGAAGAGTGCAAATGAAGTGTGCTTATAATGAAAATGAGGATCAAAAAAGAAGAGAAGATGTTTTAGGAATAGAAATAGATTTTTAGGAATAGATTTTGAAAGGTGGGGAAACCCAAAGAGTTTGGCATTAAGCAACAGATTTTGGAAATACATTCTGGCTTTAAAGGTGAACTGAAGGGTTTTTAAAGAATAACTGATCAATTTTTTTCCGATCAACAACAGATGCAAACTGTGTGTGTGGGTAGGTATACATATACAGATAGATACTGTGTTATGAGTGTGTATATATATATATATATATATATACAGAAAAAGACAGATCTGTATATATAGAGAAAATATTAAATGATTTCTAAATAGAGGCATAAACTATTTTCTATTATAATTGGGGGGGGCAAGTTAGAATGATATTGAATAATTATTGTGTTTATAAGGTCCCCAAGTTGGATTTATATGGAATAATTATGGTGTTTATAAGGTTTCTACTATATGCAAAACCCTGGGATGGTTGCAGGATAAGCAGGCTGAACCCGGGCCCTGTCCTACATGGGCTCACATTGGAAGAGGGAAGGATAACAGGTGTCACAGATCCATTTTACAGATGAGGAAACCCCAGAGAGGTTAAGTAATCTGCCCCGGTCAGTCAGTCAAACTATTGAGTGCTCATGAGAGCAGCGTGGCTCAGTGGAAAGAGCACGAGCTTGGGAGTCAGAGGTCATGGGTTTGAATCCCGGCTCTGCCACTTGTCAGCTGTGTGACTGTGGGCAAGTCACTTCACTTCTCTGAGCCTCAGTTACCTCATCTGTAAGATGGGCATTAAGACTGTGAGCCTCGCGTAGGACGACCTGATTACCCTGTATCTACCCCAGCGCTTAGAACAGTGTTCTGCACATAGGAAGCGCTTAACAAATACCAACATTATTATTATTATCACTGTGTGCAGCACACTAAATTCAGCACTTGGTAGAATACAGTACAATAAATTTAGAAGATAGAATGTCTGCCCACAAGGGACAGGGATTGTGTCCAACTTAATTAACCTGTATCTATCCCTAAGCTTAGGACGGTGTGGGGCCCAATAAACACTTAACAAATATCATAAAAAATTTAAATTAAAAAGGAGCTTACAGCCTGGGCGGAGGGGAGAGAGACACCGAAATAAATTAAAGATAAGAGAAATGGCAGAACGAAAGGATATGTACTTTAGTGCTGTGGGGCTGAGGGTGGAATGGATGTCAAGTGCTTAAAGTGCTTAGATCCAAATGCAGAAGGGAGAGGGAGTAGGGGAAATAAGGGCATAGTCAGAGGGGGCCTGTTGGGAGGAGATGTGATTTTAAACTAGATTTGGAGGTGGTCTGTCAGATATGAAGGAGGAGGGAGTTCCAGGCCAGAGGAAGAATACGGGCAACAGGTAGGGGACGAGCTAGACAAGATCGAGGTACAGGGACTAAGTTGACAGTACAGGTGCAGAGTGTTCAGGCCGCAGAAAGGGAAGGTAGGAAGGGGAGTACTGATTGCCTTAAAGTCAATGGTAAAGAGTTTTTGGTGTTTTTTTGGAAAAATGATCCCAGCAGCTAAGTGAAGTACTGACTAAGCAGTGACAGAACTGGGACTAGAACCCTGGATCCTTGTTCTCAGTCCTGTTTTCTTTCCACCAGGCCACACTAATGTACCATAAATTGGAGTTCATGGGAAAACTGGAACCACCAAATTCCAGAGAACTATTTGGGGAAAATTGAAACATGGGCTCTAGGAAAGATGCGAACAGGCTTCTCTCATTCCGGGCTCTCCCTCAGACATAATAATAATGTTGGTATTTGTTGAGCGCTTACTATGTGCAGAGCACTGTTCTAAGCGCTGGGGTAGATGCAGGGTAATCAGGTTGGCCCATGCGAGGCTCACAGTCAATCCCCATTTTACAGATGAGGTAGGTGAGGCACAGAGAAGTTAAGCGACTTGCCCACAGTCACACAGCTGACGAGTGGCAGAGCCGGGAGTCGAACCCATGACCTCTGACTCCGAAGCCCAGGCTCCTTCCACTGAGCCACGCTGCTTCCCATGCGTGCGATGCTGATGGTAAAGAATTTAGCCATAGAGCTTTGAATAGATGGTCGGTAAGTGGCAGAGTGGCCTCAGATTCAGAGGACCTGGGTTCTAATCCTGGAATAGGATTTAATCCCCATTTTTGCAGATAAAGAAACTGAGGCACCGAGAACTTTAAAGTCACTTGCCCCAGGTCACCCAAGAGACACATGACGGAGCAGCGATGGGAACCCAGGACCTCTGAATCCCCGGACCGTGCTCTCTCTGCTAGGCCACGCCGCTCCTCTAATCTAGCAGGGGAGACGACGTTTGCCCAGACGTCTCTGCATGAAGCAGAAACTTCTAAACATCAGTTTTAAGGTGCTCTATCAGCTCACAGCCGTACTTAGCCCAGATCCTCTCCCACTACAACCCAAGAAACGACTCGCTTTTTCAATGCCACCTACTCACTCTGTCCTGGTGCCAACTCTTTCAGTTTACTCTTGTTCACGCCCTCCCTCCTTCCTGGAATTTCCTCCCCTTTCACATCGGGCAGACTGTAACTCTGCACATCTTCCAAGCCCTACTAAAATCACATCTCCTCCGGAAGCCTTCCCCCATTAATCTCTCCCCTTATTTCATTCGTTCATTCCATCGTATCTATTGAGCGCTTACTGTGCGCAGAGCACCGTACCGAGCACTTGGAAAGTACAGTTCGGCAACAGAGACGATCCCTACCCAACAAGGGCTCGCAGTCTAGAAGGCGGAGACGGACGGCAAAAACAAAACCAGTAGACAGGCATCGCTACCATCAGAATAGATAAATGGAACCATAGATAAAAGCACATCATTAATGAAATAAATAGAGCAATAAATATGTACAGATATATACAAGTGCTGTGGGGAGGGGAAGGGGGTAGAGCAGAGGGAGAGAGTAGGGGCGATGGGGAGGGAAGGAAGAGCAGAGGGGAAGGGAGGACTCAGTCTGGAAAGGCCTCCTGGAGGAGGGGAGCTCTCGGTAGGGCTTTGAAGAGGGGAAGAAAGTTAGTCTGGTGGGTGTGAGGAGGGAGGGCGTTCCAGGCCAGAGGTAGGACGTGGGCCAGGGGTGGACGGCGGGACAGGCGAGAACGAGGCACAGTGAGGAGGTTAGCGGCGGAGGAGCGGAGCGTGCGGGCCGCCGGGGTGCGACGCGTTTGGCGGCCCGGCGGGGACCGCTGCTCTGCTGTATCCTCTTGTCTTATGCCGTAAAGTCAGGACAAGACCGTATCCTCTTGAGCCCTTAACCTCAAAGCGTTTAGGTAATAGCATCAACTGTCCCATATCTGGCACTGCAAATTGGATCAAAACAGAGGGTCACAGAGGGGATTGATCCAGGCCTGGTCATCAGGGCAGTTCTTTTTTTTTTTAAAAATGACATTTAAGTGCTTACTATAGGCCAGACACTGTATCAAGTGCTGGGGTAGACACAAGATAATCGGGTTGGACACCCGTCCTCGTCCTGCAATACGATTCAGTCTTAATCCCCATTTTGCAGGTAAAGTAATTGTGGCACAGAGAAGTTAAGTGCTGTAGGGCTGAGGGTGGGGTGAATATCGAGTAATTAAAAGGAATATCAAGTTCTTAAGTGCATAGGTGATGCAGAAGGGAGAGGGAGTCAGGGTAAAAAGGCTTAAATGGGGAAGGCCTCTAGGAGGGGGTTTTAATAAGACTCTGAAGGTGGAGTGAGCGGTAGTCTGTTTTATATGAATGGGGAGGGAGTTCCAGGCCAGGAGGAGGATGTGGGCCATTTCAGCTGTCTTTACGGGAGGAGTGGACATTTTCTCTCCCATTATATTTGGCAGCTACCTTCCTAATGTAGTGGTCATTAAGGAAGGGGCCTAAATTTGTTGCCTTAAGTGAGTGCTCAAAGGTCTCTTTGGTACTCTGTAGAATGGGCTGGCCGAGAAGGTAAACTCCTCTCAGAACGCTCCATTGGCCTCAGGAAAATGTAAATAAACTAGTTCCTTTGTTCCCTGGCTAAGTATCTTCACCCCACTCTCTTTTCTGCAATTCCCTTACCCTATTTCAAGTGATAATGATTATGGTATTTGTTAAGTGCTTACTGTGTGCCAAACCCTGATCCAGGCCTGGTCATCAGGGCAGTTCTTTTTTTTTTTTTTTAAATGACATTTGTTAAGTGCTTACTGGGGTCGATAAAAGTTAATAAGGCCAGTGGTAGAGGCTGTCCCCCACAGAGCTCAGTTTAAATAGAAGGGAAAACAGGTAATCCCCATTTTACTGAGAAGAAAACTGAGGCACAGAGAAGGTAAGTGACTTGCCAAGGTCACACAGCAGGCAAGTGGCGGAGCCGGCATTAGAACCCAGATTGCCTGACTCCCAGGCCCATCCTCTTTCCACCAGGCCTTGCCACTTTTCAAAGAGATCAGATTGTAAATTTTGGAAACACCCTGTCTGTATGAAAAAACTGTCGGCGATCCAGCTAACAATTTTACAAATTACTTTTATTTAAACTTGTGTGACTGTTACATATTAATCTCCCAAATCCAGCTTTAGCATATGTTGAAATTAGGAAAACATTCATATGATTCCTGGAAAAACTATTTCATTGCTCTTAACCCAAATTCACAAAACAAAGTTGCCAGCTCATCGTCGAGTGTGTCTTTTGAGCCCAGAGAAAAAGGGATATTTCTAGAATTTTATAGTAACCCAATCTCTGGGGTTGTTTTTTTTTTGGCATGTGAGGGAGAGGATTGTCTGTTTTTTATTTCCAGTTTCAGAGTTTATTACTTAATTGTGGGACTGGGACCAATTCTGCTCCCTGGTGTAGCCACCTTAGAGGTTGACGAACTCTCTGAAAGTTGGAACAGCTGTGAACCTAATGTAGAGCACAGCTGTGGAAGCAAAGGAAGCAACCGTTGGGCACAAATATCACCACCTCTGCCAGTCTACAGTTCCCACATCCTCCTGCTCTTAGCGGACTGTGAGCCGGAACTGAAGCAGGCCTCCTCACTGTAATTTCTATCACCTTGTCCCGTGGCTGCACTGCTCTAAGAGACTTCGGGAATAGGTGGGTTTGACAGCTTGCGTTTATTGCCCTGCATCTTTTAATTTCTCCATCTCCCTCCTTATCTTTCCCTCTACTAGCTCCCTGGGGAATTCAGACCATTTCTCACCGGGAAACTCCAAAAAAAAAAAGGAGAAAAGAATAGGGTGACTATATGGCAGATGAAGCTGTCCTGTTGTTTTCTGTGATGTTTTTATCCTGTTGTGACTCCATAATAATAATAATGTTGGTATTTGTTAAACACGATGTGCAGAGCACCGTTCTAAGCCCTGGGGTAGATACAGGGTAAGCAGGTTGTCGCATGTGAGGCTCACAGTCTTAATCCCCATTTTACAGATGAGGTCACTGAGATACAGAGAAGTGAAGTGACTTGCCCACAGTCACACAGCTGGCAAGCAGCAGGGCAGGGATATGAACCCATGACCTCTGACTCCCAAGCCCGGGCTCTTTCCACCGAGCCACCCTGTTTCTCATGCCTTAGAGCTCTCCAAATACCCTCCTTATAGTCTCCCCCTCCAGACGTGGTGGACAGGAACGTGCCTGTTGTCATATTGTAATAATGGTGGTATTTAAGTGCTTACTATGTGCAAAGCACTGTTCTAAGAGCTGGGGGGATACAAGGTGATCAGGTTGTCCCACAGTCACAGTCTTAATCCCCATTTTACAGAGGCGGTAACTGAGGCACAGAGAAGTGAAGTGACTTGCCCACAGTCACACAGCTGGCAAGCGGCAGAGTGGGAATCTGAACCCACGATCTCTGACTCCCGAGCCCGGGCTCTTCCCACTGGACCACGCTGCTTCTCATGCATCAGAGCTCACCAAATACCCTCCTTCTCCAGTCACGGTGGACAGGAATGTGCCTGTGGTAATAAGGGTGGTATTTGTTAAGCGCTTACTATGTGCAGGGCACTGTTCTAAGCGCTGAGGCAGATACAGGGTAATCAAGTTGTCCCGTGTGAGGCTCACAGTTAATTCCCATCTTACAGATGAGGGAACTGGGGGCCAGAGAAGTGACTTGCCCACAGTCACACAGCTGACAAGTGGCAGAGCAGGGATTTGAACCCATGACCTCTGACTCCCCAGCCCGGGCTCTTTCCGCTGAGCCACGCTGCTTCTCGTGCATTAGAGCTCTCCAGACACCCTCCTTCTCCAGACACGGTGGATAGGAATGTGCCCGTTGTTATATTGTACTCTCCCAAGGACTTAGTCCAGTGCTTTGCCCACAGTAAGTGCTCAGTAAGTACGACTGAAGGAATGGAGGCCGTGCAGGAATCCATTCATTCAACAGTATGGAAGCAGCGTGGCTCAGTGGAAAGAGCCCGGGCTCGGGAGTCAGAGGTCATGGGTTCGACTCCCCGCTCTGCCACTTGTCAGCTGTGTGACTGTGGGCAAGTCACTTCACTTCTCTGGGCCTCAGTTCCCTCATCTGTAAAATGGGGAATAACTGTGAGCCTCACGTGGGACAACCCGATGACCCTGTATCTCCCCCAGCGCTTAGAACAGTGCTCCGCACATAGCGCTTAAATACCGACATTATTATCATTTATTGAGCGCTTACTATGTGCAGAGCACTGTACTCAAGTGCTTGGAATGGACAAATCGGTAACAGATAGTCCCTGCCCTTTGAGGGGTTTAGAGGAATGAAAAATAGATGTCCAAATATGGGGAAGAACGGAGCAGGTCCCTCCCGCCCAACTGCGAATCCCACTGGAGACGCAGCGCGGCTCGGTGGAAAGAGCACGGGCTTTGGAGTCGGAGGTCGTGGGTTCGAATCCCAGCTCTGCCGCTTGTCAGCTGTGTGACTGTGGGCAAGTCACTCCACTTCTCTGGGCCTCAGTGACCTCCTCTGTCAAATGGGGATGAAGACCGTGAGCCCCACGTGGGCCAACCTGATTCCCCCGTGTCTACCCCAGCGCTTAGACCAGTGCTCTGTACAGAGTGAGCGCTGAACAAATACCAACAGTATTATATGAGAAGCGGCGTGGCTCGGTGGAAAGAGCACGGGCTTTGGGGTCAGAGGTCATGAGTTCAAATCCCAGCTCGGCCACTTGTCAGCTGTGTGACTGTGGGCAAGTCACTTCACTTCTCTGGGCCTCAGTGACCTCCTCTGTCAAATGGGGATGAAGACCGTGAGCCCCACGTGGGCCAACCTGATTCCCCCGTGTCTACCCCAGCGCTTAGACCAGTGCTCTGTACAGAGTGAGCACTGAACAAATACCAACAGTATTATATGAGAAGCGGCGTGGCTCGGTGGAAAGAGCACGGGCTTTGGGGTCAGAGGTCATGAGTTCAAATCCCAGCTCGGCCACTTGTCAGCTGTGTGACTGTGGGCAAGTCACTCCACTTCTCCGGGCCTCAGTGACCTCCTCTGTCAAATGGGGATGATGACCGTGAGCCCCACGTGGGCCCACCTGATTCCCCCGTGTCTACCCCAGCGCTCTGCACAGAGGAAGTGCTGAACAAATACCAACATTATTATTATTAAGTGGTCAGTCCAGGCTGGTCCACTGGGAGGCCTGCAATGTGGTTTGGAGGCTCAAGGGATCAAGCAGGGGTATTGAGTGAGGGTGGACTAGGTGCACACTGCTGTGCTAAGCGCTGGGGAGGCGCTAATAGGACAGACTGGGGCCTCGTGGTGGGAGGCCACCTCCCCTCCCCCCCCCCCCCCCCACTTGGCATGAGAGACGCTAAGGACGGGCCCCGGCGCGCTCGTCCTCGTGACGGCCGTTACGTCAGCGCGGTCCCGTGACAGCCGGGCACGCGCGTCCCCCTCTCTCCACCCCCCCGCCCCGAGTCGGGCGGACGGAAGTCTCGCGAGAATGCGGCCGCGGCTCTCCCCCGAGGAGGGAGGGGGCCGCCTTCATTCATTCATTCATTCATTCATTCATTCATTCATTCATTCATTCATTCATCCATCCATTCATCCATTTATTCATTCATCCATCCATCCATCCATTCATTCATCCATCCATCCATCCATTTATTCATCCATTCATCCATTCATTCATCCATTCATCCATCCATCCATTCATCCATCCATCCATTCATCCATCCATCCATTCATCCATTCATCCATCCATCCATTTATTCATCCATTCATCCATCCATCCATCCATTTATTCATCCATTCATCCATCCATTCATCCATCCATCCATTTATTCATCCATTCATCCATTCATTCATCCATTCATCCATCCATTTATTCATCCATTCATCCATCCATCCATTTATTCATCCATCCATCCATCCATCCATCCATCCATCCATCCATCCATCCATCCATCCATCCATCCATCCATCCATCCATTCATCCATCCATTCAAATTTATTGAGCGCTTACTGGGGGACACACTGTACTAAGCGCTTGCAAAGTACATGTCGGCCCCAGAAAAGGGAACCGAACCTTATAGGAGGAGGGAAGGCTTGCCCGAGGGAATGGGGTAGTTATCTTTTTTTTTTTTAAGCACTAACTATGTGCAGAGCACTGTTCTAAACGCTGGGGTAGAGACAGGGTCAGCAGGTTGTCCCACGTGAGGCTCACAGTCTTCATCCCCATTTGGCAGATGAGGGAACTGGGGCCCAGCGAAGTTAGAGAAGCAGCGTGGTTCAGTGGGAAGAGGCCGAGCTTGGGAGTCAGAGGTCATGGATTCGAATCCCGCCTCTGCCACTTGTCAGCTGTGTGACTGTGGGCAAGTCACTTAACTTCTCTGGGCCTCAGTTCCCTCATCTGTAAAATGGGGGTTGAGACTGTGAGCCTCACGTGGGACAACCTGATGACCCTGTATCTACCCCAGTGCTTAGAACAGTGCTCTGCACCTAGTAAGTGCTTAACAAATACCAACATTATTAAAAATAGGGATTAACTGTGAGCCTCACGTGGGACAACCTGATGACCCTGTATCTACCCCAGCGCTTAGAACAGTGCTCTGCACGTATAAGCCCTTAACAAATACGTTATTATATTGCACTCTCCCAAGAGCTTAGGAATAATAATAATAATAGCATTAAGCGCTTACCATGTGCCAAACACTTCTAAATCCTAGGGTGGATACAAGGCGATCAGGTTGGACACAGTCCCTGTCCCCCATGGGGCTCAGTCTTAATCCCCATAATTATATTCGTCATTATGGCATTTGCTAAACACCTACTACATGCCAAGCACTGTTCTGAGGGCTGGGTGAGCAGGTTAGACTGTGAGGCCGTCAAAGGGCAGGGGCCGTCTCAATCTGTTGCCGACTCGTACATTCCAAGCGCTTAGTACAGTGCTCTGCACAGAGTAAGCGCTCAATAAATACTATTGAATGAAGGTTCCTTTTAAATGGTACTTGATGGTATTTTATTTAGCGTTTCCTATGTGCCAGGCACTGTACTAAGCGCTGGGGTGGAGGGAGAAGCGGCGTGGCTCGGTGGAAAGAGCCCGGGAGTCAGAGGTCATGCGTTCGAATCCCGGCTCTGCCCCTTGTCAGCTGGGTGACTGTGGGCAAGTCACTTCACTTCTCTGGGCCTCAGTTACCTCATCTGTAAAATGGGGATTAACGGTGAGCCTCACGTGGGACAACCCGATTACCCTGTATCTACCCCAGTGCTTAGAACAGTGCTCTGCACCTAGTAAGCGCTTAACAAATACCAACATTATTATTATACAAGCAAATCGGGTTGGACCCAGTCCCGGGTCCACGTGAGGCTCACAGTCTTAATCTCCATAATAATGATGATATTTGTTAAGCGCTTTCTACGTGCCAACCGTTTTAAGCGCCGAGATAGATACAAGGTGATCAGTTTGGACGCAGTCCCTGTCCCACATGGGGGTCACAGTCTTCATCCCCACAATCATAATAATGTTGGTATTTTGTTAAGCGCTTACTATGTGCCGAGCACCCTTCTAAGCGCTGGGGTAGACACAGGGGAATCAGGTTGTCCCACGTGGGGCTCCCAGTCTTCATCCCCCTTTTACAGATGAGGGAACTGAGGCACCGAGAAGTGAAGTGACTCGCCCAAAGTCACACAGCTGACAAGGGGCAGAGCCAGGATTAGAACCCACGACCTCTGACCCCAAAGCCCGTGTTCTTTCCAGTGAGCCACGCTGCTCTTCTTATGTGCCAAGCACTGGGGTAGATAGAAGGTAATCGGGTTAGACGCAGTCCCTGTCCCACATGGGGCTCCCAGTCCTAATCCTCATTGTGTAGACGAGGAAACCGAGGCACAGAGAAGTGAAGTGACTCGCCCAAGGTCCTACAGTAGTGACTTCCAGGCCCCGCTCTTTCCACCAGACCATTTTGCTTCGCTAGTACAGTGCTTTGCACACAGTAAGCGCTCAATCTGGGTGATTGGCTATTGCTGACGGGGTTGGAAAGCGGAGACCCCCACGGCCAGCGAGAGGGCAGGTACTGGGCCACGGTTGCTTCTGCATCCGCCCGGTAAATGACAACTTGCCGGAGGGTGAGGTAGTCAGCTTCTTTTTTGATGGTAGTTAATGGTATTTTATTAAGTGCTTCCTATGTGCCGGGCACTGTACTAAGCGCTGGGGTGTAAACCCGTCGAAGGGCAGGGACCGTCTCTATCTGTTACCGATTTGTACATTCCGAGCGCTTAGTACAGTGCTCTGCACATAGTAAGTGCTCAATAGAATACAAGCAAATTGGGTTGGGCCCAATCCCTGTCCCGCACGGGGCTCGCAGTCTTAATCCCCATAATAATGATGATATTCGATAAGTGCGCCACCAAGTAGCATGATGTAGTGATCCAAGATGGCCCCGGGAGTCAGAAGGTCATGGGTTCTAACCTTGAATCCACCACTTGTTTGCTGTGTGGCCTTGGGCCAGTCACTTCACCTCCTCTGTGCCTCAGTTACCCCTTCTGTAAAATGGGGATCGAGACTGTGAGCCCCACGTGGGACGGGGGGAGGAGGGATCGAGACTGTGAGTCCCCCGTGGGGCAGGATTGGGTCCAATCCGATTTGCTTGTATCCCCCCCCCAGCGCTTAGTACAGTGTCTGGTACATGGGAAGCGCTTCATAAAATACCATTAAAAAAAGAAAACAAACCCCCTGAGCGTGGCTCAGGAGGTTTACACGTGGAGAGGGAAAGAGAGAGAGGTAGAGATCTTCCTCCCCCGAGGTGGAGCGCGAAAGGACCTGCCCCAAATTAGCCCAACTGTAGCAGGTGACCACATCCCCACTGTGGCAAGGCAGGCCCAGGTGGAATCAATCAATCAATCAATCCATCAGTGGAACTGGAGGCTTATTGGGTGCTGAGCGCTGCTAGACACGTGCTGCTGGTCCGAGGCTCACACCCAAGCCCATCTCCTGGATTGGGGTGACGAATCTTTTCTTCATTCGATCATCGTCTTTGTTATTAAGAATGGTATTTAAGCGCTTGCTGTGTTCTAAGCGCCGGGGTAATAACAATGTTGGTATTTGTGAAGCGCTTACTACGCGCAGAGCACTGTTCTAAGCGCCGGGGGAGATACAGGGTCATCGGGTTGTCCCACGTGAGGCTCACCGTCTTCATCCCCATTTTACAGAGGAGGGAACTGAGGCCCAGAGAAGTGAAGTGACTTGCCCACAGTCACCCAGCTGACAAGGGGCAGAGCCGGGATTCGAACCCATGCCCTCGGACTCCCGAGCCCGGGCTCTTTCCACTGAGCCACGCTGCTTCTCGGGGTAGCTACGAGGTATTCGGGTGATCCCACGTGGGGTTGACCCTTTTCATCCCCACTTTACAAAGGAGGTGACTGAGGCCCGGAGGCGGCGTGACGCCTCCAAAGTCCCGCAGCTGACAAGTAGGGGAGGTGGGATTAGAACCCACGACCTCCGCCAGGCCCGGGCTCTCTCCACAAAGCCGCGACGGATTGAGCCCCTACTGTGTGCAGAGCACTGTGCTAAGCGCTTAGGAAGGTACAAGGCGGCAACAAATAAGGACCGTCCCTACCCAACGAGGGGTTCGCGGCCTGCAAGTCTCTCCTCTCCCACGCAGCCCCCCTGCGTCCTCCTCGGCCCGGGAATTCAGTTGGAATCGATCGATCTCTAACGGTATTTATTGAGTCCTTTCTCCAATAACTCTAATGATGGCATTTCAGTAATAATAACGTTGGTATTGGTCAAGCGCTTCCTATGTGCCGAGCACTGGTCTAAGCGCCGGGGGAGACACAGGGGAAGCGGGTTGTCCCACGTGGGGCTCGCAGTCTTCATCCCCATTTTACAGATGAGGTCACCGAGGCCCAGAGAAGTGAAGTGACTGGCCCCAAGTCACCCAGCTGACAAGTGGGGGAGCCGGGATTCGAACCCAGGATCTCTGACTCCAAAGCCCGGGCGCTTTCTACTGAACCCCGCCAAGCGCTGTTCTAAGCGCCGGGGGAGATACAAGATATAATCAGGTTGTCCCACGTTGGGACTCACAGTCTTGACCCCCCCCCCATTTTCCAGGGAGGGAACTGAGGCCCAGTGAAGTGATTTTGCCCAAAGTCACCCGGCTGACAAGTGGCAGGGCAGGATTAGAACCCACGACCTCAGACTCCCCAGACTCTTACCACTGAGCCAGGCCGCCTCCCTGCCCGGACGCGTTTTGGGCAGGGATGGTCCCTGCTAATTCGTAGTGTACTCTCCCGAGCGCTTAAAACAGTGCTCTGCGCATCAAAAGCGCCCAATAAATATCACTGTGTGATGGCCTGAGAAGCAGCGTGGCTCAGGGGAAAGAGCCCCGGTTTGGGAGTCAGAGGTCGTGGGTTCTAATCCCGCCTCCGCCACTTAATAACGTTGGGATTTGTTAAGCGCTTACTATGTGCGGGGCACTGTTCTAAGCGCCTGGGGTAGATACAGGGGCATCAGGTTGTCCCACGTGAGGCTCACAGTTAATCCCCATTTTCCAGATGAGGTCACTGAGGCCCAGAGAAGTGAAGTGATTGCCCACAGTCACACAGCTGACGAGTGGCAGAGCCGGGACTCGAACCCATCACCTCTGATTCCCAAGTCTGGGCTCTTTCCCCTGAGCCGTGCTGCACTTGTCAGCTGTGTGACCGTGGGCAAGTCACTTCACTTCCCTGGGCCTCAGTTCCCTCCTCGGTAAGAGAGAAGCGGCGTGGCTCAGTGGAAAGAGCCCGGGCTTGGGAGTCAGAGGTCATGGGTTCGAATTCCGGGTCCGCCACCTGTCAGCCGGGTGACCGTGGGCGAGTCACTTCACTTCTCTGGGCCCCAGTTCCCTCCTCTGCCAAATGGGGATGAAGCCTGGGAGCCCCACGTGGGACCACCTGATTCCCCTGCGTCTCCCCCAGCGCTTAGCACAGTGCTCTGCCCAGAGGAAGCGCTTAAATACCAACATTATTCTCCTCCCCCTTATTAGTCACCTCTTCTGCATTTGTGTGGGAGTGGGTGTGCAAATCTCCCCGTTAGCATTCACCTCTTCTTTCCCGCCCCACCTCCTACGGGCGTGCACTTGGGTGTCAATGCGGGGGTGTGTGTGTGTGTGTGGTGTGTGCAATGATCCCTTATTATTCATCTCTTTCTCCCCCAGCTCCCGGCGAGCATTTGTGTGTGAGTGCGAGTGGGTGCATGTGTGTGCAGTTATCCCCGTTATTACCTCCTCCCCAGCCCCCCAGCTCTGGGTGTGCATTTATGTGTGTGTGCAGTTATCCCCGTTATTACCTCCTCCCCAGCCCCCCAGCTCTGGGTGTGCATTTATGTGTGTGTGCAATTATCCCCGTTATTACCTCCTCCCCAGCCCCCCAGCTCTGGGTGTGCATTTATGTGTGTGTGCAGTTATCCCCTTTATTACCTCCTCCCCAGCCCCCCAGCTCTGGGTGTGCATTTATGTGTGTGTGCAGTTATCCCCGTTATTACCTCCTCCCCAGCCCCCCAGCTCTGGGTGTGCATTTATGTGTGTGTGTGCAATTATCCCCGTTATTACCTCCTCCCCAGCCCCCCCCCAGCTCTGGGTGTGCATTTATGTGTGTGTGCGCAATTATCCCCGTTATTACCTCCCCCCAGATCTGGGTGTGCATTTGTGTGTGTGTGCAAACACCCCCCCCCGTTATTAGTCCCCTCTTCCGAGTCCCCCAGCTCCGTGTGGGCATCTGTGTGTGTGCAGTTATCCCCGTTATTATTCCCCTCTTCTTCCCCAGCCCCGTGTGTCCATTTGTGAATGCGTGTGTGTGCAAACACCCCCCCCCCCGTTTTTTGTGTCTGAGTGTGTGTGTGCAATTATCCCCGTAATTAGTCCCCTCTCCCAGCCCAGCTCCGTGCGTCCATTTGTGTGTCTCTGTGTGTGTAACTATCCCCGTTATTATTCACCTCTTCCTCCCCCAGCCCTCCAGGGGTGTGTGTGTACATAGGTGTATATGTGTGTGTATATGTGTGCAAACACCCCCGTTATCAGTCCCCTCTCCCTCCCCAGCCCAGCTCCGTGCGTCCATTTGTGTGTCCCCGAGTGTGTGTGTGTGCAAACTCCCCAGCTCCGTGCGTCCATCTGCGTGTCCCTGTGTGTGTGTGTGTGTGTGTGCAAACTCCCCAGCTCCGTGCGTCCATCTGCGTGTCCCTGTGTGTGTGTGTATGTGTGTGCAAACTCCCCAGCTCCGTGCGTCCATCTGCGTGTCCGTGTGTGTGTGTGTGCAAACTCCCCAGCTCCGTGCGGGCATTTGTGTGTGTGTGTGTGTAATTATCCCCGTTATTAGTCTCCTCTCCCTCCCCAGCCCAGCTCCGTGCGTCCATCTGTGTGTCCCTACGTGTGTGTGCAAACTCGCCAGCTCCGTGCGTCCATTTGTGTGTGTGTGTGTGAGTGCATCTGTGCGAGTGCGTGTTGCAACTGGAGGTTTGCAGCGGGGGGGGGGGGGGAGCCGGAGGCGGGGCAGCAGCAGGAGGAGGAGGAGGAGGAGCCCGGGGCGGCTTGTGTCTCCGGAGCCCGAGCCGCTCCGACCCGTGCGGCCCCTCTCCCGCTTCCCGGGGCCGAGGAAGGCAGCGGAGCCCCGGGAAGAGCCGCCCTCTCCCCCTGGTCCAGCTCGGTGGCCCGGGAGGGCGGCGCGGGGGGCGGCAGGAACAGCGGCAGCTGCCCGGGACCGGCCCGGATCCCTCCCGGTCCTTCCCTCTCCCTCCCGGCCGGTCCTTCCTTCTCGCTCCCTCCCGGCCGGTCCTTCCTTCTCGCTCCCTCCCGGCCGGTCCTTCCTTCTCGCTCCCTCCCGGCCGGTCCTTCCTTCCCGCTCCCTCCCGGCCGGTCCTTCCCGTTCCCTCCCGGCCGGTCCTTCTCGCTCCCTCCCGGCCGGTCCTTCCTTCTCGCTCCCTCCCGGCCGGTCCTTCCTTCCCGGCCGATCCTTCCCGCTCCCTCCCGGCCGGTCCTTCCCGCTCCCTCCCGGCCGGTCCTTGCCGCTCCGTCCCGGTCCTTGCCGCTCCGTCCCGTCCGGTCCCTCCCGCTCCGTCCCGTCCGGTCCCTCCCTTGTTCCGAGGCGGGGAGCCTCCGGCGGGCGGGCTCCCTTTTCCCTCCTCCTCCCCCCCTTCCCCGAGGCCCCCCACCATGGCCTCGACCCCCTGCACCCGCTTCACCGACGAGTATCAGCTCTTCGAGGAGCTCGGAAAGTAAGTGGCCCCGCCTCGGGATGCTCCGGCCGTTGGCGACCCCCGAGGCCGCAGCTGGCCTGCCCCTTTTGGGGGGAGGGGGGGTCTCTCCATTTGGGGGTGGGGGTCTGTGACACGGTACGGAGGAGCCCGGCGCCCCGGGGGCAACCTCGGCCCCGGTTTGTGCGGCTCGACGGCCCTCCTGGGCTTGGGAGGGGTCCGCCCAAAGCCCGCCGTACCTGCCCAATTCATCCGTGCCCAGCGCTTAGGACAGTGCTCCGCACCCCCCTAGATGGGAGCGGGTGGAGGGGGGCGGGGGGCGCCCCGCCAGGCCCCCCCGGGGCCGGATTTATCGAGGCCCGAAGTTCAACTTGGGGGCACGGTGGCTTTGGTCCCCGGCCAGGAGTGGTGCTGGCAGGGAGGGGGACGAGGACAACTCCTCTCCCCCCCCAAAAAAAAAAGAACCCAGGGATCCTGGCATCCAAGGGGGGGTCCCCTCCCCGACCTTTTCGGGGCACCCCATCGGAGTGTCACATCCTCCTCGGGGGGGCATTTTGGCTGGGCATCGTCGCCGTCCTCCCCGTGCATTTGCAACGGAGGAGCTGGGCCCGGTTGTAACCCTGCATGTGGGTGTGTGTAAGACCTACGGACTCCTGGCCGGGGAGAGGAAGCCCAGCGACAGCCCATTATCCAAAAAAGAAAAAAATCCAAATTGAGAGTGTTAGATGGGGGGCCGGTTTGCTTAAGCACCGACCCCGGCAGAAAATGCATTCCCAGCTGTGCTTCATCTTTAACTGGAAAACGTGTGTGTGTGTGTGTGTGTGTGTAAGACCTACAAACTCCTGGTCGGGGAGAGGAAGCCCCAGCGACAGCCCATTATCAAAAAAAAAGGGAAAAAAAAATCCAAATTTAGAGTGTTGGTTGGGGGGCCGGTTTGCTTAAGCACCGACCCCGGCAGAAAATCCGTTCCCAGTTGTGCTTCGGCTTTAACTGGAAAACGTGTGCGTGTCTGGATAAGGGAAGGGCGGATGTACGTTAGGGGACCGAATTGACCGTCGTGATTGCCGCTGTCATTTGATCGTAAAACATGGAGAATGTGTTGGGAAGAGGCAGCTCGATTCCGAGCTCCTCATTTCGGTGTCACGGGCCGGGGAAACCACCCTGCCAGAATTCAGTAGCCCACACAAATGTGCTCAATATTTATACTTTAGGGAAAGCCATGGCCGGATTTAGAGAGCCGGAGATAGCGCTCCTTCCTTTTTTCTTTTTTTTTTTTTTTTTAATTCCTCCCACCAAAATAAATGGGCAGCAGATTCCTTTCCACTCCCCCTCATCTCTGCTCTTCGCTTATTTTCACGGAGCATTTGGTGCTACCGGGAGCGGTGACTGCGAAATGTGTTCAGATTCCACTTGTGAACAATTGGCAGCCACGGTGTGTTTTGTCAATTCGACTTACCGTCGACGCCCCGTTGGCAGTTTAGAACGGCACCTTCTTCCGGCTGCTTCTCTTTGTCATTTTCTACCTCGATGTCATCCGTCGATTAAAAACACTTGCAGTGTCAGAGATGTCGGAGCGTTCGCGACCGGTTGAATTGATGCCGTGCCGGTTATTGGTTTTCAGGGGGGCCTTCTCGGTGGTGAGGAGATGCATGAAAATCCCTTCGGGACAAGAGTATGCTGCTAAAATTATCAACACCAAGAAGCTCTCGGCCAGGGGTGGGTATTTTTAACTAAATATCTTTCGGTTTGCATTTCCAGTTGCTTTCGATGGTTATTCTTTGATGTAAACGTCCTGAATTTGGAAGCTGAGTCTCGGGAGGATCACGAGAGTCCCTTCTCCCCCGCGTATCGGTCCTTTGTTTTAAGGGATACGTTTTAAATGGGGACAGAGGAACCGCTGAAGGAGGAACCATCTTTGGGATAAGCCGCCATCCCGTTTACAGCATCGCGAATTTGGGAAAAACTCAAATTCGAGGGGGTATGGCCGAGATCATTTTACCTTCTGCTGGTGTGAGGAGGCAACTTTGACTACGGGCCAGAATGGGGGAGGGGGAAAAAAAAAAAAAAGCGGCGTCCCTCATGGCTAACTTCTCTTCGTTCGCTTTTAAATATGGTGAAATAGGTCAAAACTTAATTGGATGGTACCGTGGTATTTACAGTCACATTTATTTCATTAAAGCATATTTAATGGTGTCGAGAGGAAAAATATGTGCCGTAATTTAAATGAACTGAAACGGGGCAGGCCTAATTTTGATGTTTACGCCTGCTGATAAGTACTTGCTCATTTCCATGCCTGAATATTCAAGTGTTTTATGTATGTGGTATGTATGGGTGGATGGGCCTCAGTTCCCTCATCGGGAAGACTGTGTTCCCCAAGTGGGACAACCCGATCACCCTGTATCCTCCCCAGCGCTTAGAACAGTGCTTTGCACGTAGTGAGCGCTTAACAAATGCCACGATGATGATTATATTTTGTGGGCTTCCAGTAGCTGCCTTTATTTTCCAGGACTAATGGGAGGTAGGCCCTGTGGTACTATACTATGTCCTTTTGGTAAATCCAGACTAAACGTTTCCTACTGGAGGTCTGGGGATTATGGATTATTGTGTGATAACATTATCTGCATGATACTCTTTTTTTTTTTTTTTTTTGCCATAGTGATGAGAATGGAAACGAACAAAGGGAAACCGTCTGGGCGTAAACCCCTTTTTAGTGGCCTGGTTGACTTCTGAGATAAAAGATTTGAGAATAGAAAGACCTGAAATCTGGCTGTAGGCAAATTCCATTTGTTTAAAAGTAGAACAAGGGGCAGATACTTGCCTTTGATGGCCCGCTCTTCAGCTCCGATTGAAGAGTTTTCCCATTCCGTCACAGATTCTACCGTTAAACGTGTGTGTAGCTTAAAATTGGAGTTAGGTTTTTGTCCCCATCCAATCGCGAACCTGAAGAACACCTTCTATAGGCTTCCGTAAGGGTAGCGTACAGGCTAAATTGGCATTAGTGAGGTGCTTAGAGGTTCTCTACAACTGTTCTAGACTTCAAAGAGAAAAGGTTGTGTGTTTGCTGGTAAATAATGACCTGGTGGCTTGAAGAAGTTACTGCGTCTCCGTAGGAGCCTATCTAGATATCGGATTGACTTGACCACAGACAATACAGCCCATTGAGCTTGATTGTATTTTGCGGTACCTAAGTAACAATGCAGACAAAGCTTT
Organism: Ornithorhynchus anatinus; assembly: GCF_004115215.2. Taxonomy (NCBI): domain Eukaryota; kingdom Metazoa; phylum Chordata; class Mammalia; order Monotremata; family Ornithorhynchidae; genus Ornithorhynchus; species Ornithorhynchus anatinus. The sequence goes on from NC_041739.1 coordinate 33,577,088, forward strand.
CGTGAAGCAGAAGATAAGAGCGATGAGGTATTTACCACACTCTTTTCCCCCATGATATCCTCCGAAGTCGAGCTTGCAGGTCCTTCAAAGCACAGGAAAAGCGCATCTATCAGTTTTTAGAAGTAGTATTTTCCTCTGAGGAAGCATCGCAGTGCATGAACATTTAAGCGAGGATTTGTCGTTTTTTTGTGTGTGGGATTCTGCTTTTGAAATTGTGTTCATTTAAGGGAGATTATGTGGTAAGGGGAGATATGCAGTGTTACTGATGGTTTCCAAAGGAGGGAATTACAAAGTGACACATCCACTTTCTCCTTCATTTACCCTCTACTGCACCATCTCTTTTCTGTGTGGTATTTTTCACTAATCTTTATCTTTTATGTGATCACTGCATGCTAAGTATGGTTATTTTAAAGGTCAAGCAGGTCATCCAGCCCGATGAACCGTCTTTCAGTACCTTTTTAACACTGAGCAACTACGAGGTCTTATTGTCACTGAATCTAAACTGCACAAAGGTAGTCCTGAAAATCTGGTCTGTAGCCACACAGAATTGCCAGTCAGACTCTTCTGTCACCCAGTGTGTGTGTGCGCGCGCGTGTGCAGTGCGCACGTGCGTGCACGTGAAGACACGTGGCCATAAACCCACCTGGTTTTAATGGATGTATTAAAGGATATTTTTTGCAGACCTTTAATTCTATTTTCTCGATTATTTTAGCACCATATATGGAAATAACATATTGATATCCCTTTGTGAATGTGCTTTAAAGCCTTACTTTTTCATTGTTTTTAAAAATTCTGGTGACTATCCCGACAACCGCTCCCAAATTAGCATTCTGATTAGGGTCTCGTTGTTATGAACCATAATAATGATTGAAACAGCGAAATGTGTAAAAGCACCCCCTTTTTGCTCCAAAGAATATTGCATTTGGTGTTTATTCAAAATACGTTTTGAGGATTTTAAATAGCTCTCTTCTATTATAAGGTTATGTTGTATATAGTGAGTGTTGGAAGATTCATATTTCATTCAAACCTCAAGATGGGACATTTGGAAATCCATCTCCTGGAAAATAGTTATTTTGATGTTTTGTCGTGTGTGCGATATAGTTGAGGAATTTTGCCAAACGAAATAAGATCCATTCAGGAGTCTTGAATAGTGGAAAGGAAACGATGGTTCCATATAATCGATCAGTGGCATTTACTGAGGGCTTACTGTGTGCAGAATACTCTACTCAGCTTTTGGGGGAGTACAATACAACGGAAGTGGTAGGCCCATTCCCTGCCCCCAGAGAGGCCTCAATATGGAGATGGATAGTTATGGATCCATATAACGATGGATTCCTTTCAAAATAGTGGAAAGCAACAAATCAGGGAGTGAGCATCCATTGTACTAAGTGATGGAGACTCACCAGGGCCCCTGGTCAGGAGGAGAGATTGCTTGCTTATTCTCAGGGAGCTATTTTCACTGCCCAGACAGTGCTCAGCTCTGTGGTATGCTGTGAAAGCATCTGCGTTAGAACCCTGGATAATAATAAAAAAATGATCATAGTGGTATTTAAGTGCTTACTATGTCCTAAGCACTGGAGAAGATACAATAGAATCAGACCAGGTACAGTCCCGAGAGCTCAGTATGGTAAAGGGGGAAGATCAGGTGCTAATGCTGGAGCTTAACCCCTGCATGGGCTGAAGGTCTCATGGCCTGACCCAGCCCTGCCCAGAACCCGGCCCTCTCGGGCTCAGCTCCGGAGAGGAATGAAAGGAAGACCTAGCGTGGACGGAAGGTCGTTGACGCTCTTGCAGTCGTCCCAGAGAGCTGCTGCGACTAGAGTACTTGGGCAGGAACAGATGTCATCGGCCTGTGTAGAAAAGCCTTGACCCGCAGAGCCCTCAGATGAGGCCGTGGGTCCGTGGATTCGGCCAGGTTGACACCAGGTGTGGGTCAGGCCCCGGGATCTTGCAGCTCGTAGTCAGGTAGCAACTTCTTAGAAGAAGAGTAATGATAACGAGAGCGGCATTAAACGCTGTGTGCTAAGCACTGGGATAGATACAAGATCATCAGATCAGAGGCAGTCTTTGTCCCTCCTGGGACTCACGCTCTAAGGGCGAGGGGCAGCAGGTGTTCCCCATTATATCGACGAGGTTACCGAGGCGTGGAGAAGTTAGGCGACTTGTCGAAAGTCGCACGGAGCAGTCGAGTGGGAGAGTCAGGATTAGAACCCAGGTCTTCTGACTCCCGAGCCTGGGTTCTTTCCACTGTTCTGTGCTGCTTCTGCCTTGCCTGTTGTGATCTTTCCTTTGGTTCAGCATGTCATCACAGTTCCCTCCCTTTTCTCAAAGCAGTGGTAGTGTTCTCTTGTTTCTCTGGTGAAAGCCTCAAAGCTGCTTACTGAAATCCCGTGTCGTCTTTTTCAAGTACATGAGAGCCTTTGTCTGAAAGGCATGACAGATTGCTCCAAGGTGTTAATCTGCTGTATTTGTCCTGCAGTATTTTCTGTTGTATATTCAGTTCTGTGCCTGGGCGCATCTCTGTAACTTCCTTAGTTCTGCATTCTGGACTGGAGGCTGGGACTCTCTACTAGTGAATCCAGTTATTCTGGTTGGGCCTTATTCATGATGGTTAGGCAATCTGGATTTTTTTTTTTTCTTTTTAATTTTGTTATAGAAACTGTCGGGCCCGAATGTCACAACGGCAGGGTGGAGCCGCCACCCTTTAATGCAACCACCTTCACCTCCTCCGTGAAGGCCTCCGGGGGCCGGGTAGGAAACGTGTCTCCCAACTCTGCTGTGCTGTCCCAAACACTTAATGCCGTGTTGCGCACGCAAGCCCGCTGATGCCACCGATTGATTGGTGAAAGGATCCCAAACACTGAAATCAAATAAAATGGCCAGCTGGAGGAGCAGAGGCCTGGAAGAATCAAGACTAGAGCTTTAGATCCCCGAAGCTCTGGTCTAGAGAAGATTGGCTCAAAGCAGTAGGGCGAAGAACTCTGAAACAGCTATTGAAACAGTTCCTCGTAAGCAGAAACTCAGTGGCAAGAGAGCAAAAGATACTAAGGGAGAGGCCTTTGAGAATTTCTTGTCTCCTCTGTTCGTATGCTCCTTCGGGTTAAATTTTTGAACATTGCAAATTAAAATGGCATTCATGTTTGTACTCGTTCTCTCTTTTTTCCTAAAAGTACCATTTCAGGTGCCCCTACATTTGTGCAGAATGGGAGTGTCTTGTCAGACTGTCTCGCCTTATGCAATTGAAGGTTGAGCTTTCACCTTTTAGTTTCTCCCTGACGTATTGCTTCATAATAGTATGTTTGACTCTGCCATATTTGGGGGTGTATAGGGTTCTGTGGAGCAAGGAGATCAGAAAGTAGAGAATAATGATGTGTGCGCATCTTGCCGTCTTTGGTCTGTGCAGACTCGGAGGTGACTTGACCCAGGATACCAACCGAATGGGAGAGAATTGAGCTATTAAGTAGTTTTTTGGGGGCCTCAGACCATTTTGATTGCAAAACACCATGGCCGTTCCCAACGAGTGAACTTCACCGAAGCCATGTGCAGGCACCCCAGAGCTCAAGGCAGTGGGGCAGACAGTCCTCGGATTTCTGACACACTCAGATCCCGTTAACTTCATCTTAAGTCAAAACGTGGGAGTCAGAACCGGTTTTCCCGTAGGAACAGTGTAGCAAATGGGAGATGGGTTCCTGAACCGAGGCCGGATACCTCAGTTTTTCCAGAATTACCTAGAGTTGTAGACATTAACTAACGTATCCATATCGAGTCAGGGAGGCTCTTTGGTAGAGTAGTGACTTTTACGTGGAAATAAAATGGACCTTCTCTGTCGGCTTCTCTACCCCGCTAGCCTCTACCGTCTCATCTTTTAAAATTAGTTCCCCATCTTACTGCAATGCCCATATTTTCCTCTCCCTTGCCCCTCAACCTCCCATGGCCCAGGAGCTAGTGCACAGTGGAGGCTAGTGTTGTAAAGTTGGAATGATGTGTTAAATGTCGAGAAGTAGCATAGTCTAGTGTAAAGAGCATGGGCCTGGAGTAAGAAGGACCTGGGTTCCAATCTTGGCTCTGCCGCTTGCCTGCTGTGTGACCTTGGGCAAGTGATTTCACTTCTCTGTGCCTCAGTTGCCTCATCTGTAAAATGGAGATGGAGACCATGAGCCCCATGTGCGACAGGGATGAATCCAGCCTGATTTGAGAAGCCGCGCGGCTCAGTGGAAAGAGCCCGGGCTGGGGAGTCAGAGGTCATGCGCTCAAATCCTGGCTCTGCCACTTGTCAGCTGTGTGACTTTGGGCAAGTCACTTAACTTCTCTGTGCCTCAGTTCCCTCATCTGTAAGAAGATGGGGATTAAGACTGTGAGCCCCACGTGGGACAACCTGATCGCCTTGTATTCTCTCCAGCACTTAGAATCGTGCTTTGCACATAGTAAATGACTGACAGATGCCATTATTATTAGTTGCTTGTATTAACCCCAGTGCTTAGTACAGAACCTGGCATAAAGTAAGCACTTAAATACTAAAGTCACCATTATTATAAAGCCGCAACAGGTTGTAAATTTAGAAATGCAAGTGCTCTCTGCCCTAATTTGAAACATCACAGGTAGTTTACTGCCTGGATTGAGTGCCTGCTCTGAGCAGAGCTCAGGGCTAAGTGCTCAGCGAGGGAAGGGTTAAGGCATTCCTGCATTCTTTAACTCTTCAACTGAAGACTAAGGTCAGCATCGCACCTCTCTCCTCCCAGTGCCTCTTAAGCTGGGAGAAAGCAGCGCCGAGCAGACAGACGGATGGACACTGAGGTGGGCAGTGGGGGGAAGATTAGTGGGCAGGGCCACGCCATAGGAGCTAAAAGCGAGTTGGCAAGGGCCCGGAACTAAAAAAAAAAAAAAAAGTCTCGGCAAAGGCCCAGAATGCTGTTCCTGGGGATTGATCAAAATGCCTTGGCAAAATGAAGAATTTATCAATCAGGTATACAACAATTTTAAGGGAGAAACTTAATTTGACAGGTAACTCTTGTTACAAACATAACACCCCCCGGCTAGTGTGTGAGAAATGACATCGGGAAGTATTCCCAATTCATCATCATCTGTCTTTCTGATCATGTCGACCCATCCACCTCTCAGCACTCCAGTAGTTATTTCTATGTTAAATATTTATCTTGTCTACTTACATCTATTTTTTTAATCTTTAACTATTCATCAATTTCTGTAGCTCTTTCCTTTTAGAATATCGGATCTCTGCAGTGGAGAGTGCGTCTTTTTTTACTTCTTTTCTTTGTTCCCCAGGTTTCTAATATGGCGCCATGCGCCAAGTAGCCCTTAATAAATATTGTTAAAATACTGTTGATAACGAGGAGCTTTATTTAACAGGTAGATTCATTTCTCCTCTCTCTAAAATGGTGTGCTCATTGTTAAAGTATAGTTAAAAGTAAATCACTTTTTCTGAATTAATAAGAATGAGTGTGAGCCATATTGTAGGATACTTTGGATCACTTTATTTTCTTAAAGCAAATGTAACATTGGCCAGCAAAAGCTTTCATTCAGTTGGCAGCGACCCAGATTCTACCAGAGTGTAAAGCTATACACTTCAGGCTACAAAATGCCATTTAGTAGACTGTTGCAACAAGCATGCGCAATTAGATAGCATCTTTTACTCTTAGGCCAATGATCGAAAGTTCATTTAAAAGATGGTGCAAATTTGAGAATGGAAAAAAAAAAATCTAGGGAGTTTTTTTTCCTGATGGTGTGTGTGTATGTTTAAGTGCTCATTATATGCTGGGCACTGTTCTAAGCACTGGGATAGGTACACGGGAATTAGGTTGGGGACAGTCTCAGTCCCACATGGAGCTCGCAGTCTTAGTGCCCATTTTACAGACGAGGTAAGTGAGGCACAGCAAAGTTGGGTGACTCACCCATGGTCACACACCAGGCAGGTAGCAGAGCTGGGATTGGAACCCATGTCCTCTGACACTTGTTCTTTCCACTAGACTCCGTTGCTCTAATTGGCATACATGTGCTACATGAAGAGCATGATCTTACATGATGAATTGCAGAACTCTTTAGTATCAGAGTATATATTTGGAAATGCTGAAGAGTGATTTGGGGACAAAAACAGGAAGCCCCAAAATAACTATCGAAAGAAAATCACTGGTTCAATAGTTGGTGAGGATGTGTTCGGAGCCCGACTTCTGACATTCAAGAGCCTCTGCAAAAGCCCCAGCCTTGATCGAGGGGATGGGATGGGGATAGGGGAAGAATCCAAAATAAGTTCACGTCGATTGCATATTAAAACAGGCTTGACTTGTGGACTCATTAACTGCCATTTTTTGGCCCAGAATACCTTCCTCATGGCTTGCATTCGTAGGTGGATTGAACTTGACCTTATGCTTCCTCTTTCAGTTAAGCCATCCTAATTCATATTAGTGAAATGTTGCTAGAAGAAATAGATAGGGATAAGTTCAAGGGGTGTGTGGGTAAATATTTATGCACACTTGCTGTTCTTTGTATTTGAGGAGGAGCTGATTATTATATGAGCCTATTCATTTGTGTAGGTAGGGCTGAAAATACCTTTGCATGACCAACACCCCGTTCTGTACTCTGTGTAGGCAAATAATGTTCTTTGGTATAGGCCTGTTCTTACCATTTGCAGGGCTTGTACCTATTTTTGACTCTGCTTTTTGGTTTCCCCTTCTTCCTGAGATCTCTTCTTAAATGGAGCAATGCTTGACTTGCTTTTTGAGCACTAGGCAGGTCTGCCAGCTCTGTGTCTCCTGAAAGTCTGTTGCTCTGCCACACTGATGTGAAACGAGGTTTCACCAAATGTTGGTTCAGTCTTCCCTTCTTGCGTAAAGCTCTGTTAACGTGACTGCAAAGGAGACGCTTGTGTGAATTACTGCCGTACTATCTCATCATACTATCTCATCTCATCATGTGCCTCACCTGGTGAAGCTATGTTGATGATTGTCTTTAATGCTATGAACTGAGTGTGTCCTCAGTTCTAATTGTTGGTGATCCTTTCTTGCCACTTGTTGTTGAGTGGCTCACAGGTGGTGCTGATGAAACCAATAGAGAATCCAGCTGCATCTTCTGCAGCCTAATCAATCATTTACCGAACACTTACTGTGTACAGAGCACTGTAAAGGTGGGTGTCCCCAAAGCTTTGAATTCCCTCTCTTTCCTAGGAAGCTGGATTCCCTATGGATAGCTACCAAACTGTCCATTACCCAAAGCCTGTTCTAACCTTCTCAAGTCTGTTTTCTCCTTCACTGTCTATCCATACGTTTCTATACTGTGATGCCTAGGTAGCAAAATTGGGTGATAGCATAAAGTTTTGTGTTGCAAGTGGAAAGCCTTTTTTTAAAATGGTATTTTTTAAGGTCTTACTATATGCCCTGTTTTAAAGTAAAGGCTGGGTTAGATTCAAGAGAATCAGGTTAGACACAGTCCACGTCCCACATGGGGATCACAGTCTCAATCCAGGAGAGGTAGATTTTTACAGAAGAGGTAACTGAGGCCCTGGAGAAGTGAAGTGACTTGCCCAGGGTCTCTCAGCGGACAAGTGGCGGAGCTGGGATTAGGACCTAGGTCCTCTAACTCTCAGGTCCACTAGGCTTCACATTGGTTCACCAAGACCTGCCGGTTTCACCTCTACAATATCGCCAAGATCCGCCCTTTCCTCTCCACCCAAACGGCTACCTTACTATTACGGGCTCTCGTTATATCCCGGCTAGACTACCGTGTCGGCCTTCTCTCTGACCTCCCTTCCTCCTCTCTCGCCCCGCTCCGGTCTATTCTTCACTCCGCTGCCCAGCTCATCTTCCCGCAGAAACGATCTGGGCGTGTCACTCCCCTTCTTAAACAACTCCAGTGGTTGCCTATCGACCTCCGCTCCAAACAAAAACTCCTCACTCTAGGCTTCAAGGCTCTCCATCACCTTGCCCCTTCCTACCTCTCCTCCCTTCTCTCTTTCTACCGCCCACCCCGCACGCTCCGCTCCTCTGCCGCCCACCTCCTCGCCGTCCCTCGGTCTCGCCCATCCCGCCGTCGACCCCCGGGTCACGTCCTCCCGCGGTCCCGGAACGCCCTCCCTCCTCACCTCCGCCAAACTGATTCTCTTTCCCTCTTCAAAACCTTACTTAAAAATCACCTCCTCCAAGAGGCCTTCCCAGACTGAGCTCCTCTTCCCCCTCTACTCCCTCTGCCATCCCCCCTTTACCTCTCCGCAGCTAAAGCCTCATTTTCCCCTTTTCCCTCTGCTCCTCCCCCTCTCCCTTCCCATCCCCACAGCACCGTACTCGTCCGCTCAACTGTATATATTTTCGTTACCCTATTTATTTTGTTAATGAATTGTACATCGCCTTGATTCTATTTAGTTGCCATCGGTTTTTTACGAGATGTTCTTCTCCTTGACGCTGTTTAGTGCCATTGTTCTCGTCTGTCCGTCTCCCCCGATTAGACTGTAAGCCCGTCAAACGGCAGGCACTGTCTCTATCTGTTGCCGACTTGTTCATCCCAAGCGCTTAGTACAGTGCTCTGCACATAGTAAGCGCTCAATAAATACTATTGAATGAATGAATGGTTGTATGCAACACTGCTCTCCTCCCGATCTTTGAAACCTGGAAAGGTGCTGTTCAAGTCCTCCCTCTCTTTTAACTCACCTATTCAATCTTGCTAAATCAAATCCATTTTTTTTTCTCCACAATATTTCCAGGATCTGCTCTGTCCTCTCAATTCAAAAGATCACCACTCTGGTCCAGGTACAAAGCATAAATACTGTATCAGCCACCTCACTTGTCTCCCTTCACCCATTTTCTCCCCTCTCCAGTCCATACTTCATTGAAGTTTTCTACTCTTGTTTATTCCCCTTAGCCAGACAGCAAGCTCTTTGGGAATAATTTCTAACTCTAGTATACTCCTAAATACTTAATACCGTGGTGTGAACACTGGTGATCAGTAAATGCTATTAAGTTCAGGGTTTTGTTGGTGAGAGCTTGATATATGGCCAAGTTTGTCTTCTACCTTACTGTTAATCTGTAGCAATCAGTGGCATAATTATAACTTAGATAATTCTTACAGTCTCTTGTGGTGGAAGAGTTTCTCATCAATCAATGGGATTGTTTGAGTGCTTATTATAATAATGTTGGTATTTGTTAAGCGCTTACTATGTGCCGAGCACTGTTCTAAGCGCTGGGGTAGACATAGGGGAATCAGGTTGTCCCACGTGGGGCTCACAGTCTTAATCCCCATTTTACAGATGAGGGAACTGAGGCACGGAGAAGTTAAGTGACTTGCCCACAGTCACACAGCCGACAAGTGGCAGAGCTGGGATTCGAACTCATGAGCCCTGACTCCAAAGCCCGTGCTCTTTCCACTGAGCCACGCTGCTTCTCCTGTGCAGAGCACTGTACTGTGAGCTTGGGAGAGGACAATACAGTGGAGTTAGACAACTTCTGTGACCACAGTGAGCCTTCAGTCTAGCGGAGGAGAAAGACAAAATAAAAAAAAAATTATGATATCTGATTTAAATGTGGGTTCATAAAGTAACTTGAATAATGCTGCATCTACTGTGTATCCCAGCTTAATTGGTGATAGGGAAAAGATTGGACTTATATAATCTTCGGTTCTAACTAATTCTCAAGCCTCCCTTGACATTACTCCTAAAAACAAAGAACCGGACGGAAGGTAGGCAATAATGTAGCTTGGTACTTGACCGGTTCCCAAAGGGATTTTAAAATTATTGATCAGTCGCTGCGGTAAGATGTTTTTATGTTTATTTGTTGGTGGGTGGAATAAATTGTCACTTCATGATCCATAGACACAATGGAGTAATCGTGTCCCCTCCACCAGGCTCCAAGGAAGACAACTCTTAGGAATTATTCTTTTTATTTTTAAATAAGAGAATTGTTGGAGTCTTTTTTTAATGATATTTAAGCACTTACTTTGTGCCAAGCACTGTACTGAGCACTGGAGTAAATGCAAGTTCTTCAGGTTGGACACAGTCCCTGTCCCAAATTGGGCTCACAATATTAATCCCCAGTTTACAGATGAAGGAGTTGAGGCAAGGATAAACTAAGTGATTTGCCCAAGGTGACGTAGGCACATGCTGGAGTCGGAATTAAAACTCAGGTCCTCTGACTCACCGGCCTGTGCTTTTTCCCCTGATTGAGTGAATTTGCCTGTGGGTGAGTAGTTGGTAGGATTTCCGACAGTGCTGTTGGTAATTTTGAGTTATTGCTGTTATTAATGGAAAATCAAAAGAAATTCCTCGTCCAAATTGCTTGACAAAAAAGGGATTACTTTTGGGCCCTCGAGTGAAAAGCCTTCATATCACAATAGTCTTATTTTTTCATCCCACATCCAATCTTCATCTAATGAAGGGCTTTCTTGTGTCCTCTTGAATTCACACCCATTGTCTATATTAAATTACCTTGCTTCTCCAAAGATGGTGCACCTGCCTTTTTGGTTCAAGGAGAAGTGCTCATTTCCTTTTACAAACATTTGAACTCTGAGTTAATCCAGAGACCTTAAAAAATAAAGGCTTAAAGTGTGTTTGATCATCAGGCCCTTAGCACAGTTGAAATAGAGCACAGTTGAAAACCGAGCGTACCAAGGTCCGTTTTCCACACAACTCTTGCTTTTATTCCTAATCATTCAGACTGGGGTTGAAGCACAGGTGTTTTCAGGGAATGTGTGTTTGAGCATGCTTTCTGAGAGCTGCTTTCATAATATTTTAAAAAATACTGGTTCATTATTTCCTAAAAGCATCCTTGTCTTTTTAATGACTAATAAAGGCATAATCCATGCTTTTGGTCAGTGTTTGGGGAAGTGGCGTTCTGAAGACCAGAATTGAAATCATCATTTTAGCCAGTTGACCAGTTTAATCTTCCCTTGTGGCTGAGTAGTGCTGACGGTATTTTGGATGCTTATTGTGCAGCTATCAGAGGTTTAAGATAAAATACCGGTGGTATGAAATTCATGGCCCATTTCAACACTGGTTTTCAAAGGTTTTTTTCCAGGTTCCCCATCGGCCAAGTGGAATCAATCATTAAATGGTATTTATTGAATGCTTACTATGGGCAGAGCACTGTGCTGAGCACTTGGAAGTGGTTAAGTCCAGATCTCCACTCTAGCAAATTCACTAAACCTGCCTTCGTGCCCTCGTAAAAACTTCTGAGTCCAGTCCCTTCTCAAACCGGGGTGGCCACTGTGGGTCTTGTGTGTGTGGCGGGGGGGTTCGTATTACCCCCTCCCCTCGACATTGGTGGCTGCCGCAGAACATCGGGAGGGACCGGCTCCTGTTGCCTGACAAGAAAGGGGTTCAACAGATGACTTTGGAGGCTGTTCAAGGAGGGATAGCTCTACTTTTTTTTTTTTAATGGTAATTGTTAAGCGCTTACTACATGCTGAAGTAAGTGCTGAGGTAGATGCATGGTAATCGGGTAACAGATGAGGTAACTAGGGCACAGAGAAGTGAAGTGACTTTCCCAAGGTTACATAAACAAGTGGCAGAAGGGGATATTAGAACCCACGTCCTTCTGACGCCCAGGTCTGTGCTGCATCTGCTAGGCCACGCTGATCCTCCGTCAGGTGATTGTTCAGACCTCTGCCGGTGGGCTGAAAACCCCCAGCCTGGAAGTCTGAGCTGCAAGGGTTGCCTGGGCCCTGTTCTGGACCCAAGTAGAAAATGGGAACTTGGAGTGGGATGAGGGAAGCCTCCCTCTTCTGCCTCCAGACTCCCGTCCCTGAAATGAAAGTAGGCCCTGGGTATCCCCAGACTGTCAGGGATCCTAAAATGGAGACTTGCAGGAATTCACTTGAATCAGAGAAGCAGCATAGCCTCGTGGATAGAGCTTGGGTCTGGAAGTCAGAAGGACCTGGATTCTAATCCCTGCTCTGCCATCTGTCTATGTGGCCTTGGGCAAGTCACTTCTCTGTTCCTCAGTTGCCTCATCTGTAAAATCGGGATTAAGACTGTGAGCCCCATATGGGCCAGGGGCTGTGTACAATTTGATTAATTTTTATCTACCCCAGTACTTAGACGGACTTGGCACAGAGTAAGCGCTTAACAAGTACCATCATGATAATGATTATAGCTTTCCACCCTGCGGTCAATCCTAAGTACACACAGTATAGTATTTTATTTTGCTATTATTTGCAGCAGATGAATACAATACAAAAAAACAAAATTGCATCATATCTGAATCAGCATCTGAGAGAAAGTACAGAGGAGACATTGATTTTCTTTCTAAATGCCAAGAAAATCATGTGATCAATAGACAGGATTGTAAAAAACACTTTTTTTCCTACCTCCAATGGAAGTCTAGGTGTAAAGCAAAAAAACAAAAAATCTCATAATTATACTGTCAAATGCATTGTGGAATGCAGTTAAAAACCGGTAGGTACTCGGAAAGGTATTCACTGCAGTTATTCCTATCGTTTTAAATAAAGGGAAACTTGTCTATTCTGTAGCAGTTGCAGTATAAATATTTAACTTTCCCAAGTTCGGTCTGTTTTTAGTGTGTTTTTTCTGAAACATCCTAGTAGCTAAAGGAAACATAAATATGTAAGATGGCAGCTTTTAGAGCAGCAAGTGCTGAATTAATTAGTTTAAAAAGAATTAACGGATCCATTGTTCTACTTGGAACAGTTTAATCTTTAAAACGTTTAGTTCCAAATATTTTGTGTAGGGTGAGGGATCTCCTTAATTTCATCCATTCTTTCCTATGAGGGCATGAATTATTACTGTATCTTCCTTTGGGTGGAGGTTGATTTTATTCTGCTCCTCAATGTGGACAGTTTTGGTTAAGGCAACACTTTGAATTTCATTCAAGGAATCATCTTTCTCTTGTTTTCCTAATAGTAGTAATAGTACGGTGAAGCAGCATGGCCTAGAGGAAAGAGTACGGCCTGGGAGTAGGAGACCGGGCTCCGCTACTTGTCTGCTGTGTGACCTTGGAAAAGTCACTTCACTTCTCTGTGCCTCAGTTCTCTCATCTTCCAAGTGGGGATTTAGTACCTGTTCTCCCTCCTACTCTGTGAGCTCCATGTGGGACCTGATTATCTTGTACCTACCCCAGCATTTAGTACAGTGCTTGGCACATAGGAAGAGCTTAAATATTATCATTTATTAAGCACTTAACTGTGTGCAGATTATCATACTAAGAGCGAAGAGAAAATACACGGGTGGGAATGAGACTCTGTCCGTCTGGTAGCTCTATCTACTGTTATACTGTACTCTCCCTAAGCGCGTCATACAGTGCTTTGTACATAGTAAACAGCCAATAAATACGATTGAACACTCTTTAGAGTTAAAGTAGGGAGAAGAGATTGGGAGACAGTTCTGTGGAGTGACAGAACGATACATATATAGACAGAAACGTATACCCAAAACACGCTCAAAGTCTCAGTGAGGATGGACAAGTCCAGACGTAGCTTGTGCCCGCAGAACGTGCTGGAGCCGAGAAACCCCGGTGGCGAGAGGGAAGGTGGTGCTTCTCTTCTCCACGGTGCTTCTCTTGGCAGCAGTGGCGGGGTCTGAGAGCGTGTGGGAGCAGCTTTTATCCCTGGCCCAAAGTGCCCAGAGCGTGCTAAGAGTGGAGATCCTCTTCCCAGCAGTGTGATAGATACCCCTCTCATCCCCAGGAGAGCCAAATACTGTTGCAACAGCAGTTGCATTAATGATTTGAATTGTGGAAAAAATGCACTATTGGCATAACCTTCTAACGTTAGCTGGCTAATGTCATATCGTCAATGCTAAAACCAAAGAACTCAGGAACGTTTTTCCATTGGCAACCGAAAACTAGCTCCCGTGATTTCAGACTTCTCTATCCACTAGAATTAGAGGGGAAACACCCAACAAATCCATCACTGAAGAGCAGCACTACTCAAGCATGATTAACAGGAATATACCGAGTGGAATTTCTCCTGGATTTTCAGTGGCCTTTTGAGATTTAATTGAAAAGCAATATCCAGTTGAACTCTGATTTATTGTACTCCTTACATATGGAATATGTAATTATTTAATAATTGCCTCTAGTGATTTGTTTTTTGAAAGAATAATCCAAGTAGGTTTTTTGGGGTTTTTTTTGTTATTTGAGGCTAGAAATAGACCATCAAAACAGATTGGGTCAGCTAATCATAGACACCTTCATCGGAAATGTGTAGGAATTTGGCACAAAATTGAATATGATAATTGCAGTCACTTCTAGCTTTGCCAAAAATGTAACTAATGTTTGCAAAATTATTCACATCTCCTGTGTGATAGGCTTTGATAATGAAAAAAGTGAGAAACAGGGTCTTTCAAAGATCTTATTGGGCATACTGATATTTTTCTTTTAATTTCTTTTATGAGAGCCTCTTATAATATGCCCTGTTAAAGCCCAACACCACCCTAGTGTTGCAGCAGAGGTACATGTAACTCTCTTCACTCCCATCACGGACATCTGAATGGCTTGTTGCATGTTTCCCCATGCGTGTTATGAGGGTTCTTGGCCTGGGGAATGGAAGAGACTCTTTTACCAAGCTGAAAGAGCAGAAAGGATTTAGGGAGACAATAGTGGAGTTACCTGAGAAAAATTTGATTTGGTCTCTACATCAACAGCTCTACTCCTGCACAGAGTTCTAGCTATAAGAAAATATATTCAGTCGGTGGTATCTATTAAGCACTTACATTCAGTCTTGTTTCTGAGCACTTACTGTTGGTAAAGCACTGTACTAAGCACTTGGGAGAGGACAGTACTACAACAGACACTCCCTTCCCACGACGAGCTCGTGGTCTAGAAGGGGAGGCAGACATTAATATACGTAAAGACTATATTCAGAGCAGTGTACTAAGCGCTTGAAGGAATACAGTATAACAATTGCTAGATTTGTTCCCTGCCTGGAAGGAACTTACGGTCTAGGCGGGGAGACAGCCATCAAAATAAATTTTGATGATGTACATAAGTGCTGTGGGGCCAAGGGTGGGGTGGATATCATTTGCTTAGAGGGTGTGTATCCAAGTGCATTAGGTGACACAGAAGGGAGAGGAAGAAGAGAAAATGATGCCTTAGCTGTAGAAGGTCTCTTGAAGGAGATGTGACTTTTGGGTTGCTTTTTGGGGGAATCCTCTGCTCCAATATCAGTTTTAAAATAGAGATCAGGCTTAATGCTTCCCACCTCCTCATCCTCCCCCAGCCTCCGAGAGCCAACTCGTTGGTAAGCGAGAGAGGAGCCGTCTCTCAGCTCACCTTCAAGGGAGACACTGTGGGGCAGTGGAGGTCAAAAGGTTGGCGACAACAACCTAACCAGTCAGTAGGTGAGCAGAGGTGCAGCACATTTCAAAGTGCCTACAGAGATTTGTTATCTACAGGACCCATTTTTGGCTGTTACCCCAGCACCGTGCCAATGCCTTATCAGGTTGCCTGACCCGGAAGGCACTTGCCATGATAGCCGCTATGGTCTCTGCACTCCATTTGAGCCAGCAATTTTTCAGGATTTCTGTTGGACCTGTCCAGCTCAAGAATCTCCCAAGAGATTCTTCGGTCCGAAACCTTCACGCCTGAAGGCCTCACCCTCTCAGCCCCACGGCTCTTATGTACAGATCTGTAATTTATTTATTTATATTAATATCTGTCTCTCCCTCTAGACTGTAAGCTCGTTGTGGGCAGGGGATGTGTGTTATATTGTACTCTCCCAGTTGCCTACTACAGTGCTCTGCACACAGTAAGCACCCAATAAATATAGTTAATTGACTAACAAGGGCTGAAATGCTGGTCTCTTGATTCCCAGACCAGCGTTCTTTCCACTGGACTAACAGGGTTTCTGAAAAGGTAGTGGCAAGGGAAATGGTTTATTATTTCTCCTTATCCTTAAACCTTACCATATTGTATGAAACAAGGGGAAAAATGTCTTGGGAATAGCAAAATAATGTCACTGTAAATCACCTACTATTGTTTAACTCTGTGGTAGTTAGCAGTACAATGCCTAGATTCTTTGACTCAGTTCTGTGTTTAGTTTCACTGAGCAAGTGTTGAGAGACAAGAAGCATAGATAGGCAGAAACTTAGTTGTATTTAGAAAGCCTAGCCAGTTTGCTGTAATTTTAAAACGCTCGGGAATTTTTTTCGCACCCCAAATAGACATGCCAAACCACAAATTCAGTTAGGCTTTTTCTGTCATTTCTCTGTCAACCGTCATTTGAATGTATGATCCACGTTGTCTAAAGTTTAGTTTGGGAAGTCCTTTCAGGAGCTGTATGTACTAAAAGGCCTGCCTCAGGGAAAAATAATTGTGGATTGTGAACAGATGGTAGATATTTCGAAGTGAAATTCTTCAGGGTGCACTGTCGTTAGCATGATCTTGGCAAATTTAAGACAGCACCATTTCAACTTGCACTCCTTGTGGGCTTTCACTCAGTTCCTCCCCAGTAAGGTGAAGCTGGTAGGTGTTGCCCGGGATAGTCCTTGAAAATGGTAGTTATCAAAAAGTGTTGTGTTTTGGGCAGTTAGATTAAAAAGGCATCCTTTTTTTGTCCCCATGTTTGCACGTAGCCTACTCGACTAAATTCAGGTTAGAGCTTGTAGCCTTTCTTTGAAAAGTGGTGGCTCTAAACTCCCATGTTTTAGCCGAGGTTGTTAAACATCTAATGCCGTTAGGTAGTAATAGTATTTCTCAAGCACTCTGTGCAGAATACTGTACCGAGCACTGGAAAAGAGCATACAGGTGGGAATAAGACAAGTACCCTGTCCTTCAAGGGAGTCACAGTCTATAAAGGATTCCTGGTATCCTTCTTTAGCTATTCTCTCCCCATTCCCCACCTCATCTCCCTTTCTTCATTTACTTGTCCACTTCCTCTCAAACCCACATTTTTGGGCCACCACCCTCTCCCAGGGACTTCAGGTACTGTCACGAAATGGTCTAGTTGGGTAAAGGAATTGTTGCCTCCTCTCTGAAACTCCCTCTGCCTACATATCCAACAGAACCCCACTCTCTCCTCCACTCTTCACTCTCAAAACGCTGCTAAAATAATTTCTCCTCCAGGAAGCCTTCCCTGACTAACCTCTCATTACCCCCCACCCATCCTGTTTTGTCTCCCCCATTCACTTTGTCCCCCCGCCCCAAGCACTTAAGTACTCACCCCTGCCCATTCCATTTCCGACCTATCCCTGTGCTCGGTTGCTTTGCTTACCTGTTAACTATTTTAATGTCTGTCTCCCCCACTAGACTGTAGGTTCCTTGATGTCAGGGTCTTTTCTGCCATCTGTATTGCACTCTCCCAGGTGCTTAGTATAGTGCTCTGCCAAGGTAAGAGCTCAGTACATGCCATTCGTTGAATGCCCCATGTTGTGGCTGAATCGAACGTGGACAATTGGCACTCCCCAGGTTCTTTTTTCCCTCCTCCGCTTCCTGTTGGCCTTTGGAAAACAGATTAAAGTGGCTAACCCTTCAGAGAAAGAAAAGAGAATTGTGGTGCTCACAAGCAACTTGAAAAGTAGGGTAAAGGTTGTTTGAGCTAAGCATGTGGTACAGTAGAGGAAAAAGCTGGTGATGTCTTTAAATGTGGATGTGTGTTTATTGTGTACACTGGATGTGCTGGGTGGTCAAACATGAGGCAGTGATTCATTGTCATTTTGATTCCTGACTTGATCATCAATGCTATCCATTGAGCACTTACTATGTACAGAGCACTGTACCAAGCGCTTAGAAGAGTACAGTGTGTCAGAGTTGACAGACACGTTCCCTGCCAACTTCATAGCATCAAAACCTGAAAGAAATGGAGTTTGGTTTCAGGGACTGTCAGATGACAAACCACCTCCTGTCTTTCTATAGGTTTGAAGAAAAGGAATCATCGAAAGGAACACCTGCTTCTTGTCAGGTGCCTCGTAAATGCATCCTGCCTGTCTTTATTAATAGTTCTACATTCATCTTTGCGTAGTCTTATCCTTCCTTCCACTAGTGTTTTGGGAATTTTTTTTTTCTTTTGCATGAGGGTTTTTATTCTCATCTCCAACAGCTAGAGTGGGTGTTGTTGCCCCGTGGGTGGTTTGGAGAGAAACGTCTGCAACTGTCATTGTTTCGTTTTGTTTTTATAAACGGGTCCACCCACTCATTCCCTTTTCACTGGAGTCTGTGCTCTCTATTACTCGATCTGTTGTCATTCCTATGATAAAACCTTTTTTTTCTGGGGTTTGTCAGACAGAATTAGCTCATGTCGGTGAAGTGTCAAGTACTGTGGTTTAAATTGGAGAGTAACTGTGTCTTGTGAAAGTTGTTCTGACAGAAAGCAGTGGCTCATATTAGCCCCGACCTAGCCTTCAACTAGTCCTGCTTACCTGGATACAAAGGCAAAAACAAAACTACGGTATCTGTTAAGGCACCTCACTACCTCTCTCTCTCCCAGACCCGACTCCAGGGGAATGGGGGAGGAATCAGCTGCCCCCCCCACTGCTTTTTCCATCATCCAAACTCCTCCATCTCATCTTCTCTTCCTTAGTAGACCGCTTCATCCACCTCTGCCACCCACTGCAGTCACTTGGAGTAATATTAGTAGTTATTGAATGTCCATTTGGTGCCATGCAGTCAAATCAATCAGTGGCATTTATTGAGCACGTACTATCTGCAGAACACCTTTCTAAGCACTTGGGAGAGTACCAGGCGACAGAATTAAGACACATTCCCTGCCCATACCGAGTTTACAGTTTAGAGGGACTGGATGCAGTAGAAGAAGAGCTTGACACATGCCTGTGTTCCCTGTCCACAAGGAACTTATACTCTAATATAGAAACAGTGTGGCCCAGTAGAAAGGGCCTGGGAGTCAGAGGACCTGGGTTCTAATCCTGGCTCCACTACTTGTCTGCTTTGTGAACTTGGGTAGTTCACTTAACTTCTCTGTACCCCGATTACCTCACCTTTTGAAGTGGAGTAAGACTGTGAGCCTCATGTGGAACAGGGACTGTGACCAACCTGACTATCTTGTATCTTCCCCAGTGCTTAGTACATAGTCAGTACTTAACAAATACTCTTGGAAAAAAATGGGGGAGACGTGTAATCGTATTTAGAAATAGGATAGTCAAGATGAATAATTGAATATTCAATTGAATAAAGAGATATCAGTGACAAACTACCCCTTATTTTACCAAGATACCTTGTCTCCTCTCTCTCATTCAACCCCCATACCCAATCCGTCACTAAATCGTGAAGATTCCACCTTCACAGCATGGGTAAAATCCAACCCTTCCTCTCCATCCAAACTGTTACCACATTAATCCAAACACTTACCTTATCCCGCCTTGATTACTCTGTCAGCCTCCTTGCTGGCCTCTCTGCCTCCTGTCTCTCCCCTCTCGAGTCCATGCTTTACTCTGCTGCCCATTAACAGAAATGTTCAGACCATGTTTCCCCACTCTTCAAGAACCTTGGGTGTTTGCCCATCATCCTCCACATCAAACAGAACTCCTCACCATTGGCTTTAAAGGACTCAATCCCCTTGTCCTTTCCTACCTCCCCCCGATACTCTGCTACTACAACCTAGCCTGCGTATGTCGCTTCTCACTGTACTTTTCTCTCTCCTATCTTGCCACCAACGTCTCGCCCACATCCTGCCTCTGGCCTGGAACGCCCTCAATTCTCATTTCCAACAGACAATTACTCTCCCAGCCTTCAGAGCCTTACTGAAGGCACGTTTCCTCCAAGATACCTTCCCTGACTGAGTCCTACTTTCCTCTTCTCCCACTCCCTTCTGCATCGCCCTGACTTGCTCCTTTTGTTCATTTCCCCCCCTCTCTAACCCCATAGAACATGTTGTTTTTTTGAATGGTATCTGTTAAGCATTTACTGTGTGCCAGGCACTGTACTAAGCGCTGGGGTGGTTACAAACAAATCGAGTTGGACACATTTCCTGTCCTCTCAGGGGTTCACAGTCTCTATTTATGTTGATGTCTGTCTCCCCCTCTAGACCTCAAACTTGTTGTGTGCAGGAAATATGTTTGTTTATTGTACTCTCTACCCTCCATACAGCAGTTGTTTGGTTTATCCTGCTGTTAATCATCTTTTTTAACCGGTCCCACCCAGCATGGCTATGTTCGAAGAATGACCATAGCTTCGACGTTAGGGAGACTCACCTCATTCCAGTTCTCAGTGTTTGTAACTTTGGTCAACTGCATGAGTGTCAAAGGTATCAAAGCCTTCTGTATTTGTCTCCAAGCTCCATATCAAGCATCTCGCTGTATCTTCAACCACATCCATCCTACTCTTTTTCCTCGTCTAGTAGCACAGTATAGTGGTAGAACTTGAGCCTGGGAGACGGAAGTCATGGGTTCTAACCCCACTCGGCCACCTGTCTGTGTGACCTTGGGCAAGTGACTTAACTCCTTTGTGCCTCAGTTACTCATCTCGTAAAACTAGAGTTTGAGAGCTTTGAGTCCCATATGAGACAGGGACTGTATGCAACCCAATGTGCTTGTATCTACCCAGGTTTTAGTATAGTGCCGGCCATACGAAGTCTTAAGAAATGCCACAGGCTTGCTATTTTTATTGTTAGTACAGTGCTTGACACAAAGTAGGGTTTTCATAATTAGTTATACTAGATCTACCACAACCTCCATTCATTTCCATTGAATCAGTGGTGACTATATATCCCGCTCTGCCACTTGTCAGCTGTGTGACTGTGGGCAAGTCACTTCACTTCTCTGTGCCTCAGTTACCTCATCTGGAAAATGGGGATTAACTGTGAGCCTCATGTGCGACAACCTCATGACCCTGTATCTCCCCAGCACTTAGAACAGTGCTCGGACATAGTAAGCGCTTAACAAATACCAACATTATATTGTTGTTATCTGATTAATGCAGTTTCCCCATAACATAAAGTGCTTCAAGAGCACAACTTCCACATTACACTGAAAGTACCCTATTTTCAAAGAAAATTTACATCATCTCACACATTCTTGGGCTTCGAGAAGCTTAACAGAATTACCTTTCTACCTGTGGACAGGAAGATAGAACTGTATATCTGATTTCTACTCTTGGAGCTTAATTGCTTTATAACCTTGGGTAGGTATTAATCATGTATGTGGACTTTATCTTCAAATATGGGGGATAAAAAGCCAACCTGTGATGTGGACACTTTAGGACTAAATGAACCTCTGCAAAATGGAAAGTATTCACTCACCCGGAAGTGGTTTTCTTTCCCTCACTGCCCCTAACCACCATGGATTCTTTCACGGAGAAGCTGTTCCAGTCCAGTACATTTTCCCTACCCTTCCAGTGTTGCAAGATGTGGAATTGGTTTAAGCACTTACTCCCCGCTATGCACTGTACTAAGTGTGAAGCATAGTCCCTTTCCTACCTGGGGGAAGGGTCACAGTTTCAGGGACAGAGATAACAGGTATCCTCATTTTTATAGCTGAGGAAGCCGAGGAGCAGAAAAGTGCTTAGAACAGTGCCTGGCACATAGTAAGTACTTAACAAATACCATTTTAAAAAAAAGGTGGCTTGTCCAGAGTCACAGAGCAGGCAAGTGGCAGAGCCAGGATTAGGACTGAAGTCTGTTGACTCCCAGTCCCATGCTCTATCCAGGAGGCAACATTGCTGCTCAAAATTTGTTTTGTAAAAGAAACGTTACGAGTAGGGAACACAGATACTAACTAGGAAATAAACTATTGATGGAAGACATTAAAAAATCAATTGTCCTGTGATAATTTGTTAGCAGAAAAGGGTCATCTGAAAATGAAAGCCATTGCAAATGGTTTTTAGCACTGAATTTAAAGGAATAGTTGGTCCACACCTTCAAATGACACTTAATGGGGGTGGGAGGTGTACATGAACTCCATTCTGTGCGGTATGTTCCCAAAGCTTTAGCATTGTAGTCATAAACTGCATACTTGCAATATTCTACTGCATGGATGCAGGTGTTGCAGTTTCAGTCACATTGTATATTCATGCCTCTGCAGGAACAGATGGGGTTCTTCATAAAATCCATATTTGACAATCTTATGGGGTTTGCCAAACTCTAATTTGCATCCTAACCTCTCCAGGAGGTGGTTTTGTGAATTAATCAGTTAAAGGAGGTCTCGGTCATTTATGTGCCAAGGCCTCAGCTTCAAAGCTTTAAATTTTTGTTTCGTTCCTGAGTTGGGAGGCTTCCCTCCCCTCAATTCTGTTTTTTTGGGGTATTCTATTGGCATTAGGTCTCATTTTCTCCCAGGATCTCTCCATGTGGCATATATTTATAATCCCTTTTCAGATAAGTGAAGGGTCGTGGCATTTTATGTATTTTCTAATCTGAAATGTCATGTGTAGCAGGGATCATTGGCAAGTGCTTGGACAATCCAGTGCTGCATTGCAGTGAAGCCCAGGCTCAGTGGAGCAGGTGACTGACTTGCTGTAAGGCACCTCAAGGTTTCACTGAACTTTAGTGGCTATTGAAAAAGAGCTCTTGAAGGTAAAGCTCTTCAAGGTAACCCATCGGGCCTGCCTTCTGCTTCTTAAATTATTTCATAGGAGATTCAACTACAAGGCCCTGACCAGTTTGTGGTGAAACAACCCATAGCGAATGATGTGGTTACTTATATCTGAGTGAACGGATTTCTTTTCTATATAACGAGGGGAACTTTGAAGAAAATGGATTGCGAGACCTGTGTGGGGCAGGGACTGTGTCCAACCTGATGAACTTGTGTCTACCCAGTGCTTAAAACAGTGCCTGGCACATAGTAAACACTTAACAAGTGGGCAGGGAATGTGTGTTGTGTTATTGTGCTCTCCCAAGCGCCTAGTATAGTGCTCTGTACACAGTAAGTGCTCAATAAATACGACTAAGTAATGGGCAGGGCACGAAACTGCTAATTCTGCTGTATTGTACTCTTCCAAGCTCATAGAGCAATGCTGTGCTCATAGTAAGTACATAAATGCCATTGATTGACACTACTAATATTGATAATTGTGGGAGATAACTTGGAATATTGCTATTCCTTGTGGGCAGGGAATTTGTCTACCAACTGTGTTGTATTGTACTCCTAAGTGTGTAGTATAGTGCTCTGCACCCAGTAAGCATTCAATGGATAAGATTGATTATAAAGACAAAGCAATATGTATCCTTTAAAACTTGCATTAGATACAGGGTAGGTGCAGGAAAGAGGATCAAGTCCCCTTCCTGGTTTCATAAATCTAACGAAAGCATTTGATATACAGTTTCAACCTTGGAGGAGTAGTCACTTTATTGGCATATATCATTGTGAAATCCAGCAGACTGTACATACAGAAAATAAGCTTGGCTACCCTATTTCCAACTGTTTTTGGTAAATGAACAGTAAGAAAGCAGAGTGGTACATTTAGTTAACATTAGAAAAGACTAAAAATTCTTACTGTAATTACTGCTGCATAACTGCCTATAGTAGCAAGACCGGTTTTCAGTCTTAAAGGTGGGATCATTTTGATTTCTGTGGATATTATTCCTTAAGGAATATCTTAAAAAATAAAAATCAATTTTTGGCTTACTTTGACATTAGCTATGTTTGTGTTTGTGGCATGCATGTATGTTAAATATGTTTTCTGTGTACTGTGAAAGTGTTTGAGGGGCTTCTTTTGTGTACTCCAACCACTTAGCCAGGCTACTCTGTGTTTAATATAAGCTTGTCCTCTAGACTGTAGGCTCATTGTGGGCAGCGAATGTGTTTGCCAACTTTGTGTTATTGCTATAATTTATTCACCCAAGTACTTAGTACAGATACAATCAAATATGATTGCACCAATATTTACTGGGGTGGTTTTATGCCATCAAATTTTGTGATATCATTGGTTAAATGCTGTTTTCTTCATTAAATGGGTTTTTAATATTCCATCACAGAGAAAGACATAACTAGAATTTGCAGCAAATTTTGTTCAGATGAAATCTCTATGATTATGCAAATACATCTTTAGGTTGGGGAATTATGGAGTTCCTAGGATATATTTTGCCTAAAGAAGTCTTAATGCTTATTTTGGTGCTGTCAGTGCTTCCCCTCCTATGCCCGACATCTCACCCTTGCTGCAAAGATCAGGAGGGGTGTCGCTTTGGAAGACTCGATCAAGAAGGTTGCCTGATACTAGCCACTTAAGGAGATGTTTAGTTGGCCTTAAGCAACAGCTGCAAAGCGGAGGAGATTTTTGCTCCAGAAATACAGCTGCTTCTGACCACGGCAACCCTTGGGCGGTTTGCAGCCTGCCATCTATGCCCTCGTTGATCCCAGCATCCAGAGAGGAGGCTGAGCGTGCCTGGTGGGATACAGGTCCAACCCAATCGAGTAAGAGAGGTTCCCTTCAGTTCGGGGTGAAGGCAGCCCACGTGGATCCGGGAGGACGTCTCGGAGTAGTGGCTTCCGATTTGGGAGCTGTGATGGAACCGTTACTTGATTGAGGGGTGAGCTTGATTTTTCTTGTCCCCAAATCATCATGCTTTGGTTCTTCCCGGTAAAGGGGAAGTTCCTTGTTCCAGGAAGATCTGCCAAGGGAGTCAGAGAGGGGTTGTAATGGACGGGGGGCTGATTGGGATCAAACACTGAAGTGGTCATTATGGTCAGTACCAGAGGGATCTTCTGATTCAGTGTATCCAGAAAAGCAATAGTCATTCTTCCCATCTCCTCCTTCCCACTAACTACTGCATAATCTAGCAGGGTCAGTGGGGAGCTCTTCCAGTGGCCTATTAAAGGGGAAGCCCAGGAAAGTCACTACCTCAGAAATCTGTCCTCCCCCCATCCCCCCCACGGCATTTAAGCCCTTTCTATGTTCCAGGCACTGTACTAAGTGCTGTGCAAACTAATCGGGTTAGACAAAGTGCATGGTCCACATGAGGCTCGTAGTTTGAATCATCCTTTTAAAGATGAGGTATCTAAGGAACAGAGAAGCTAAGTGATTTGCCCAAGGCCACACAGAAGACAAGTGGCAGAGCTGGGATTAGTACCTAGGTCCTTCTGACACCCAGGCTGTAGCCCCAAAGCCATGCTGCTTCTACCTCAGGAGTCTGTCCTCTCCTGTAGAGTGTAATTCTCTGTCTAGCAGTAGGGGAGAGAGCTGTTTTTGAGGTCTGTGGCCTGAGGGAACAGGGAGGCCCATGACCTCTCTGCTTCTGATTCCTCCTGAGAAAAACAGATAACATTAAATGCAGAAGTGTATAAATATGAGTGAAGAGCGGTAGTTGGGGAGGATAGAAAACTGAAAGAAAAAAGTGGAGGTCCAGTGACTGCTTTTTTTTAAAATTACTGGAATATTGCTGATGCATTTCGGTAATACTGAACATGCCTTCGTTCGGTTTCAAAGGCTGTAATTGAAAGCTGCATCATGTAAAACCAAGCAGAATGAGAAGTAGGTTGATGTAGTGAAAAGAGCACGAGCCTGGGAATCAGGATCTGGGTTCTAATCCCAGATCTGCAAGTTGCTGAGTGACCATGGGCAAGTCGCTTACCTTCTCTGGGCCACAGATCTCCTGTTCTCCCTCCTACTTAGATTGAGGCTTATGTAGAACAGGAGCTGTGCCTGAACTAATTCACTTGTATCTTCCCTTCCCTTAGAACAGTGCTTTATACATAGTAAGTGATTAACAAATACCATAGTAAAATCAAGGGTCGTTTCTCTGGCAGTGGAGTTTTGTCCCTTACATTTTCTTCCTGATCAGGACATAGCATTTGGAAAGTTTAGGTACCAGAAAGCCTCCCATATCCCTTCTCATTCTTTTTAGTAGAATTTAAAATGATTGTGAGCAAGCAGGACCTTTGTTATGCCTTTAAAATATACAACCAGTTAGAGTAAAAAATGTCCTTCAGTCAGAGATTTGAATGAGTAGCAGTGCTTTCATTAATATAAAATGCCAGAAGGTCTTTGCAGAGAAGCTGACAGCATGTCACTAAAATGGTAAGGTTCCTGGGGCATCCGTGAGCAGGTATTGGTTAGGTAAACAGTTGAGGTACGTTAGCTCCTTTTACTCTTTCATCGCAAGTAGCATCACGGGATGATTTAAAAGATTGATCTGAGCACCCATTAACCCTGGATCAGTGCTTGGGCATTTTTTTTTTAATTAAAAAAAACCCCAACAGCTATTTTGAGGCAAAGAGATCAAAAGCCTGATGTTGCAGTTAGAAACAGCAAAATGTAGGTTTCACTGTGTAGCTGATTCAGGGATCGGTGAATGGCCTTTGGAGACCTGAAGCTACCCTTCCCTCTGCATAAGGTTGAGAGATGCCTGTGGGGCCGATCTCCGAATAAAATTGTTTACTGTCATTTTGATCCATTTTGCATTTTTGGGTACATGACTCAATTCCAGAAAATGGTCAAGTAATTCAGTATTCAATGGAAAAAGACATAGGAGTTGGCCGAAGGATCGATCTTGGTCTCCCTGTCATAGGACCCCGTATCTGTACGCGTTCTAACCACCTTTGGTTTTTCAAGATCCCACTAAGTGATGGTTAGGTCCAGTCCAAGTGGCTGAGTAGGACTGAAAATATTCACCCCAAACTCAGTCCTTCTGTGCATATTTGTCATTTATTTTAATATCTGTCTCCCCATCTAGACTGATATCCTTGTTTGCAGGGAACAGCTCTACCAACTCTGTATTCTCTCCCAGAAGCTTAGTGCAGTGCGCTGAGCACAGTCAGCGCTCAAGAAATACCATCGACTAGGAAAAGAAAGATCCACCCTCCTGGATTGTTTACGAGTAAAGATAAATCTTAGCTGCCCGAATGAGTTTGTCCCTTATCTGGATTGCCTCTTTTTGGCCCTGTCCCTGCCCTCCCTGATTTTCCAAGAGGCCTTTGCCCCAGGAGAGCAGCCCCTCCCTAATTCGTGCCCACAGGTGTGATCTGCCTGCCTGCCTGCCTGCCACAGTGTCTCCCAGGAGTTAGTTGCTGTGAAGCCTGGTTTGAGGCCTTCGTCAGGCCTCTGAGTAGCTTTGTTTTGCTAAGCCGGCTGTCATGTGCTCCTCTTCAGATCCCCATGCAGCAACTTCTGGAGTTTCTTGCTATCAACTACCTGAAGCACAATTGGAAATACTGAGCTCTTTTGGGGTGAATGGGTATGAACCCACCCTGGCCAAAGTAACACCATTAGTGAACCCTAAAAAGAGGAAGTTTGTACAAGAGAGTAAAGGGAAAAAAACCAACCCTTCCCCACGTTATTATTATTTTGAAAGTTTCTAAGTGTTTAACAATATAAAGTACTTAAAGGAAGCACTTTTCTTGTCAACTGGGTGGAATGGGGACTTGCTCCCCCTTACACATCAAGCTTAACCTTTGGCTCATCCATGACTGAGTCACTCTTTTTTTTCCTTAAGATTTTAAAAAGACATCTGCCAAGTAATAATAATTATGGTATTAAGTGCTTACTGTGTGCCAAGCACTGTTTTAAGCATTGGGGTAGATGCAAGGTAATCAGCTAATAAGCTTGTACCATGTGGGGCTCACCATCTTAATCCCCATTTGACAGATGGGGTGACTGAGGCACAGAGAAGTTAAATGGCTTGCCCAAGGTCAAACACACGTGGAAGAGCTGGGATTCGAACCCATGTCCTCTGATTCCCAAGCCTGTGCTCTTTCCACTGAGCCACACTGCTTATCTTCTTAGGAAGCATAGGCTTTGTCATTTTGATCAGGTATGTAAGAAAGTTAATTGGTTATAATGAAGAGTTTATAATTTTACACTTCAGAGTTTGGGGCTGAAGAAAAATCATTTTCATAAAACAGTTCAAACAAAGAGGTTTTTTTGCCCACAATATGATGAATCCTATCATTTTGCTTCTTCACAAGGCACAGGAATGTCACTGAATTAATTTCTGGTGTGAGTTATGTATTGATTTCTGATTCTAATGACCCCATTACAAATGTGGGCTTTGCTTTCTGCCCAGTTCATTGCATGCCTCAGAAGGGCTAGAATAAAATTGTTCAGTTAATGTCCAAATCAAGCAGTCTGCAAGAGCTCTGAGGTTGTTGGATGCTGAATTTTAAAATGATTACATAATAACTCTAGAGCCTTCACTTTGGTGGGAGGGCTTATATGTATCTAAAGTGGAACCAAATTAATTGTCAAGAACAAATTAAAAAATACTTGGAAATAAGTTCTTCATATGCAAGAGTATTTTAGCTACAGATATAAAGTTAACACAGTGTTCCACGTGGTCTATACTGCTATACCCCATTAACACTGGTAATGGGTACCGGGGAAATAGACTATCAGGCGAATGAGTGCTAGGCAAAGTTTATTTTCACGGAAAATGCATTGCTGCACACCCAACATGCAAGAAAGTTGACCAAAGCAATATAAATATATGCTTCAAAAGCCGGGAAGCATATAGTGTGAAGACTGTTATCTATCACATCCTATTTAGCCAAAAAGCTCCTCATGCTAACAGATTTATCTATGCTAAATAGATGTCATTCTCTATTGCTAAATTGAAATGGGAATATTTAACTCTATCAAGTCAGAATACTTCAAAGGACAAGGAAGCCAAGGTAAACTTTGCGACCTGCCTTATCTCAAATTGTGTGAAATCCAGGCATTAAAGTTCAATGATGCTAGCACATAAAGGCACTAAAAGAAGAGTACTGTGTGAGCAAAGCCTCTTCCTCCAACCATGAACAAGAGAGTTGAACCAAATGCATCCCAAAGAGGCCCCTTTTGATAAGGACACTTGTAAACAGAGTTGTTTGAGGGTTTTTTTATTTTTTATTATTTATCCGGATAGAGCAAGAGTGTGATGGAAATTGCATTTCGAAGTTAACAAGGTTTCTAAGGGTAGGAAATTACCGTATAGATTATGTTGTAAAACCAAGAGCCTTGTAGCCAAAAATCTCCTTTAATGGAAGGATTGGGAAAAGTTATAATTGCTGTCTGCCTGCAGCTGGTGTCATTTGCTAGTTATAGATATTGATATTACATAGTTTCAGACTGTAGGCGAAATGTTCGGCTCCCCTCATGTATAATTGCTGCCTGCAGAAAGTAGGTAAATTAGAGCCTTTGGAGTGGGTGGAGGTGAGGCTGTGAAAGGATTGGATTACGGGAATTAGCCACTTGACTTTGAATTTTATTAATCAGTGTAATACTTCATACTGAATAGAGCGATTTTAGAGAATGTGTGTTCTGCGGGAACTTTACTTTTCAAAATGTGTCATGTAAAATGTTGCCAAAGCTGGGGGACATCTTTATTATATGGAACTTTTAGCTTCAGAGGAGTTTCGGTAATCATTTTTGTGGTATTGAAGTGCTCCCTATGTGTCAGTCACTGTACTCAGTACTGGGGTAGAGTCAGTACAATCAGATTAGACACAGTTCCTGTCCACATGGGGCTCACAGTATAAGGGGGAAGGAGAACAGGTATTTAATACCCTTTGTGTTGATGAGGAAACTGAGTCACATAGTCACATAGCTGACAAGTAACATATCTGTAATTTATTTGTATTGTCTGTCTCTCCCCCCGCCGAAGACTGTAAGCTTGATGTGAGCAGGGAATGTGTCTATGTTATACTCTCCCAAGCGCTTAGTAAGTGCTCTGCACACACTAAGAGCTCAGTAAATGCGAATGAATGAATAAATATGATTGAATGAAAGTGGAAGAGCTGGGATTAGAACCCAAGTCTCCTAACTCCCAGACCCGAGCTCTTTCCACTAGGCCATGTTGCTTTCACTGTGGTCTTGTCATTCTTCCTTGCTTGTCTCTGGAAAGGCATTGATGATAAGTGATTAGCTACACATTATAAGAATGCTAAAACATTATCTTTCCCAAAAGTGGGGAGAAAAGAGTGTCATTTTCAACAGTCATTTAGATTTCTGGTTAGAAAGGATGGAAGTGATCAGTAAAGTCACCTGGAAGAGTTAAACATCATTCACTGTGGGACAGAATGATGACAGGGTGTGCATATGTTAAATTTCCCCATTTTATGGAAATACTGCCGTTACATCTTTAGATTTTAACTCTATCAGCTGTCTTTCATGGGATAATTCAAATGCCTACATGGTCAGCTAAATTGGGACTACACGGTGAGCAATTGAAGCAGTTCAAAAAAGGCAATTTAGTGTTTTGAATTTGAGCCATGTTCACTTTATAAAGAAAGCATAACTAAATGTATGTGGCTGTATTTTCACATATAGAAAACAGACAAGCTTACCAGTTGTAAGAAACACACAGGCTATTCCGTTTGCAGCAGCTAATCGTTTATAGTGTATTTTATTGTAGATTTCCAACCCATGAAATCCTTGGTCAGGGTCAGGACCTCCTTGGCCCCCATGTTTGGATCCAGGCATAGTGGTGGCTATTGTTGAAGTTAGTTCTGGTCATTCAAAAATTAAAAAAAAAAAAAAAGGAAACTGCTCTTAAATGGTCATTTTGTTAGGAGTTCTTGCCCTATGAAAAGTTTTTCTGCCAGTGGAACCCTCAGTCATTTAAATAATCCTTTCTGGGATAAATGTGTATTTTCATCGGGGGAGTTCCTGATTAGAGTGGAACAAAATCAACTTGATTCCACATTCCATGCAGCTCGATGAAGATATGCTGAGTATGAAGATAATTTGGATTATTGCCTCACATTTTTTTCGAACACCTAATTTGAATTCTTTCCATAATTCCAAACTGGCACTGGAATCATGGTGAGAGGGTGCATGAGAGTGAAGTTTCAGCACCTCCCAGAAGCTCATGTGCACAAATAGTTGAACAAGGTAGGGACAACTTCAGGTTATTGTTTGAGGTTCCCAGAGGGTTCATTTCCATTTCATCTGCAACTCTTAATATTCATTCACACCAAGGTTAGCAATAATTCCTTCTCTTAAGGGTGTGCCACTTGAAAATATTTTCAGCCTCTCTAGGAGGAAGAGAGCAGGAACATTCATTTGCTGTCTTTCTCCACTTCTTTTCCCTACTATCTTCCTGGAGGGTGGCAAAGAAAACTAGAGTGTATTTTACTTCTCTACCTTAGAGCTGATGTTTAAACCAAAAAAAAAAGTGACAGGATTCTAAAATGGAAGGCAGCCCGAAAGCCAGAGATCTTGTTTGTTATCTTGTGGCTGGAATATTTCACAAGCTCCCTCCTCAGGCTCCAGGGTTTGAGCCTTATTTTCTGAGAGAAACATCAGGCTGCCAAAAGGGTTATTTTTTCAGATTCCCTCGAAATAGACAAATTAGCTAAAAGAGAGAAAATATTTCCAAAGTCTGTCTTCGGGAGTTGGGGGTCCACCCTGTACACTGAGCTATTTATGAGTTAAAGCTCCCTCTTCTGACTTTCCATTTTATAGGAAAATCCCATTCCCCTCCCTCTGCCTTTTTATTTGTCACAAGTGTTAGACAAACCTAATGACCTGAGGTAACAGTTTAAAACAGAAAAAAGCCAGAAAAGCACTATCCAGACAATGGACTATAGGTAAGTAGCTGCCTGGCAGTTTAAATATTGTTGTTGTAGCCAGTCAGTCTACTATCAGCAAGTTGTCATGTTCCCAAGGGCCTAGTACAATGCCATGCACCCAGGAGACATGCAGTAAATACTGATAATGATGTGTACAGTATTTCGAATAGAGGGGAATAATTGCAGTGGAAATCCTAGTCAGGGAATAGAAGCTTGGGAACGATGGCCCATATATATTTGGGCCCTCATTTATTTATTTTGGTTCACAGTGTCAAAGAGTTCATGGAGGACAATGATCCGGCATCAGAAAACCAATCTAAGCTACCATCTCCCCCCCCCCACCCGCCTCCCCGACATACCAAGTCAGTCCGCGGTCCCTGCTTGCCCGTCCGAATTTTGAGTGGAGGTCGGTAGTATTGATTACTGGAGGAAGGGTCATTTACATGAGTTCTGCTTGACGTTTAATAAATCCAACAACATTATTTACTGAACACTTATTGCATACAGAGCACTGTACTAAGTGCTTGGGAGAGCACAGTATAACAGAGTTGGTAGACACGTTCCCTGTCATTACACGGAGTCTATTCAGGAGGCAGTGAGGCCTAAAAGGGGAGGGAAAAACACCAAACAAAACATGGGCCTGTGAATTAGGGGGCTCAGTTCTCACCCAGGCTCTGCCTCTGACCCTATTAGGGAGCTGGGTAAATCACTTAACTGCTCTGGGCCGCAGTTTCCTCTTCTGTAGAATGGGTCTAAGAAACCTGTTCTCAATACCTTATAGATTGTGAGCCCCATATGGATGGGGCACGTGTGTGATCGGATGATCTTATATCTACTCCAGGGTTTGACTCATCAGTGAGTCAAACCCTGGAGTAGATATAAGATCATCCGAACTCCGTTGCCCTGTCATGGTTTCCTCCTCTCTTGCACAGTGCCTACTTCCCTTCGTTTCTTTACTGCTTTTACATTAAGGAAACTTCAATTATTCTGAGTTTTCAAATTTCTAAGAAAACTGAACTTGCAGAAAGTGACAGCTCTGAAACAGCTGAGCTCTCCCACCCTCTGAAGCCCACAACCAAGACAGCTGCAGGAAGGAATGATCTGCAATAGCAGATCATTCCCATCCCCACACCCTCTAACAAGCAAAGTGTCACTGAAATGTTTAGTTTTAACCATATTACACTTTCTTAAAACCC
Organism: Ornithorhynchus anatinus; assembly: GCF_004115215.2. Classification (NCBI taxonomy): domain Eukaryota; kingdom Metazoa; phylum Chordata; class Mammalia; order Monotremata; family Ornithorhynchidae; genus Ornithorhynchus; species Ornithorhynchus anatinus. Next base: position 33,609,602 of record NC_041739.1, read on the forward strand.
TTCATTTTTTTCTGCTTTTATGGTGTTGGATTATAGAGGAGACAGGAGGATGGATTTGGAACTCTCCTGACCCTGGCTAAGGAGCACTGCTTGTCTGCTTATTATTCAAAATAAAATCAATTAATCAGTGGTATTTATTGAGTGCTTACTATGGGCAGAGCACTGTACTTAATGCTTGGGAGAGTACAGTTTCTCTGTGCCTCAGTTACCTAATCTGTAAAATGGGGTTTGTGTGCCTCACGTGGGACAACCTGATTACCCTGTATCTACCCCAGCGCTTAGAACAGTGCTCGTCACATAGTAAGCGCTTAGCAAATGCCAACATTATTATTACAATACAACAGAATTAGACATGTTTCCTGCCCATAAAAATGAGTTGATGAAATGAGATACTTTTAACAGCGAGTGGAAGTATCTGACTTGATTGCTGTTGTATCCTTTGAAATGGATTGCTGGCACAGGGACACTGAAGTTGTAAATGTTGAGATTAATACTGTTGATAGGGAAATCAGGTCTTAATTGCAGGGTTTTAGAATTAGCCAAGACACTTCATATGAGGCTTTTGACCCAGTTTCTCTTCCAGGGAGCAAAACTGAAAAAAAAAGTCAGTGTGGTTCTGACAAATTTCTAACACGTACTGCACGTACTGCTAAATCTAACCCAACATTGTAAGGGATTTGTGAGATTTGAACCATCTTTCAATCTGGAGACTCCACCCGCGTGTCATCGAAACTTCTAAAAGTAACGAGAAAATTAAGAAGTTTAATAAGGATTCAAATTCCAACTCTTACTAGGCCTCTTGGACAGCTAGAAAACTGGTGACTAGTTTTAGAGAGGGAGTATGCAGACCCACTAATAATTTACTCAGTATCTATTTAGAGCAGGATTTACTTTAAAGGGAAGGGTTGGGATTCAAAAGGGAAAAGCTGGATTTAATCTACCAACAATAAAACCAGGCCCTCATGTCTGTGGCATACCTTCCCACACGTGTTGATTAAATGTGGAGATGAATATGTCTTCAGGGTAAGGTTTAGAGAGCAAAAGAATCACCCATGATAATAATCAGGTTGATATTTGTTAAGCGCTTACTATGTGTCAAGCACTGTTTTAAGCTCTGGGGTAGATACAAGGTAATCAGGTTGTCCCTTGTAGGGCTCACAGTCTTCATCCCCGTTTTACAGATGAGGTAACTGAGGCACAGAGAAGTGAAGTGACTTGCCCAAAGTCACACAGCTGACAGGCGGCAGAGCCGGGATTAGAACCCATGACCTCTGACTCCCAAGCCCGGGCTCTTTCCACTGAGCCACGCTTGCTTCTCGTCCCCTAGTAGTGGGGTCAGAGGGGGAAAAGAGACTGATACTTTTGCAGTGGCTCATCAAGAGAATTCTGGGAGTTTGGCTTCTCCCAGAACAACTTCTTTAGTTGGGGAGAAATGTGGTGTGTCAGCCCCATCTCTGCCTTTTGGCAAATGTGGTTTTTGCCATCTTTCCTTGAGGTTCCTCTACTCATCTTCAAGAAGAGGTCTAATGAGCCCATTACTTCCTTTGGAGTTGGCACAGCACACAGCCATAGCTACATGGAACCAAAAAGGGGCTGGAAATGAGCTAAAATGTCACCTCCACATCTTTCCTCCCAGGTAGGAGACTGTGACCTTGATACTCGTTCTCTCTCTCTGGAACTCGGTCGTATTTATTGAGCACTTACTGTGTGCCGGGCACTGTACTAAGTGCTTGGGAAAGTACAAGGCAATAATAAACAGCCACATTCCCTGCCCTCGGGCTCTTCTTGTCTCTAACCCCGGGGAAGACAAGCTAAACTACTGCCTCATCCCATGTCACCCTGGCAGCTTGTTTCAGGCCATCCCCAACCTATTTGCTCCCAGACCAACATTCAAAACATTTAGATCTGCCGAAGACCCGCTTTTGTGCTGCTCAAAACGTCTCCCCCTGGCAGTATTAGTCAAAATACCATTAATTCCAATCAATTCATCCCATAAACCATATTATGGGAAGGTCATCTAACTATGCAAAAACCTTTTTCCGTTAGCTCTGGTTCAACTGATGGGGAAATCTGACATCTTTCAAAGTTATTACTTATTCTTGAAATTTATTAAGTTCAGCTCTTGAAAGAGGGCTTGGAAGACAGGGTCAAATGGATTGTTCCAGCTACTTGAGTCTAGATTTGGCTTGTTGCTCTGCAGAATTTCAGAGTTATTTGGAGCTCTGCTATTTTTCTTCTTATGTCGCTATTATTTTCCCACTTCCCCAAATCCCTATTTTGAGGAGTGGGTGAAAGCCTGGAAGTGTGTGGAGTGAAAGACTTTATGGAGCAGAGAAAAGGGATTAGGGTAGGGGCAGAGCCAAGTGTGGATAAAAAGAGAGATCGCAGCCAGGAAAGCAGGGGTATGCATTCCTTGTGCCCATGTTTCCTTAAGTAGAGCTTGCTAGCTAGATGCAGACTATGAACTTTTCCCTAAGAAGTTGAAAAAGAAATCTATAGGATACTTATGGCTTTGTGGAGATTTGAACCAATGATAGGCTCCTTGGGAAAATTCCAGTCCTCAAAATCTCTCAATTCAAATTTTATTTCTTGAAACTTATTTTCTTGCCTCTCTGGAAGCCACTTAGATAAATTTTCCTCTTGGTTGGTTATGTTTCAAGTTCTCAATCTTTCAACACTAAAGAAATCCGGCAGTGTGTACTCCATAGTTTTGATTTCTGGGTCTAAAAATTTGAATCCATAAAACGGCCACAGTATCTCAAGCCTTTTTTTCTCCTTTTCTCTGCAATGAATATTGCTTTTCTTATTTCCGTTACACTGTAAGTGCTAGCACAAAACATGCCCTGTCAGTATTTAAAGATGTTGAGCCATAATTTTAAATCTTATTTGCCCAGCTTCTGTAATTGTACCTTTCTGAAACCAACATAGTTTACCCTGCATTTGCTATTATCGGTTGGGTTAACTCAGTGCAGTACAAGAAAAGGTTAACATATACTAGCTTTATATATTGGGAAATATTGGTTTAGAGGAATTCATCTTGAAAGAGAGTCTATTATTATTTTGATATGGTGCCCCCTGCATTTTGATCAAAATGAGAAATCCAGAGACAGAGTGCCATGGGTAGATACTAGAAATGGCAATGTCCCATCTTTGAAGTAGCTTCCACAGTCAACTCTTAGGGTAGATTTATAGAATTTTAGCTGACTGCTTTTGTACTGAAATTTAGATCCCTGGCATTCACGATATTCGATTTGCCTTTATTAGCATCACTAGGTCTTTGAATGATTATCTCTAATAAGCTCTTTAGTCATACTATCTATGTCCATTCCTTCATTGCTGTTCCACGTTGGTATTTATAGCCGCAGCAGTCAGTGACGGAGCATGTGCAGGCATTCGATATTTTCCCAAGGCGGGTCCTGGTATGGTGTATGTGCCTGTGGTTTTGTATGCAAACACGTTATTGGAATTTAAAACATATTGAGTGCCAGCAGTGTGCTGGATGTAATAAAGAAGAGCGTGAGGGATATTTTGTCCGGTGCACACGTGCTCTTTGCCGTTATGGGTTTGTTTAAAATATACTCCTGAGGAGTCTAGCAATTGTGAAGGCATCTGGATGTTCTAGGAAGAAAAAATGCTTCTGAGGTTGTTTAATTTTTTTCACTTCATTAATATTTGAGCACCCACTGTATGTAGAAAGAATGCCTGAGGTTTCCTATTTTCCTCTAAAAAATATTAGTATCATTTAAGGTGAGTTTACTTCATAGTTTAGAATTGTTTTCTGTCTCTAGCACCAAAGGAAATCATTACTGGAAGATTAGGCATCTATGGTGTTCTCATTCCTTTAGACATTTTCAGAAAAGTAAAGTTTCATAATAGTCTATGGTACATTTTAGCATGAATAGCTTGTCAGTAATAATTCTCTGAAGATAGATATTAAATAGTTTGGAACGGTAAAAATTTACTGGGCTTGAAATACTTTGGGTCTCCTTTCATTATTTGTATAAGGGTGGGAAATTCTTTTGAGAGGGTTTTGTTTTTTTTTTGAGAGGAAGGAAGTATTTATCTCTAGGAGATTTTCTCCCTGATAAGTGCTCTTGTTAGGCCTCTCAAGCTAAGGAAGACTGTAACATAGGTGCACTTAAAACTGCAAGTGTAATTAACTACTTTAGGGTTTGGGTTGGCAAGCCAACTGCAGTTCGCAAATCATCTGGGAAAATACAGTAGAGGTACTGATGGCACCTCGCTCATGCTGTGAAAACTTGCAAGAGAAGAGTGGCGATGGAAATATTTTCCTTTCAACCTCTCAAGGGTGTAACAACGATTAATGTTAGCCTAAAGGTGGATAGTCAGAAACCCAGTGTTCAGCTCATTTAAAAGTCTCATTGCATAATTGTTAACACTTTTCCCAAAGTCAAAAAAAAAAAAAAGGGTGACCCTTTTCCAAAAAAGAGATGACAAGGCCCTTTTCAACTTTTGCCAAATACTTCTAATCCCAAATCACAGTCCTCTATCATTTAAACACATTTTAGGATGGTTTCCAATTCCAGTCTAATCTAATCCAATCTATTCAGTCTTAGAAGCAACAAGTGTTATTTAACGTCAGTCTTAAACTCCTTCCAGTGCATCAGTCATGGAAACCAGAGCATGTAATGCATTATTATTAGAATCTCTGCTGCTGATTAAAATAATTATATCTATCTACTGCCTCCACCCTACTTGAAAAATGATCCCAATATGTTTCCCTCTAACCGTAATTGCCACAGCAAAATGTTGCACTTGACAATAATGTTTTGAGTGAGAGCTGATATGAAGACATTTTGCCATTTTGAGAGAGGTAGGAAGATAAAAATATTGATTAGGGTTGCAAATCAACTTCTAGTGTCTGTTCTTCCTTTCCAGACGTGGCACAAAGTTCGTCTGAGTTTGCTGTAATATAACTAACTCTAGAAAAGATACCTGAGGGATCGTTTGCAATTATATAATTTAGCTTCTGAGCAGAAATGCAAAGCCTGAGGAATAAAGTGCTCCGTTGTCTTCCTTACCTTAGAACAGGAGGGTTGTCAAAACTCTTAATCACTCTTTATTCACCCTACAGCACTTATGCACATATCTGCAATTTATATTAACATCTGTCCTCTCCAGACCATAAAGTTGTTGTGGTCAGGGAACTTGTCTACCCACTCCATAGTATTGTACTCTCCCAAGCGCTTAGTACAGTGCTCTCCACTCAGTCAATACCATTGATTGAACTCCTTGGAGGTGCCTCCACAGTACCTTCCTGTAAGATATCTGTCTTTTAAGTGGAATTTTCAATTCTGGTTTTTGATCCCTGTGCTTCTCCATCAGTTATTCACTTTGTCAAGATGTGATTGCATTGGGTGTAGTCAGAATCGTTTCTTGGCATTAAAGAAACCAAAACCCTAAAGGTGTCTGGCTTACCATTCACTCACACAGTGAAAAATCCATTATAAGTCTATCTAGAATAATACAGTTATTCTGGTGAAGTATGCTTCGTTTTCAACGCATTGTTCATTTGGACTTCGGAAGTCCTGTACATTCAGTGGCAAAGGGTGATGCAGACCTAAATTATCATTCCATTGTCAAAATGACCTCATGGTAGTGTAAATAGTGAATATTTTCTGTAGGTATGGAAACCATCTTTGAAAATGAAACTAGACTGAAAATGAAGGCGAAAGGAAGAAACTCAGAAATGAATTGAATTTTCAGTGTTTTTTTTTTCAAGTTGCCTACTTTCACCGAATTTATAATATTAATTGCCAACTTGAGGGAGACCTGAAAACCATGACCCATTAGCTTATTTGAAGAAACATCAGAAGATCTGTTGGGTGCGTCTTCCTTGTAAACTGGATCGGTAAGGCAGGCTGGAAATTCTAATACTTTATTGGAAACCCTTTGAAACCTTTAGACGTGAGTTACCTCCTCCTACCCCAAGTGGAGGGAATTGGAATTTAGTATGAGACATGTTTTGTATGTGGATGCTGACAAGGAAGGACAGTCACATTTCTTTTTGTGTAGAGATTCGGTTTGCCAAAGACAGATGCAGAGACAAGGCAATATATCCAGTGTGGTGCAGATGGAGAGTTTCATGGATAGAGATGAGTGCCCTTCACACCTCACCTAAAATTAGGAAGCTATTAATCAAGTATAAGATAACTATAGAAGAATAAAATGGAACGAAAAGCAGGTATATACTGCTCATGTTTGATAAGAATAGAAAACTAACTTTCTGTCCCCGAAAGAATCACATTTTGCATGGAACTTTGAGCCATGACTGCATCGTCCTTGAATCAGTTCTAAATGTCTTTCACTGATCACATCAGAAAGTGACTGAGAGACTGAGCAGCTGTAGAGATGAAGTACACACCCTTTGGAGGGTGTGGTCTCTGAGATATATTGGGAAATTTATTCTAAGGCCTGTCCGTATCTTGTTCGTATGATGGGACATTTTTCTTTAACCTCTTGGTTTTTGAGGATACTCCTTCTAAGCCTGCCTATGCAGTTAAGAATCAATCAGTCCGTGGTATTTATTGAGCACTTATATATGCCAAACACTGTACTAAATGTTTGGGAGAGTGCATTACAACAGCAAAGTAAAGATGAATATTTTGTGTGGTCATTCATTCATGCAATAGTATTTATTGAGCGCTTACTATGTGCAGGGCACTATACTAAGCACTTGGAATGTACAGATCGGCAACCGAGACAGTCCCTGCCCATTGACAGGCTTACAGTCTAATTGGGGGAGACAGACAAAAACAATAGCAACAAATAGAATCAAGGGGATCTACATCTCATTAAAACAATAGCAATAGTGATGTTACCCTAAAGGAACAAAAATATTTGAATATTTACTGTGACGTTAATTATGGCATATTTTCCCATCCAAATTAACTTAAAAAATATCAATTTAAGATTGTTATTAATGGAGTTTCTCTCCTCTGATCTGGAAGAGTGCCCTGCACATGGTAAGCATTCGGTAAATACTACTAGTTAGAAAAAGGAACACTTTCTTGGAGAGAATCCTGTGGTGATCAGTTTTCAAGTATTCAAGACTTGAGAGAGTTCACTGACCTCCATGGTGTAGGCCATTAAGTCTTCAAATTGTCTAGTTTGAGTACACCACTGCTATCTCTAGATCCACTGAATTCTGAATGAACTGTTAAAAGAGCCCCTTTAAATAGAAGTGGTGTTTATACAATAGCCAATGGGGACAGCATCTTATCTGGAAAGCAAAGTAAAATACTGGAGTTTGAACTTCAACTTTCCTTTGAAGGGGAATCCAAATTTTAAAATGCAAGGGAACCAACTAACTGTGTTTTTCTGAGCATGCGTACTTCAATTGCAAAAGTGGTAACTGAAGGAAAGAAAGTGGGGTACTGGAGGAAAGAAAGTGGGGGAACAGTCACAGTTCTGTACCTTTTGTGTAGGTTCCAAGGCTGAGATCACCTCCATGCTATTCCAGGTATCGAGCCCCTGAGTTTTTTCAGTCAGAGTGGAAGAGACCCAAAATGGTGACTTTATGACCTGCCATTCCTTCAAAACCTGTCCTCAAAACCCACATCCCTTCATAGTATCCCTGCTCCCCTTTTGGTCCAACTTGCAACTTGAAGAGTTAGGGTTTTATATTAGTTTTGTAAAAATCTTGAGACCTTTAAGCCGGATCTAGATCCCATGCTTGAAGGAAAATGATTTCAGATGTACATAATTATCTGACCAGTGTCTGTGGAAAAGTAAAATCAAGAACGGGCTTCAGGAATGTGGATAATGTTTGATAGGCCCCTATTTCACAAAGATACCTTGAAAATTAAGTTGAATCTCTATTAACCTTTTGAATTTAGTAGGAAAATAACAAAATAGTGATAATGATGTAGGTAAATGTAAATGCATCCATGAGAGCCTGCTTATTTCCGTTTGTAATTTACTCTAGTGTTAGATTTATCCAACTACATTTTTGGCAATGCGAGAGCCACTTTCTCTCCAGCCAGGAAATGCAGTGGAATAGTACAGCGTTACTCATATGGTGATGAGTAATAAAGACACAGCACCTGTGGAAGTTATACTTGGGGAGTCATCTGCTCCCACAGCTTCAAATGCCACCTCTATGTGGATGATTCTCAAATTTATCACACTCACCCTGAACCGTCTCCTTCCCTACGGTCTCGCATCCTTTCCTGTCTCTAGGATATCTGTGTGTGGATGTCACCCCTCTCCCCCATGCCCTGCACCCCATCAACTCAACTCAGTAAGTCTCAAACTAAACTCCTTATTTTCCCTTTCAAATCTTCTCCTCCTCCTAACTTCCCCAGCCCAGTTGATACTTCTCCCACCCATCCTCCTTTTCTCTCAAGCTCATTCTTGCATTATCTTCGCCTCACTTTTTCAACCCCCATTTTCAGCCAGCCACCAGTCCTGTCAGTTCTGCCTTCACAGCATCTCTAGATCCACCCCATCTTCTCCTTTGGAATTGCCACCATGTTTGTCCAAGCACATGACACATCCCAACCTGTGCCTCCAACTGCTTCTTGCATCGTTTTTTGTTTAACATGTTGTTTTGACACACCTCTTCACTCCTCGAAAACCTCTCCAGCCTTCTCTGGAGAAACTACTGGACATTGGATTTAAAGAACTCAATCAGCACTTTCCAAGGTTTGGGACTGGGTTATTTTTACAGTATTTGTTAAGCACTTTGTACCAATTCCGTACTAAGCACTGGGTGGAATCAAGATAAGCAGGTTGGATATAGTCCCTGTCTCACATGGGGATCATTGTTTTAATCCCCATTTTACAGTTGAGGTAACTGAGGCACAGAGATGTTAAATGACTTGCCCGAGGTCACTCAGCAGGCAAGTAGCAGAGCCGGCATTTGACCTCGGGGCCTTCTGACTCTATACACTAGGCCACACTGTTCTACTTGTCCCAGCTCCTCTCCAAGAACACACCAGCTCAAACACTTTGCCCCCCTCAAGGCCAGCCAACTCACTGTACCTCATTCTTGTTTCTCTTGCCCTCCCTTTACAAATCAACGGATCACCGCTCTCCCTGTTTTGGAGGTTCTTAAATTTCATCTCCTCCAAGAGGCCTTCCCTTATTACTATTACATTTTTCCCCAGACTGTTTATACCACTTCAGCACTTCTGCATCACCTAAACACTTGGGCTCTCACTCCACCTTCCACTCATAGCATTTATGCGAATGTCCTTAAACTCTGTTGTTCATGTAATTTATTTTAGTGTTTGTTTCCCCAGCTAGATTATAAGGCCCTTGAGGGCCGAGATCACGTTTAACTGCACTGCTCCTGTTCAGTTGCTCAGTACAGTGTTCTGAATAGAGTGAGCACTCAATAATTGAGTGGAATGAAGTGCATCTCTCTGACCTTTCTTCCTGTCTAGCTCATGTTCATTGTGATGGCTTGAATCAGGGCAGGTCTTTGCTATTCCTTTGTAGAGCGGCTTACAGATTTCTTTTTTTTTTTTTTAAACCCAAGAATACTTGGATTGCTCTTGATCATAAGATCAATATCTTCTCTCCCTAAGGAGATAAAAGCACCTGCTGTCGGGTGAGCTGAACTGTGAGCTCACTGTAAACAGGAATGTGTCAACCAACTTGGTTGTGTCGTACTCTCCCAAGCATATAGAGCAGTGCTCTGCTCACAGCCAGCGCTCAGTGACTGCAATTGATTGTTGGAGAATTCTCTGTCAGAGCCCGTCGGCTGGTAGCTCCTGAGGCTTTGCATGCTACTATTTGAGGATCAAATCCATTGATCTTGCTTTCATCTAAGGCAGGAAAGCCAATTAATTGGCTGAAGAAGCATGATAAACCTCCAGTTGCTTAACAACCACAAAGCAAACAGTAAACTACTCCTTTTTTCCTAAGCTCATTTGTATTTAAAATAGCTCTGGACTTGTTCAGTGGAAGATGAAAACATTGTCCATATCAACTTTATGAGGCTCAAATCAAATCAAGCTAAAGACTGAGGGTTCATTACCAAGGAGATGAATTCTTCCAAAATATGATTTCACAAGTTACAGCAATATTAGCATGGTTTAGCCCAGAAGACTTGATTTTGAACTTCACCTTTTGAGGAATTCTAGGTGCTTATAATAGTAACAGTCATGGTACTTGTTAGGCGCTTTCTGTGTGCCAAAGCACTGTTCTGAGCACTGGGGTATATACAAGTTAATCAAGTTGACACATCCCTATCCCACATGGGCTCACACTTTTAATCCCCATTTTACAGATGAGGTAACGGAGGCCCAGAGAAGGTAAGTGACTTGTCCGAGGTCACATAGCAGATACGTGGTGGAGCGGCATTAAAACCCAGGTCCTTCTGACTCCCAGGCCCTTGCTCTATCCACTAAGCAGTGCTACTTCTCAGCTTCTAAATATGAAGGTGCTTCTTATTGTTATTATTATTATCCCAAGCGCTTAGTACAGTGCTCTGCACATAGTAAGCGCTCAATAAATACTATTGAATGAATGAATGAATCCTTCTTATTGTTATTGCATATTTGAACTAGGATCCAAGCTCTCCAAAGTCAACCCTCCTCCGCCACCAATGGTAATATTGGTAATTGTGACATTTGTTAAATGCATACAGTGGCCAAGCACTGTACTAATCAGGTCAGACGCTATTAAATCAACATTTTACAGTTGAGGGAATTGAGGCACAGAGAGGTTAATCGACTCTACCAAGGACATACATCAGGCAGGGCGGGATTAGAAATCTGGTTTTCGGGCACCCAGGCCTCTGCTGTTTGCGCAAAGCTACTCAAAACTCAACTGTGTTTGGTAGGAGCGGCATGGGGGAGAGTCAAGGGTGGAGATTCAGATTTACTGCGTGGAAGGAAGCAATGGTAAACCTCTTCCATATTTTTACCTAGAAACTCTATGGATACATTACCAGAACGCTTGCTGATGGAGGTGGGGCATTCCGGGAGAGATGTGTGCATCCATGATGTAGCTGTGGGTTAGAGATGACTCAACGGCTTAAGACAAGACGTAAGAGTAGAGTCGTTTTAAGAGGAGAATTTCAGTAAATTAATGAAGTGTCCATTTGAGTTATGAGGGAAATGAATTCTGAGGGAATCATTAGAAATTAGAAAATTGGTCCCTAGTCTTCAGGATGGATATCAGGGAGGGAAAACTTCACATGTTTTCTTTAAGCATCCTGTTGCCACTGGGTTGGACGTTGACCACTGTTCTGGCTCATAAATCATATCTCTTTAACTGGTATATTCCCATTCTCCAAAACTGAATATCAGGGCATACTGCAGTGTTCTAAGAAACCCATGGAGCTAATCAGTAAGAGGATACAAGCAGAAGCACAATAGGGAAGAAATTGACAAGAGTTTTCAGAACCTGTCAGATATTGGGAGACCTGTATTTTGCCTCTATTGTACTCTCCTAAACCTCTGCACACTTAACTGGTAAAGGCACTAATATGTATTTTTTTTTAAATTTAAGCCACCCATAAATATTCACAAAGATTTCCTTCAGGTTAAACCACAGATAAGAAAAAATGAAATCAACCGGCAGTTGAAAAATAATTTCAATTGTATTTGTTCAAAAGCTAATTTGCATATCTTAATCCCAAGCAACTTCAGCCAAACAAAAAAAGGTTTAATACAGTTTTATTTGGCTCATCCAGTGCTTTGTCTTTTGTGTATTCTGTTTTTGAAAATTATTTCTGATTTTAAAATTGTTTTTGAATATCAGTCAGTAGTATTGAGTGCCCACTGTTATGTACTGTACTCAATGCTTGGGAGAATGCCAGATAATTAGTAGATCCCGATCCCTTTCTTCCAGGAGTTTTTCAGTCTAGTAGAGGAGCTACACAGTAAAATGTAGGTAAGAAAAGGTAGTCGATTATTATAAGTACATGTACAGAAATGCTACAGTTAGAGAGTTTTGTAAGCTCCTTGTGGGCAGAGAAGGTGTCTACCAACTCTGTTGTAATGGACTTTTCCAAGTACTTAGCACACTGTGCTGCTCGCAGTAAGCATTTAATATATATCATGGACTATCCAAGTATGTAGAGTGTTTATCTTTCAGCCCTCTAGACTGTAAGCTTGTTGGGCAGGGATTGGGTCTACAAAATTCATGTTGTACTCTTCTAAGCACTTAGTTCAGTGTTCTGTACAGGATAAGTGCTCAATAAAGGAGATTGAGTGGATGGCATAGAAGTTATGACTTGGCAGTTTGAGGGCTTACCGAGTTAGGAAGATGAGAGATTCATCAGAGAAGACCTCCTGGAGAAGATTTGGTCTCAGGCTCTGAAGAGCACGAGGACAGTGGTCAGCTGGGTGTGAAGGGGAAGCAAGTTCCAGAGAGGAAGGAAGGCGTATAATGATGATAATGTTGGCATTTGTTAAGCGCTTACTATGTGCAGAGCACTGTTCTAAGCACTGGGGGAGATGCAGGGTAATCAGGTTGTCCCACGTGAGGCTCACGGTTAATCCCCATTTTCCAGATGAGGTCACTGAGGCACAGAGAAGTGAAGTGACTTGCCCACAGTCACACAGCTGACGAGTGGCAGAGTCGGGAGTCGAACTCATGACCTCTGACTCCGAAGCCCAGGCTCTTTACACTGAGCCATGCTGCTTCCCACTTGCTGCGTATGGCAGCAATTACAAATTTACAACTTGTTTAATTGAATTTTGATCTAACCTTTATTGACCGTATGGTAGGTTGAGAAAAGATTTCAATTTTCCTTGGGAAATATATTACAGGAGGAGGGAGTGACTCATGGTAAATGAGTCAGTTAAGTTTGGGACCCCTTATGCGGTAGAAAAGTCTGCATTTGACCCGTCTTAACTAAAGACATTATCCCACGTGGATTTAGATTAGTAACTATAGTTATTGTGGTATGATGACAATGGTAATGACTGAGTAGGGAAATTTCTCAAGTATTCTAATGCTCTCTAGTCACATCCTGCAAATGAATCATGACCAAATCTACTCAGGGAAACAGTTTTCATCTCCCTATTTCTCAATTTCAAAACTGCGGTGCTCTGAGCTGAATTCAAGAGTACCCCAGTCAGTTGCATTGAATCAGGAGCGGCTCTGACAGGGCCCTTTCTTTTCCCAGTAAATCTCATCATCAATCTCAAGCTTAATAAAATAGCTTGAGTTGAATTTCCGGCATCTACTAAAAAAAAATCTGGACATACATACTACACCATGCTTTGAAGGGGTAGCTCAGGATTGTGTTTCCAAATTCAGTTACACCAATAGGTAACCAATTGGTTTCCTTTTTGTTTATTGTTTTAGTAAGAGAAACTCACATTTGCTCAGTGTTTACCTGGCCTGCCGTGAACTTCTCTTCTTCATTTCACTTTTGTTTCTAAAAGTGCTTTTTTATTGTAAATCCAATTTTAATCAGAATTACTCTAGGATTTGAGGCGTTCCAAGTATATGGCTGTAAGTGCCTCTCTAAACTGTAAGCTCATTTTGGGCAAGCAGTGTGTCTAACAACTCTGTACTCTCCTAAGCTCTTAGCACAGTGCTCTGCACACAGTAAGCATTCAGCACATTCCATTGATTGATGGCTTGCTTGATATGGCTTGAGTGTCTTTGAATTGGGAGAGAGACAAATATTTTTGACCTCTAAGGGTTCCTGATTTTGAACTACTTTGTAGGACGTAAATGTAGAATCTGGTAAGATACGGGCTCAGCTGCTCTTCATCTTGCTGCTTTCCCATCTGGATATTCCAAATAATACTGACCTATCTGCTTTGGAAAAAAATGTAGGTGACAGTGAAAATCTGGGGATAATAACGTTGGTATTTGTTAAGCACTTCCTATGTGCAGAGCACTGTTCTAAGCGCTGGGGTAGATACAGGGTAATCAGGTTGTCCCACGTGGGGCTCGCAGTCTTAATCCCCATTTTCCAGATGAGGGAACTGAGGCACAGAGAAGTGAAGTGACTTGCCCACAGTCACACAGCCGACAAGTGGCAGAGCTGGGATTCGAACTCATGAGCCCTGACTCCAAAGCCCATGCTCTTTCCTAACGTTGGTATTTGTTAAGCACTTCCTATGTGCAGAGCACTGTTCTAAGCGCTGGGGTAGATACGGGGTAATCAGGTTGTCCCACGTGAGGCTCGCAGTCTTAATCCCCATTTTCCAGATGAGGGAACTGAGGCACAGAGAAGTGAAGTGACTTGCCCACAGTCACACAGCTGACAAGTGGCAGAACCAAGATTCGAACCCATGACCTCTGACTCCCAAGCCCGGGCTCTTTCCACTGAGCCACGCTGGAAATCTTTGGAAATAGCAGCATCTTGGTGGGAGAGTTGAAAACTGCATGTAAGGATACATTTGTTAACTTACTTCCCACCTCTGACAATGCAGTGTCAATATTTACTCTCAATAGGTGCCGTGTCAATATTTACTCTTGGCTTGGAAGAGTTGTCATTTTCTCTTCAACGGGTTGATTGTTCACTTTGAAAAAAATGTAAGCAGTGCACTCTGGGTGTGTATCTTAATGAACGTTCTGTTGAGACAAGATAATGTCCTAACCAACTAATTGGAAAGTCTTTAAATCACTTCCGAAAGGCATGAAAGATCACTTAGTGAGTAAATCTGAATATTTCAGGATGCAGTTGAAAAGGAAAGGGGTGGACAAACATTTAAAATTCTTTATTTTAACTCTTTATCCAGTTAAATGATCAACCCTTCGGCTATTAGATGTTACGTTTTCATAGAAAATAATCTGCAAAAGTAATTATGTTGTCTTAGTAAAATTTGTTGAGTGGATATAAAATCAGGAAAGCAAAAAAAAAAAAAAATTTGTGTGAATTTCAAATATTGATATAGTGTATCATTTGTGTATATAGCAGCGTGGCTCAGTGGCAAGAGCCCGGGCTTGGGAGTCAGAGGTCGTGAGTTCGAATCCTGCCTCCGCCGCTTGCCAGCTGTGTGACTTTGGGCAAGTCACTTAACTTCTCTGTGCCTCAGTTACCTCATCTGTAAAAAATGGGGATTAAAACTGTGAGCCCCACGTGGGACAACCTGATCGCCTTGTATCCCCCCAGCGCTTAGAACAATGCTTTGCACGTAGTAAGCGCTTTACAAATACCACCATTATTATTATTATAGAGTATTACTTCATATATTAAATGAAATTAGCAAATTAAAGGATGATTGCTTAAATCATGAAAACCGTGAGAATGATTCAAGTCTTTTATTTTGCTACGGTATCAGTGTTTAATAAAATTGCTGTCATTTGAAGGCATTAGAGAGTACAGGTCATTTCTCTGATTGAGCTTGCTATGCGCTGTAAATTCTGGACCCTGATTCACCCTAGAAGATGAGTTCATGAGTAATTTGGATTAATGGTTCCACGAAACACTGCAAGTTCACTTCCACATGATGGAAAAAAAATAATTCACCTAAACTCCCCTCCACCACCTCCCCCACACACTTTTTTTTTCAGTCACAGTGTACTTCCCCCTCTTCATGATCACAATTCAAATCTATACACACACACACACACACGTGTGTGTATGTGTGTATGTGAATCAATCTGTATTGATATTTTTTTAGTCTGCCATATGTTTCTATTCATTGCACAGGATGGCTATTATTTTTGTTAAATTTAAATATTAGGCTTCCATCCTTCAATTCTGCATTTTCTCTTTTTCACTTTGGCAACTGGGAAGCAGGATGGTTTTGAGGAAAATGAAGGGGTAAAGTCCTAGCCTGCCTTGGTCCCTATTCTGAGTTAGCTCTAGCCCAGAAGCGAAAACCAATCATGTGGTTCTTATGAGCAAAGAGCAGGTGTGGGTCTCATGGTTTTAGACAAGACTGTTCCAATTCCAGTTAATTGGCATATGCATTTTTTCTAAACTTTTGCAAATACTCTAGCATTTACGTAAATTGAGGGTGCTATTCATGGAAGGTAACTTTAATTCAACACCTCGAGCATTGTACACCTTAATTGCCCGAGTCCTGTGCCAGGCTCTGTGAAAGCCTTTTGATGCTACATGTTGATCGAGACACTGAGTGCTCTTATAATGATGAGTTTGTAGCATACTTATTTTGTGATTTCTGTTGTGCAATTTGGGTATAAAGGAAGAGATCTATTTTTGAAGAAAGATGTAATCAGATGGAATACTTTAACATCAGAGAAAAATGGTTTTTATTCAAGGTTCATTCAGCCTCCTGCTGACCTCCCAGCCCCCTGTCTCTCCCCACTCCAGTTCATACTTCACTCTGCAGCCCAGATCATTTTTCTGCAAAAGCATTAAGGACTTGTTTCCCCGTTCCTCAAGAAACTCCAGTGGTTGCCCATCCACCTCCGCATCACAGAAAATCTTCTCACCATTGGCTTTAAAGCACTCAATCGCCTTGCCCCCCCCCCCCCCACCTACTTCGCCTGACTACTCTCCTACTACAACTAAGCCCGCACAGTTCACTCGTCGAATGCTAACCGTCTCACTGTACCTCGATCTAGTTCTCCACTGACCCCTCGCCCTGGCCTGGAACACCCTCCCTCCTCAAATTCGACAGACAATTCAGTAGTATTTATTGAGCGCTTATTGGGTGCAGAGCACTGTACTGGGCGCTTGGAATGTACAGTTTGGCAACAGAAATGATCACTCGCCCTGCTTCAAAGCCTTATTTAAGGCTCATCTTCCCCGATTGTGTCTCTCTGTTGTTAAACTACTCTCACAAGCACTTAATACAGTGCTTTGCATACCGTAAGCGCTCAATAAATGCGACTGATTGAATGAATGAAGGCACATCTCCTCCAAGAGGTCTTCCCTGACCAGGCCCCCTTTCCTATTTTCCCACTTCCTTCTGCCCTTTGACGTGCTCCCTTTGTTCATTTCCCCTCTCCCAGTCCCACAGCATTTATGTACATATCTGTAATTTATTTATTCAGATTAATGTCTCTCTCCCCCTCTAGACTGTCAACTCGTTGTGGGCAGGGGATGTGTTCATTGTTATATTTTACTCTCCCAAGAGCTTAGTACAGTGCTCTGCACCCAGTAAGTGCTCAGTAAATACAACTGAATACGTGAATACCAATCTAGTGTAGAACATTAGAAATAATTTAATTTGTCTTAAAACTTATGGAAAATAGAACTTTATGATCACATACTAATGAATAGGGACTTCATTCAGTTGTATTGAGCGCTTACTGTGTACAGAGCACTGTACCCAGTGCTTGGGAAAGTACAACAATAAACAGTGACATTCCCTGCCCACAGCATGTGATTCAGGGAGTGATTATAAGTCTGGGCAAGGAATGGGTTTCTTAGGTTGCAATTTTAGTGCTATTTCTAGCCCTCGTAGGCCGAAATGTCCTGGAAGTGGGGAAAGACCTGCCTCCAGGGTTATTTTTGTTGTTGTGCTCATTGTTGTTGAGCCTCAGAGGCACTCTGAAATTTCTCCAGCTGCATCATGTACAGAAGATCAAGTCAGACTCTGTTTTCGTTGCATTGGAACCTCTGAAGAGATATTTTACTCCATTTTTTGGAATAGAATTAAACGACTTCTCGCTGCCAGAGTCCCCCCAGAACAGTGAAAAATGTACGTACAGAATGGGTGAAGAAAGAATTGGCTAATTAAGTCTTGCTGGAGTGAGGGAGGAGCCAAGGTGGACACAAAGAACAGATGAAAGATAGGGAGTGAAGAAAGTAGTGGATAGAGCCACGGGCCCGGGCGTCGGAGGACCTGGATTCTAAAACCGGCTCTTCAGCTTGTCTGTTATGTGACCTTGGGCAAGTCCTTTCACTTCTCCGGGCCTCAGTTACCTCATCTATTAAATGGGGATCAAGACTGTGAGCCCCATACGGGACACAGTGTGTGTCCAACTTGATTAGCTTGTATCTACCCTAGTGCTTAGAACAATACCTGGCCCATAGGAAGCATTTAACCAACACCATAAAAAGTGAAAACAGACCAAATGAAAGAACATAATTAGCAGTAATAGTAATAGCTCTAGTATGTAAGCTCTGCCTACCCTCCTGATTGCTACCTTAAAGATAATCAGGTCAGACACGGTTCTTCCACGTGGAGCTCACAGTCTAAGTGGGAGTGGAACACAGGTATTGAATCCCCATTTTACTGATGAGGAAACTGAGGCACAGAGAATTTAGGTGACTTGCCCAAGGTCAGAAGGCAGGTACATGGCAGAGCTGGTCCTCTGACTCCCAGGCCTGTGTTGTTCCTACTAGTCCGTGGAGTACCCAGTACTGTGGAGATTTAATAGAAATGAATTGAATTACCCTTCTTCTTTCAAAACCCCCCCCAAAAAAGCTTTAAAGGTAGTTCAGGGTGAGATTGCAAGTCACCTCAAGACTTTGAGCAACCCTCAGTAAGGTTTTGGAGCTATTACAACAGTATTGATGTGGTAGTTTAAACCTGGTCTTAATGGTTTTTTGGTCTTTGAAAATTGGATCCTTGACATAGTTTCACCCAAGAAAGAGCAGCCCCTGTTGAAATTGTGTGGTGGGTTGACTTTTTTCTGTTGTTTACCTGTTTTATTTTTTCTAGTGGAGCAGCTTAATGAAAATGACATCAAGAGTTATAGTTAAGTTAATGATCACTCTAAGGCACAACTGCATTTAACTCAGCTGTAATAATTAACACTTTTCAAGCCCAGCTTCTATAATGTGGATAGTTTGAGCAGGAAGTTCCTTCTGTTTTGCTAATAGAGGAAATGGAGAAGGGTTTAATTGGACTTATTGTCAGAGCTGTAGATTTTGCTCAGTTAATTCCATATCAGAATCATTTTAGCCCATTTTCTTAAATTGATAATTCTGTTCATTTTGGAAAAACCTTCTCATGCAAGAGTGAAATTTTTCTTCACGAAAGACTCTGGGCATATTCAGATTATCTGGAATTAGGGAAGGTTAGGAGAATTAGACATAGAGTCTAGTCTTTGGAATTTTTCTCTTAAAATCAACATAAGCCAATTAGTGATGAATTGTAATATTCTATTGTTGAAAAGGACTGTAAGAAGCTTAATACAGCTAACTCTGATTCAGCTTAGAGGCCCCTGAAAAATGTCTGGGTTAAAGTGGGCCCTTATTGGAGGATGCCATTTTAGAAATGGTTGTTTTGGCATATGTGAATATGATCTAATTTTACTTAATATGCAGTTTGTCGCTAAAACCCCGTTGTCCAGATCTCTCTCGCTGTCTGTTGAGTTATCTTCATCTAAAAGTGCAACTGAGTTATGTGCGTGTATTTTCCTGTGTATGTATTTAATTTTTATAATTTTTTTGTTTTCCTGACTCTCTGAGGTAGGAACAGGGTTTTTTTATTATCATTATCCCGTTTTACAGACTAGGATATCGAGGCATTAGAGAGGTTTGAGAGAATTTAGAGAGAATCTTTGGCCACTTTTCAAATATTACCCAAAATATTAGTATGAGATTCCTGATTCCAGACCTATTTCTAATTTATCAGATACCCTTGCTTTGTGCTGAGTACTGTTCTAAGCGCTGGGTTAGATACAAGGTCATCAGGGTATCTCACATGGGGCTCGCAGTCTTAATCCCCATTTTACAGATGAGGTAACTGAGGGACAAAGAAGTTAAGTGGCTTGCTCAAGGTCATACAGCAGAGAGGTGGCAGAGCCGGGATTAGAACTCAGGTCCTCTGATTCCCAAGCCCGTGCTCTTTCCACTAAGCCACGCTCCTTCTCTAATAATAATGATGATGATTCTGGTGTTTCTTAAGCCCTTACCATGTGCCAAGCACTGTTCGAAACACTGGGAGGGATACAGCATCATCAGGTTTTCCCACGTGGGGCTCGCAGTCTTAATCCCCATTTTACAGATGAGGTAACCGAGGCACAGAGAAATGAAGTTACTTGCCCAGGGTCACACAGCAGCCAAGCGGAGGTGCCGGGTTCAGAACCCATGTCCCGATTCCCAAGCCCGAGCTCTTTCCACTGAGCCACAGGCTAATCGAGTTGGACACAGTCTGTGTCCCTCATGGGGCTCACAGTCTTGATCCCCATTTTACAGATGAGGGAACTGAGTCACAGAGAAGTGAAGTGACCTGCCCAAAACTGCTGCTTCTTTATTAAGTACCGCTGTTTCTGGTTGTATTGTACTTTTCCAAGCACTTAGTCCAGTGCCCTGCACACCGTAAGCGCTTGGTAAATACGATTGAATGAGTAGCGTAATGATGGTATTTAAGAGCTTACTCAACTCAGTTTGCCTTCATCCACCCCTATTTACCAACCCATGGCTCAGTGGAAGGAGTGCTGGCTTGGGAGTCAGAGGTCATGGGTTCGAATCCCGGATCCGCCACTTGTCAGCTTTGTGAGTGTGGGCAAGTCATTTAACTTCTCTGTGCCTCGCTTACCTCATCTGTAAAATGGGGATTAAGACTGTGAGCCTCACGTGGGACAACCTGATGACCCTGTGCTTAGAACAGTGCTCTGCACAGAGTAAGCCCTTAACAAATACCAACATTATTAGTATTATTCCTTCCAACGCTGCAGCACTCGGTAGCGGTCAGTGGTATTTACTGAGCGCTTAGTTTCTGCAGAGGACTGTACTGAGTGTACTGGAGTGTACTGGAGAGTGCAGTACAACAGTATCGGTAGGCTTATTCCCCGTCTCTTTATCGTATTTATTGAGTGCTTACTGTCTGCAAAGTACTGTACTAAGCACTTGGATTGAAGCAGACTTGCACTGTTGGACAATTCTAGCCTAACGGTGGAGTGAAAACTAAATTTATTTCTGGTGGGGCTCCTCTGCTTCTTCTTGCTTAGGCTAGTTTGTTATGCAACACTTATCCACATCACAGACACCTTCCCCAAATAGCTCTTCATTCATGAATCTTAGTGTGGGTAGAGAGTCTGTACGGTTACTTAATTTTCTTTATGTAATGGAAATTTTCTTAGACTGATTTTAACATTTATTAAGCATCTACAGTGCAGTCGGTGCTTGCCTAGTGACTTTTTACCAAAGTTATAGAAAGCAAGTTATAAAGGGAAAGATGCCAGTTTAACAGATAAGATAAAATAGGGGAAGGGTAGAACGGGAAAACACTAGACCTGAGTTTATTATCCCTCAGTTTTATTGTCTGGACCAATAATAGAGGATTTGTGCCTTGTTAACTTATTTTTTTTACTGCTCACTGTGGGCACGGAGTGTCTGTTATATTGTATCCTCCCAAGCTCTTAGTACAGTGCTCTGCACGCAGTGCTCAATAAATACATTTGATTGACTCATTAGTGATGTCTTTTCAGAGCTTACTGTGTGCCAAACACCGTACTAATCATTGGGGTAAATACAGGATAATCAGGTCCTACATGCGGCTCACGTTCTAAGTAGGAGGGAGCACAAGTGTTGAATGGCCATTTTGGAAATGAGAGAGAATTTAGGCAAGGAGAAGTGGCTTGCCCAAGGTCACACAGCAGACAAATGGTGAAGCCAGGATTAGTGTCCACCTCCTCCGACTCCGTCCGGTTTGTGCTCTTTCCACTAGGCTTTACTGTTTTCCCTTGGTGGTTCTGTGCATTCTGCTCCAGCGAGTTTTAGGGTCTCAGCCCCACAGGACTCGCGTACATATCCTTAGGGTCCAGTGTTTCTCCTCTCTGTAATTTATTTTAACGCCTTTCAGTCATATTTAGAACAGTGCTTTGCACATAGTAAGCACTTAACGAATACCGTGATTATCATTATTATTTATTGAGTGCATACTGTGTGCAAAGCACTTGTACTAAGCACTTGGGAGAGTACAGTGCAACAAAAAACAGACACATTCCCTGCCCATCATGAGCTTACAGTCTAGATGAGGGGAGCCGGACATCAATACCAATAAATAAATTACAGGTATGTACATAAGTGGTGGGGGGCTGGGAGGGGGAAGAAATAAGGGAACAAGTCAGGGCTACTCGGAAGGGAGTGGGAGAAGAGGAAAGGAGAGGCTTAGTCTGGGAAAGCCTCTTGGAGGAGATGTGCCCTCCATAAGGCTTTGAAAGGGGGAAGGATAATTGAGAAGAGAGGGCGGTCCAGGCCAGAGGCAGGACGTGGCCATTTTCCTTGTAGACTGTAAATTCCTCGTGGGCAGGGATTTGAGTCTACCAGTTAGACTGTAAATTCCTCGTGGGCAAGGATTTGAGTCTACCAATACATATTGTGTCTTTCCAAGCATTTAGTACAGTACTCTGCTCACAGAAGGTGCTCAATGAGTACCAATGATTAATAGTAAGGAGGTGATATGGGAGGAGGGGGTGGAGCAGGCCCTCTGTTCCCTCCTATCCTGTCATTTATATATGGGTAATTTTTTAAATATCTGTAATTTATTTATGCTAGTGTCCGTTTCCCCCTCTTAGACTATAAGCTCGTTGCAGGCATGAGAATGTATCTGTTTATCCTTCTTATGGTACTCTCCCATGCTCTTAATACAGTGCTCTGCACACAGTCAGAGTTCAGTAAATATGACTGACTGAATCTCAGACCTCAGGTGCTTTCCTTCCTGTCCACCTGGGAATGGGAGTGGTCCTTTCAACCCTGCTTCATTCCCTGTGCCCACTGGAACTTCATCAGAAAACTCTTGCCAGAAGTAACTGTGCCAAGGGAGCAAACCATCATTTTTCGTTCCCACGAGATCTGGAAATAAATGTACACGTACAATCTCTGAAACGAGAAAACATTTTCCTTAGCAAAATACCTAAGGTTTCCTACGTCCGACATGCCTTGTTTCGAGGGGGAAAATAATCAGAGTATGTGTGTATATATATATACGTATATAAATATATAAATTAGTTATACCTGCAAGCTACAGAATACACTTGAGAGAACCTGGTCTTTTAGACGAATAATGTGGAGAATTATTGTCCCAGTCGAAAAGAGCCAACTTCCTGTTTTCATAGCCAAAGCCAACAAGCCATCTCGATTTCCATCCCCCCCCCACCGTTGAACTTTCACATACAAATTTGGTTTCACTTTTCTGCGGCCCCGTGGTTTAAATGGAAGACTTCTCATCGGGGCACACTGCTTCACCGATACTCACAGCCTGCCCCCCAGTTTCTTTGGAGAGAGACTTTTAAACCTAACTGTTAGAATTGTAATGATCAGGTTTGGGGTTCTAGTGCCTAAGGTGAAAATAGCTGGGTGTTTTGCATGCCGGTATAATTTGACCGTGGTGCAGTTGTCACAGGGCGCTGGGAACCTTGGTTTCCTGGCAACGTCGGACACCCGCTGACACCGCTGCTTCTCCTGTAGCTCATTGCGGGATCGATGCCGTTTGTGTCTTGGGACTTGGTATCGCCGGCGGCGTCTGCTGGCTCTTGGGAGAGGGGAGTCGAAGGGGGGATGTCGGTTCCTCTTGGTCGCTGCTGCCTCGGTGGCCCCCACTGTCCACCACCCGTTGCCACCTGTTCACAGAGGAGCATGATACCCCCCAAAGCGGGGAGGTGGGAACTGATATCACATATGAAATTAGGGTGTGACCAGTTCCCTGCAATTGCATGTGACGTGGCTGATTTTGGAAATAAAGTTGGCAGGGAATGTGTGTGTCTTATTGATATATTGTACTCGCCCAAGCCCTTAGCACAGAACTCCGCTCACGGTGAGCGCTCGATAAATACGATTGAATGAATGAAAGCCTAGACTGGTAGGTCCTGATGTTAAATACCAATTTTCTCAAGTGGAAGCCCCGTGAACGTGGTGTGTATGAGGTTATTTGTGACCGTGTTTCAGTGCTGTGTGGCTTGAGTCAGTCTACTCTTGACAGTGGGGAAAATGGGTCCCAGGCCCATTGATCTTGGGAAGCTAAACCCCGGGATTGACTCGTTTGTATTGCCTGATAACGTGGAGAAGGTCGTCACGGACCATCCTCCCACCATCCCTTTCACGGAGATGACTCCCCAAGCCGTGATTGGGTGGAGGTGGGGGTAGCAGGTGCAAAGTACATACATCAACATAAATTTAGTCCCACCGGAAAGGGGGAGACACCAAACCAAGGCGGGCGGTGGCAAGAACGTATAGTTCTGTGGCTCGGTGGATCTGGGGAAGGGTGATGGTGTGTGGTGCGGCGTGGCCTGGTGGATATTACATGGGCCTGGGAGTCAGAAGGACCTGGGTTCTAATCCCGGCTCCATCACTTGTCTGCTCTGTAACCTTGGTCAAGTTACAAAATGGGGATTAAGACTGGGAGCCCCATTTGGACCAGGGACTGTGTCCAGCCTGATTACTTTGTGTTTCCCCTAGTGCTTAGAACAGTGCCTGGCACATAGCACTTAGCATATAGCATGAGAAGCAGCGGGGCTCAGTGGAAAGAGCACGGGCTTTGGAGTCAGAGGTCATGAGTTCGAATCCCAGGTCTGCCACTTGACAGCTGTGTGACTGTGGGCGAGTCACTTCTCTGTGCCTCGGTTACCTCATCTGTAAAATGGGCATTAACTGTGAGCCTCACGTGGGACCACCTGATCACCCTGTATGTACCCCAGCGCTTAGAACAGTGCTCGGCACATAGTAAGCGCTTACCAAACACCAACAAATGCCAACATTATTATAAAAAGAAAAAAGTGATCTGGAGGAAAGGGAAAGTAAGCGTCAGGGAAGGACGATAAGTGTCGGGGGTGGAATCTGTGGGGAGGGAGAGGTGGCCCTAGCGAGTGAGTGGTGAGTGGGAGGTAAAGGGGATGACAGAGATTGACTGAACCCCCACAGTCGATTGCTTGTTCTAAAAGACCATTCTTCCTCTTGGAGTGTCATCATTATACTTTGAGTGTGACTACCAATCCTTTAGGCTCCCATTTAGTCATCGGGTGACCTCGATCATATTTTCCTACTTTACAGATGACAGAACCACATGGAACAGGATCAAAAGCTTTACTGAGATCAAGCTGTATTCCATCTGTTGCTTGCGTTCGATCTACTAGCCTCCTCAGATGAGTTTGGGCTCTTTCCCTTACAGAGCCAAACCAGTGTGCAGATAGACTTTCTGAGGTCTGACCGAAACCTTTATCTGTTCTCTTTGGAGTTGCATAATGGTGGCATGGGGCAGTGGTTTATTGGTTTAAGTTGAAGAGCGTTTCCTTTTTCAGTCAATTGCATTTATTGGCCCCTTCTGAGGGGCAGAGCACAGTACTTGGGAAAGTAGGATAGGGTAAGTACAGAAGCCCTTGCCCTCAGTGAGTTTACGATCCAGTGCCTTTTGGCTCTGTCTTCACCTGCAAAGGGCAGTGAAGAATTGAAGGAAATACCTGTATAAATGAGGACAAAAAAAACCCTTTTCCAGAAATAAGATGTTTAAGACTCATAGGGGTTTAGGCATATGAATAATCCGGATCCGTCACAAGTCTGCATTTTGAAATGCTAATCTAGTTTATGGGATGAAGGTTTAGATGATTACTAAACTGAGAGAAAAATGGTTTGGGACCTGTGAAGTGAAAGTTAGGGAGCACAGTTAATATTGGGAGGCGGGGATTATGGAGCAAGCTTCGTGTCTACCTGTGTTCATGGCTTCGGTTGACGTAAGTACCATTTTATTTTCTCTTTTTTTTATTCAGGAGTCGAAGGTCGTAGCTCATCAAGGCTGTCTTAGTAGTAAGGGTAATCAGTAAGTGTTTATCACGTGTGAAGCACTGAGCCTAATTTTGGAGTACAGAAAGAGAACAGTATCTCAATCTCTGCCCCACATGGAACTCACTTAGTGGGAGTGAACAGAACAATAGCGGGGAAATTCAGAGCAACAATAAATTAGCAATTCAAGAGAAGCAGCACAGGCCTGGAAGTCAGCAAGACTTGTGTTCTAATTGGAATGGAAATTGGCTTGTTCTTCCTTCTAAAATCCAAGTATTTTTCTAATTACTACTGTAGCCTGAATGTCTTCTACTGAACCTGTTCCTGCAATGCAGAGTAATGATTTGGGTAGTAGAAGCAGTATTTTTTAAGTGAGATTAATATGCCACAGACCTCTTTTTCTCTCCCACTTAACTTTCATCTGCCAATCCGTTAATCAATGGCATTTAGTGAGTGCTTTATTCAATGAGGAACACGGCAATAAGCATTTGGGGACGTTCAGTACAGTTGGTCAACACGATCCCTTGCCCTCAAGGAGCTTAGAGTCTGAGTCTCTGGGTTGTAGCCATGGATACTTAATACTTCTCAACTGGTACTTCCTGTGGAAAGTTATCCCCCAAGAAGCAGTGTGGCCTAGGGAAAGAGCATAATAATAATGTTGGTATTTGTTAAGCGCTTACTGTGTGCAGAGCACTCTTCTAAGCGCTGGGGTAGATATAGGGTAATCAGGTGGTCCCACGTGAGGCTCACAGTTAATCCCCATTTTACAGATGAGGGAACTGAGGCACAGAGAAGTTAAGTGACTTGCCCACAGTCACCCAGCTGCCAAGTGGCAGAGCAGGAATTCGAACCCATGAACTCCGACTCCCAAGCCCGGGCTCTTTCCACTGAGCCGTGCTGCTTCTCTGCAGGACTTGGATTCTAATTCCAGGTCCACCACTTGCCTGCTTACATGTCCTTGGGCAAGTCACTTAACTTCTCTGTGCCTCAGTTACCCTAATTATGTAAAATGGGGATGAAATCCTGCTACTTGGAGTCTGAGCACCCAAGTGGAACAGGGACTGTGTCCAACCCGTTAACCTCGTATCTACCTCAGCACTTAGTACGGTGCCTGGCCCATAGTAAGTGCTTAACAAATACCATTTTCTTTTTTAAAAGCCTAACATTCTATGCTTAAAAAAAACCCAATATTCTCCATGGCCCCTGCCCAGGAAAGAAAGCCAACCAAACAAAACTCTTCCATTTGGGTTTGGAATTTCTTTTAGGCAGTGGAATCCATCTCAGCACCTGGCATTCCGTTGCTTTTCTTCTTTTAGTTCCACCATTGGCACGTGTAGCTTGTTCGGGCCACTTTGCATCTATTTCTTCGGTATACAGAAAAAAGGTTGTAAAGATGACTCCTTTGTCTTTAGTTAAGCTCCCAAACGCAAGGAGTCACCCTTGGGCAGGTCTCTCTCTGCCAGTCTAGCAGCACTGCTTGGCACATAGTAATTGTTTAACAAATACCATTATTATTATTATTATTATAGTGGAAAGAGCCGTGGGCCTGGGAGCCAGAGGCCCGGGTTCTAATTCTGGTTCCGCAACTTGCCTGCTTGTGTGACCTAGGGCAAATCACTTGAATCAGTCAGTCATAGTTGAGTGCTTACTGTGTGCGGAGCGTTGTTCTAGGCAGTTGGGAGAATACGACACAAAAATATAACATGCATATTCCACGTCCCCTGGGCTTCGTCTGAAAAATGGGGATTCACTGCCTGTTCTTTAAATGTCCGTTTATTGTTGTATTGTACTCTCCTTAGTGCTTGCTCACAGTAAGCACTCAATAAATAAGATCGAATGAATGGGACTGGGTTATTTTATAGCGACCCCAGCGGTTAGTACAGTGCTTGGCACATAGTAAGTGCTTAGCAAACCACTATTATAATTATTGTTGTTCTCTCCACTACCCTGCACCCTGTTAACACCCACTGGGAGCAGACTTGGGTGAATGTGGCTCAGTAATGCCCCTCTGGTGCCCCGGACCCCAGAGTAAAACTGGTGTAAAGTGCCTGGAAAAGTCCGGTGCTCCCTGATTAGGTTTTCTGAATCTCTGCCCTAGCCTTCCCTAGGGTCAGAGAAGCCCTACTTTCTAGTTCGATCAGGCTCCAGGTGGGTGGGAAGAGGGATTGAAAAGTAGGCCTTTCAAATAGGGTTTGTTTTGAGGCAGTGCCAGCGCGATCGCTGCTTTTCCTTGACTTGCTGTGGACTCTAAAGCGATGGAAGGAAGTACAGCCTGAGTGTGTTGATGTCTGAGAAACTGCCCTGGGCTTTCACCACGTGGGGAAGAAATCTGCTCGTGTGGAGCGCTCAAAGGAGGGCCTTGAACAGGGAATACTACTCATTTTCCTCAGAGGGAGCTTTCACAGACTTGCCGAGGCTACTTGGTTTCATTTGGCCTCAGCCACACTGCACATCCGATACTACGAAGCTCGTTTTTAATAGGCATTCCTTGAGGTGTCTTCCCTGTCCGGACACGATGCCGTTTATTTTTTCATCTGGCTAATTAGGTACAGGATGTTATTTACAAAGGTTGAGCGGATTGAGAAACCTGGATGTGGTTTGCCAGATCCCGGCGAAAGGCACGGTGGACGACGTTTCAGACTGGAAGCTCCTCGTGGTCAGGGAACGTGTCTACCGTCTGTCGTGTTGTAGCCTACCGAGTGCTTAGCACAGGGCGTTGCAGAGAGTAAGCGCTCAGTAAATACTCGCGACGGATACCACTCAGCAAAAGGGTTCACCTCGAGTTGCCGAGAAGCGTGTAGGGAGTTGCCGGGCTCACACCTGAGAGTCAGGGAGACCTCTCGAACCTTAAATGTTTTGTCACCTGTCACCCTGTTAGTTTTGGTTTTTAAGTGCTAACCGGAGCAAGGAACAAGTGTAGTTGAAGGCCAGATGTGT
Source organism: Ornithorhynchus anatinus (assembly GCF_004115215.2). Classification (NCBI taxonomy): domain Eukaryota; kingdom Metazoa; phylum Chordata; class Mammalia; order Monotremata; family Ornithorhynchidae; genus Ornithorhynchus; species Ornithorhynchus anatinus. Next base: position 33,638,064 of record NC_041739.1, read on the forward strand.
GACGATGCACTTCCTATATGTTGCTGGAGCTCTTTTCTTGCTCGTGCTGCAGGCTGACTCTGGGCGTTAAGGAAACGGTCTCTCTCGACTTGTGGAAAACCTACAGCCGGACGACAGACCCGCTCAAACCCATTCCAAGCCCTGTTTATGTGTGGAGATAAAATGTGGTGAGATCACTGCGGTGACCTAGAGAGAGAGTATGGGACTGAGAGTCAGGAGACCCGGGTTCTAATTCCAGTTCTCCCACTGCGCTGGTGTGTGATCTTGGACAAGCCACATAACCTTCTGAGGCCTCTCTTTCCTCACAGTGATAATGATGATAACAATAATTCCATTATTTAAGTGCTTACTGTGCCAAGCACTAGGGTAGGTACAAGGTAATCGGGTTGGGCACGGTCCCTGCCCAGTATTAAGTTTGCGTGCTCATTTGTAACGTGGGCAAAAGATAATTCTTCTCTAAACATACAGTTTCTCTCTCGCTCTCTCTGTCGCCCATATTTGAGCCCTTGACTGTCCCCAGCCTAATTATCCTGGGATTTCCCCAGCACTTAGCAGAGTGCTGGGCGCACATCTCCTCCATGAGGCCTTTCCAGACTAAGCCCCTCCTTTTCTCTTCTCCCACTCCCTCCTTCTCCCTGACTTGCTCCCTTTTTTTCTTCCCCGCTCCCAGGCCCACAGCAGTTATGTTACATCTCCATAATTTATATTAATGTCTGTCTCTTCCCCCACCCCCCAACAGATGTAAGCTTGCTGTAGGTTTAGGGAGTGTGTCTGTATTGTTCTCTCCCAAGTATTTAGTGCAGTGCTCTGCACACAGTAAGGGCTCAATAAATATGATTGAATGAATGAATGAATACTTAAATATCTTAGTGGTAATAATCGTTAGCCCCCAAAGTTAATGATACTCATAATGTACACTCATCACTATCAGCTATACGTGGTCAAAAGCTGTGTGGGTGGGAGGGGAAATGAAACAGCCTGGCTTAACGGATTGAGCATGGGCCTGGGAGTCAGAAGGATCTGGGTTCTAATCCGGCTCTGTCACTTGTCTGCTCTGTGACCTTGGGCAAGGCAGTTCACTTCTCTGGGCTTCAGTTATCTCATCGGTAAAGTAGGGATTAAGATTGTGAGCCCCTTGTGGGACAGGGACTGTGACCAACCTGATTACCTTATGTCTACCCTGGGGCTTAGAACAATGCCTGCCACATAGTAAGCGCTTAACAGATATCATAAAAGAGGGGGGAAGGAATCAAGCCATGATGGAGTGTATCCCGATGTGTTATATTTTTAATAACTTTTCTCTTAGCCTTCCTTTCTTACCACTGTGAGCTCCTCCAACACTGTGCTGTCTCACACCTTTTCTTTTAAAAATGGTATTCAAGTGCTTACTGGGTGTAAGCTGTACTAAGTGCCGGGGTAGATACGAGTTAATATATGTCCCACATGGGGCTCACAGTCTTAATCCCCATTTTACGGATGAGGTAACTGAGGCCCGTAGAAGGTAAGTGACTTGTCCAAGGTCACATAGCAGTCAGATGGCAGAGCTGGGATTAGAACCTAGGTCCTCAGACTTCTAGGCCCGTGCTCATTTCCAGTAGGTCATACACCTTTCTGTGTCTTAGGCTTTCACAATCAAATTTTCCTTTTGCCTTATTTTTGGTCATTGTAAAGTACAATTACAGACTTTTCATTTTTCCAAGATTTCAGGCCTATCTCCCTTCTTCCAAACCATTTTCTTCCTCTGTGTTTCTAGAAGCGAAAAAATGGGAAAAGATTTACATTAATAGCAATCTGAGTCAGAAACGATGGCAGTTCCTTTCCCCATTTTTTCACTTTCACCTCAAAGACCCCATTGAACGTAGTTCTACCTCACCAGCTGAATGAACAGGGTCTTTGTCAGGATTTTGAGATTGGCGTGGGATGGTTCCACCAAAAAAAAAATAAAAATTGTCTTTATGGATTGGGGTCCTGCTCTTTGGAGACCCCCTTAGAGGTTGGTGGCCACGAGGCTTGTATGGCCAGTCGATTCAATGCTCTCCCACATCCTTTTATACATTGCTGTCTCCAGAATTAGCAAAGAAGCAGCAGAGCAGGGGAAGCCAGCATGGTCAGAGGCAACCATCCGCTTACCTCTCCTCTCCCCGCCTCACCCACACACCCCCATCTCCTCCCCCTCGGATTCCACCCTTGTTCCCCTGCCTACTTTCCCATCCTCTTCTCTCCCGGTTCCCTGCCTGGGTCCTGTTTGGACTGCAGAGTTTTCACTTTGAACACTTCAGAACAAAAACCTGATCTTGTTTTCTTCAGGGCTTCTGGGACGTTTTAAATTATGAAGCATTAAATTCCTGGCCGATGCTGCAGCCACTCTACCAGCCTGGATTGGTACATATGTCCATCAATCCGATCCTCTGTGGGGGACCCAATCAGAGGGTTTGACCTGAGAACGGCCCCAAAAATAATGCTTTCAATTGGTGAAATAATGATCAAAGCGGGTTGCCTCGGGTCCTATCATTTCTCCGTCCTGCTTTAGCAAAGGCACAGACTTCTTGTGTACCCTGTTCAAACTATCTTTTTGGCACAGTTTTCACCTCTGCAGAAACAGGAATCATTTTCAAGCTCCACTATAACATATATATCAATATATATATATATTGAATGGCAATAAACCAACATAACCAACCCCTCAGAAAAATGAAGTGCAGAATGAGGCTCCTTAAATTGGACCCTTTTCCCCCATGAAATTAGGTTAGAGTCAGCTCGAAACTAATATCTCTGCAGGAACAGTTAGTTTCAGTTGCCCTTTGATTATCATGTCTGTGCTACCACAGAAACCATTTTGTGAAATTTAATGTTCTAGTGGCAACAGATGTAGTTATTTTGGTTCAAGAAAAGATGTAGGATGTTTGAATACAGATTCGTCTGAAATGAAAGAAACAAAACGTAGAGCCAGTTTTTTGTGTTGTTTTTTTTTTTTTGTGACTCATAACTCCCAAGCAATGTAATGTTTAGGGGGGTAATTAGTTCTAGGTTGAGTGTGCAGTTCTATCTGTACTTTGCTCATAAAATATTTGTAAAGGTTGTGGGTTTACCCTGAAAATGTGTCAAAGTGCAAATCCAGGCAGGAGAACATTTCATCCGTTAAAACATCACAGAAATGAGTTTATTAATTGTCTCTAAAACAAGTCTCTTGACTTTTATCAAATTTGAGCGTGAGCTTGCTTGTCAACCCAAGCCCAGTACCTCTAGTCTAAAGGGCCATCTCTTATCCTGAGAAATATTTATTGAAAGGATACATTCTGTGAACCACAAATAACAAGGTTGTACCTTTTTTCTATAATTACTGCAGAAGGGGACAGGACTAAGGAGTCTAAATTTGGAGGGGTGATTTCCAAATTGACCGTTACTAGTATTCACTTGATACACTACCAGAATAATGCAGTTGGAGATGGGGTGTTCTGGGAGGGATGTGTCCCTGGAGTCGCTAAGGGTTGGTGGAAATTTGATAACATAAACAAGAAAAATATGCACTTTGACTCAGTCTTGTTTATCGAGCGCTTACTGTGTGCAAAGCACTGTACTGAGTGCTTGGGAGAGTTCAATATAGCAATAAACAGACACATTCCCTGCTCACAATGAGCTAACAGTCTAGAGGGGGAGAAGCGAGTGAAAATGATTTTAGTTTAATTCTGAACACCTAGCTCTGATATATGAGGAAAAAAATTGAGTTAATGTTGGGTTGATATAATTTAACTTCATTTTTTACCTTGAACAATTGATGGGAAACTAAAAAGACCATCATTCTTCCCGCTGAACTAAATGCATTAAAAGACAGTACCTATGCTAGGTTGGAAGGAATTGGAGATCCTTCCCAAATTGTTCTTTCCATGCCCTCTTTTTCAGTAAGGTTTGGGGGTAAAATGCCTAAAGTGTGAGTTTTCAAATAAGGGATGAGTTACCCTTTTCAGTCATGGAGAAACAGCATGACCTAGTGGAATGAGCACGGGCCTGGGAGTCAGAAGACCTGTGTTCTAAAGCCGACTCCGCCACTTGTCTGCCTTGTGACTTTAGGCAAGTCATTTCACTTTTCTGTGCTTCAGTTATCTCATCTGTAAAATTGGGATTAAGATTGTGAGCCCCATGTGGCACACGGACTGAATCCAACCTGATTATCTTGTATCTACCGCAGCACTTAGTACAATGCTTGACACACAGTGCTTACCAGATACCATTTTTAAAAAAGAAAAAAAAATAGCACTTTGCCGAACCTGTGTTGAGAAAGGAAAGTGTATCTGACAGCCGTGGTACACTAAGCAGATGTCATGGGTTAATAAGACAGCAAATTGGTGCTTACCAACTGAAAAGGATTAATACTAGGAATGGAAAGAGATTTTGAGTTTCCAAGTATTACATGCAACCAGGGAGAAAATGTAAAACTGATATGGGCAAGTGGTTCTAAATTTTCCTGGGAATATTTTTCTTGAATACCATCTGTAGTGAAAAGGTAAATTAAACCATTTATTATCTCAAATAGCATTTATTTATCATGAACAAAAGGGCCTCGCTGGAGAAATGGAATGCATACAAAAGGTTATAATGTTAGGAGGAACCCATTTCAGCTCGCGTGGTTCAAGATATGTTTCAGGGAGGGATTATAATGGCTATCCTGAACTGAAACTATTGTTCAAATTTGACTTTTTGTATTGAGTATATGATTTTAGTTCTTTGAAATGGGTTTCAATCCTGTAATCTAGAAATATATTCCATATAAGGTAAAGGCAAGGCAAAGTGGTACTGTGTCATCAGAAGTCAGTGCATTACTCTTGACACTCCACTGCCCTTTATTACCCGACCCCTTCCGGAAACCATTAGAATTTATTGCCGAACTGACACTGGAACTGGCTTCTCTTTGGACCCGGTTAGCATTAGTAAATGGGAGGCCAACGGAGCCGAGGTTTATTTGAACAAACTAAAATGGGGAGTTATCGAATCTATCGTAGATTTCCAGAGTCGTTGCTTGTGTGGCTAAAATACTAATTTTTTTTTTTTAGTTTGGAGATCCTAGGGCTGCAGAGTTTTCTAGGCTTCTTTTGTGGTGTAACCATGCTACAGGCTTTTACTCCCCAGAGAGTTGAAATATTTAGAAAATCATAGAAATCTCTGTGAAATGAATTTATAGGAATATATGCATATAGATTTTTTTCAGGTTTTGAATCATATTAACAGGGCCTAGCCTGTTTTATAAATCTACTTTATGTAGCAACCCTTGATGTGGGACTCATAGCGCCTTAGTTAGACTTTTATGTTGGTTTGCATAGCAATACCCGGAATGCTTTTCCAGCTTACACAGCTGTGTCATGTTTCTCTTGGAACGGAATTCTTGGAATTGACCAAAAAGTTTGTAGGTACACCTAGCTGCAATGAATCTTCACTCTGTCAGCTTAGCAGTGAGTCCCACCTATTCCTGAGACTTGTGCCAGACCTTAAAAATACCCTGAGGATTTATCTACTGAGAAGTGCATTGATCAATAGTGTACCTGATAGGATTGATGAGAACACGCCTCAAGTCTATTTTTTTTGGTTGGTGTTGAATCGATGATAATCTTCTGGTACTATGACACTTACCTTAAGTCAGAGTATATCTTTGGAATGATTTTTAGCGTGCATGCAGCGTATTCCATAAAAGAGTTGCTTGTGAAACTACTAGTTTTCTACTACAAAGTATAGGTTTTCTACCCCAAAGATTAAAGCTCGGCAGCCTGTTTTCTTTCGATGCACAGTGCTAATACACTTCTTGACCCCCATTTTTTAATTTATAGGTGGTAAGCTTGTGGATTTCCTATTTTGGTTGCTTTAATGTGAACGTTTGTCTACATTACTATATTACACACTCGACTGAAGGTGGCTTGAATGCGATGGTGTGTGTCCTTTCTACTGTTGTTTCCCAAGCATTGCGTTTGTCTTCTTTTTGATCAACCGGGCGGCTCGAATCTGGGGGCTCATACTAGGCATCTGATGCAGTTTTGCCTCTGGTAGAGTGGAAGGACTGAGAGGCACCTTGAACACTGGAGGATAGTGGGGAAGGAATCTGGGAAAGACTAAGTGAGCAAATTCGCAGATCCGTTACCGCTGTCTTTCCTTTGCTAATTGCAATTCTGTCCAACTGGAATGGACTGCCAGCTTCCTCCCCCATCTGATCAAGGAGTTAGTCTCACATCTCAAAATGTCAGATTTCTTGCTGACTTTTAAACCTCTCAGCAGCCAGCAGTGAAGATAGAACACGGTTAAGTATTTCCTTTTTAATTCTACTTTTTCCTCCGACTCGAACACGTTGATTTTGAAACTATGCAAATGATCGATGGTTTTTATTTTTTACTGACTGGGCAACAGTTTAAGAGCCCAACAAGGAGGCTGTTAAATATTTAGTGTCCCTGATCCTTGCTTGGCATATTCATTATTTTTTTTTCAGTGGTGATGTATTGTTTTCAGAGTACTTATATTTGGTATAATTGCTGATTAAGAAAAGCAGCTTGGCGTAGAAGAAAGACCACGGGCTTGGGAGTCAGAGGCCGTGGGTTCCAATCCTGGTTCTGCCACTTAGCTGTATGACCTGGGGCAAGTCACTTAACTTCTCTGTGCCTAGTTACCTCACCTGTAAAATGGGGATTAAGACTGTGAGCCCCATGTGGGACAACCTGATAGCGCTGTATCTACCCCAGTCTTTAGAACAGTACTTGGCACATAGTCAGTGTGCTTAACAAGTACCATCATCATTATTATTATTATTTTATTTAAAAAACCAGGGCAGTGTTCCCCTTGAAATAGAACTTAACCTTGCAGCTTTGAATAATAATAATAATGATATTAAACACTGAGTCAATCACTGTTCTAAGCACTGGGGTAGATACAAAGTAGTCAAGTTGGGAGTAAGAGGAAGAACAGGAATTGACTCTCCATTTTGCAGATGAGGGAACTGAGGCACAGAGAACTGAAGTGACTTGCCCAAGGTCATAAAGCACACACGTGGTGGAGCTGGGATTAAAAGGCCCTCTTACTCCCTTGCTCTTTCCATTAGGAGACACGGGAAGAAGGGAGGAAGACCAGATATTTTATCCCCATTTTACAGAGGACGTTACTGAAAGGTCAAGAAGCCTAAGCTGGTGACAGAACTCAGTGTAGGATTTCACTCACAGGCAGCCTCTCCAAGAGCCAAACTTCATTTTGGGCAGCGAACGTCTCTGCTAATTCATTGCATTGTGCTCTTCTGAGTGCTTAGTACAGTACTCTGCACAAAGTAAGCACTCAATAAGTATAATTGATTGTATACCCCCGATCTCTATCCTCTCTGAGCCCCCACCTTCTCCTTCCTTCCCCCACCCTGTGAAACTTGCTTCTCACCTTTTGACCCCTCATTTAAAAAACATTTTCCTTCCTTTGTTCCTATTAGATTTTCTCTGAAAGACTTAGATTCCTTACTTTTTCAGTCAGTCTTCTATTTTATGAGTCAAGGTCCTTCCACAGGGCTTGTAGGTTGCTTGCTCACTTTTCAAATTAAGTCAGTTTTTCCAAGCATGGCCATTCGGATGGCACTCGGAGTACATTCTCATTACTTGAGCAGCCAGTACTAGTGGAACCCTGTATTAATGCTTCATTAATAAATCAACGGTCGCCAAGAACTCCAGAAACTAGATCTTCCTCTTTCCGGGGACTTGAAAGTATCTCTGTGCATCAACGCTCCATTGGTTCAGGGGCCAGGAAAGTCCTGAAGGTTACTATTTGAAGTCAGACGGTAGCGTGTAGCTTTTCTGTTCTCTGGGCGAGTTACCTGCCATGAGCAGAATGAGCTTTTCGTTCTCAAAAAATTGGACGTGAAGAGTAGTGAACTTACAATGTCAGTGGGAATATGATTGTATGTCTATGGGATATGAATAGCATTTTAGGTAACTTGGGCAGTGGGGTAATATGTCCTAGGCACTGTACTCAGCTTTTTATCGATGGTATATGTTAAGCACATACTATGCGCTAGACGCTGTACTAAGCACTGGGGCAGAATCAGCTTAATCAAGTCGAACACTGTCCCTGGCCCACATGGGGCTCGGCCGTAATCCCCATTTTACGGGTGAAGTGACTGAAGCACAGAGAAGTGAAGTGATTTGCCCAAGATCACACAGCAAACAAGTGGCAGAGCTGGCAAGAGAACCCAAGTCCTTCCGACTCCCAGGCCTGTGCTCTATCCTCTAATCCTCCCTGCTTCTCTTCCACCTCCTTGCTTTGCTCCATGTGCAGCTTTTGCTCAAAGAGAGCCACAAGGTAGGAGATGGAGGAATTGATCACCAATGTCAGTTTTCCCAAAGCTGGAAGGTACAAGTGACACAGTCTGTAGCATCTGGATCTTAGCTGTGGCCCGAAACCCACATCTTAAAATCTAGCAAGTCCCAATTTTAAGTAACCTAAGAAATCCTTTTTAATAAGCTGAATTGCATTCGATAGGAAAGACTGCATCTGAATTCTCGCAAATGCTCAGTACAGCGCTCTCACAAGGTAGATCCTCAGTGTCATGGATTGAAATCCAGACAGTGTTATGACTAACTGCCATTTACGTTCAGCTAAATTGTTCCCCCTGCCAGACTCCTGAAATCTCTGCTTTATCAAGAACTGTGTCTGTATTGGCAGTCTCTTTCTGCCCTTGCTGCTGCCCCTCGTCCTGCTTCCTCCATCACTGCTCTTTCCCTCAAGGGACGGGCACTGCAGGGTTTCCCTTCCCCTGCTATGTCTTCTCAGCCTCAAGTCTTGGTCTCTTCTTGCGCTTCTTTCTTTTCCTTTCCCCCTTGGTTCCTGCTTCTCTTCTTCCTGTGCCCAAGCCCAGCGGCCATTTCGGCCTGGAAATCGCCTCTGAACCAGTCGGTTGCCTGGAGGGAGGTGTCGTAAACGGATGTAGCTTTTGCTGCCGCCTCCTAAAACTTAAGCCCGGCTGCTGATGGATGGCTTCAAGCAACAGCTTAACAAATGACACCCCAGCCCTCCCTGTGCACACACCACGTGTGTCTCCTTTTTCATTATGGATACCTCTGTTTTGGAGGTTGTGTGTGCGTGTCATTGCATTGACTAAGATCAGCCTTTTAGTAAATGATGTTGATTGATCATTCAGTTGTATTTGAGTGCGTACTGTGTGCAGTGAACTGTACTAAGTGCCTGCGATAGCCTAAATCATCAGAGTTGGTAGACACGTTCCCTGCCCACAGACACTTACAGTCTTAATGGTTAAGTCAATTTAAGTTACCTAATCTTTTCCTAACCCAAAATGCCCAAGTAATTTACCGGTCCTACCTTGACTGTGATCTTGTTGACGGTAGAGAGGACTGTGTATCCAGATGATCCCCAGGGCTGTGGTGTATGGCTTCTTTCTAGACTCATGCTTGGACCTCCAGTAGGAAACAGGTCACGCTTGAAGAGTCAGGCTAGGAACAGTCCAGTATAGAAATGTATGTTCACGGTGGCTAAGCTGATGGAAAGAAGTCAAGGCTGTTTCAGAGCGCAATCTTCTTCAGTGTCGATTTCTTTCTCGCTAGATTAAGATTTTCCTCTTAATCTTCCCTACACCTAGGCTGTTCTTTGGAAGATACAGCTATTGTAGTCCTAAAACTTTCCTCGAATGTTGGAAATCAGCCATTTCTGAGAGCATTTAAGCTAGTTAGAGGTTTTCTTCTAGAGTGACTTCAGTGGGCAGCATGTCAAAAGTACAGTGGGTCTTTTTTTCCCTTTTCATTTATCACTCCGGATTTCATTTTAACTTGAAAAAAATATATTTCCTTTGTGGTAAATTGCAGGTTTTAGAAGACGTCTAAATGAACTGTAACTCAGGTTCCACTCTTGACACATTCATCATAGTCTGCGCTTAAAGGCTCATTGAAACCCAGTAGGTGCAAATGCTCAAAATCAGCCCACACAGACAATTGACATTATGACTTGGAATGCCTTTCTAGTTCCTGGTTTCTGTTGTTGGGTTTTCTGTTAAAAACTTTCTGAAAGGCAGTTTAATGCATTTAAAGGTATCTATTTATATCTACATATCTATACCTACTCATTCAGTTGTATTTATTGAGCGCTTACTGTGTGCAGAGCACCCAGAGAAGCAGCGTGGCTCAGTGAGAAGCAGCGTGGCTCAGTGGAAAGAGCACGGGCTTTGGAGTCAGGGCTCATGAGTTCGAATCCCAGCTCTGCCCCTCGTCGGCTGTGTGACTGTGGGCAAGGCACTTCACTTCTCGGCGCCTCAGTTCCCTCATCTGTAAAATGGGGATTAAGACTGTGAGCCCCACGTGGGACAACCTGATTCCCCTATGTCTACCCCAGCGCTCAGAACAGTGCTCGGCACATAGTAAGCGCTTAACAAATACCAACATTATTATTATTATTATTATCACTGTACTAAGTGCTCGGAAAGTACGATTCGGCAACGAATAGAGAAAATCCCTAACCAACAATGGGCTCACAGTCTAGAAGACAGTGGGCTCACAGCCTATAGATATGTATCCTATAGATATATAGCTATATAAACGCATATAAGTAGAATCACACACACACATATATATATAGATACATATCACATTTATTGATATATTCATATATGTATATTGAAGCAGCATGGCTTAGTGGAAAGAGCATGGACTTGAGAATCAGAGGTCATGTTTTCTAATCCCAGCTCTGCCACTTATCACCTGTGTGATTTTGGGCAAGTCATTTAACTTCTCTGTGGCTCAATTACCTCATCAGTGAAATGGGGATTAAGACTGTGAGCCCCATTTGGGACAACCTGATTACCTTGTATCAACACCAGCCTTAGAACAGTGCTTGGCACATAGTAAGCACTTAACAAATACTATCATTATTATTATTATTATTATTATAATATACACACTACATATGCATAAACACCACACTTCTTCCCCATTAAGCTCTAAGGTCCCTGAGGGCAGAGACCTCCTCTTAACCTCTGTTTGCATTGTCCCCAATGCCTAGTACATAGTTTTCCCACAGTTTGCACTCATTAAATGCTGCTGCAAATGTCACCCTGTAGTGTAAGGCACAGCTTCAGAATGTGCCCCCCCCCCCCCCAGTTTAATAACAATAATTACAGTACTTGTTAAGCACTTACTATATGCCAAACACCGTTCTAAACACTGGGGTAAATATCAGTTAATCCGGTTGGACACAATCCCTGTCCAGCATGGGACTCAGTCTGTTGAAGGAAGTAATAATTGTAATATTTGTTAAGCGCTTACTATATGCCTAGCACTGTACTAAATGCTGGGGTGGTTTCAAGCAAATCGGGTTGGACACAGTCCCTGTCCCACTTGGGGCTCACAGTCTTAACCCCCATTTTATAGATGAGGTAACTGAGACACAGAGAAGTGAAGTGACTTGCCCAGGGTCACAGAGAAGACAAGTGGCAGAGCCAGGTTTAGAACCCAGCTCCTCTGATTCCCAGGTCTCTGCTCTTGTCACCAGGTCATGCTGCTTCCCACTTGAACTGAATTTTACTATAGCCAGAGAATGTGGGAAGGGGAGATAAAGGAGCCATTTATTAATTCATTCATTCAATCGTATTCAGCGCCTACTATGTGCAGAGCACTATACTAAGCGCTTGGAAAGTACAGTTCAGTAACAGAAGCAATCCCTACCCAGCAACGGGCTCACAGTCTAGAAGGGGGGAGGCAGATATCAAAACAAACAAACAGGCAGCAATGTCACCAATAGAAATAAACAGAATTGTAGATATATACATATCATTACTATAACAGAATGATAAATATGTACATATATATACACAAGTGCCATGGGACGGGGGGGGGGGGGGGGGGCGCAGAGCAGAGGGAGGGAGTCGGGTGATGGGCAGGGGAGGAGGAGCAGAGGGAAAGGGGGGGGTTAGTCTGGGAAGGCCTCCTGGAGGAGGTGAGCTTTCAGTAGGGATTTGAAGGGGGGGAGAGAGCTAGTTTGGCGAATGTGAGGAGGGAGGGCGTTCGGACGTGGGCCTGGGGTCGACGGCGGGACAGGCGAGGAGGAGGCAGAGGAGCAGAGTGTGCAGGCTGGGCTGTAGAAGGAAAGAAGGGAGATAGGAGGCAGCAAGGTGATGGAGAACTTTTATGGCTTTGTGAAAAGAGCACGGGCTTGGGAGTCAGAGGATATGGGTTCTAATTCTGGCTCTGCAATTTATCAGCTGTGTGACTTGGGCAAATCACTTAACTTTTCTGTGCCTCAGTTTCCTCAACTCTAAAATGGGGATTAAGACCGTGAGCCCCACGTGGGACAACCTAATTACCTTGTATCTACCCCAGCACTTAGAACAGTGCTTGGCACATGGTAAGCGCTTAACAACTACCATCATTATTACAGGAATCTAAGGGCCTTTCATATTTTGTTCTCTCGGATATTTAAAAAAATATTTTTCAGAAGCAGTATTTCACTGATGTAAGGGAGAATGGGAAACAGAGACAGAAAGATAAGTGATTTGTTTAAAGTTGCTTGATAGCAGTTGTCAAAAACCAAATAGTTAATGATTCTTGGCATTGATAAATCAATTCAGATAATGCCAATCCAAGTCCAGTTGTCAGCAAAGTTAATGTCAGTCCCCAAGCCCTATCTTTCTCTATCTATGGTGAGATAGTTGAGATGGAGGTTCAGCGAGAAAGTTGGCGTTGGAGGAGTGAAGTGTGTGGGCTGGGTTGTAGGAGAGGTAGGTATGGGCGAGGTGATCGAGTGCTCTAAAGCCAATGGAAAGGAGTTCCTTTTTGACGCCGAGGTGGATGGGCAACCATGGGGGCGGTTTTAGGAGTGGGGAAACGTGGACTGAATGTTTTTATAGAAAAATGATCAGGGCAGGAGAGTGAAGAGTGAACTGGAGTGGGGAGGGATAGGAGGCAGGGAGGTCAGCAAGGAGGCTGTTATAGTAATCAAGGCAGGATCTGTTCATTCAGTAATATTTTTTGAGCACTTACTGTGTGCGGGCACTGTACTAAATGCTTGGGAAAGTACAGTAGAAAAGTAAACAGACACATGTGTTCCTGCCCACAACGATCTCATAGTCTAGTAGGAGCGATCAGTGCTTGGATTAACATGGTAGCCATTTGGATGGAAAGGACGTAGTTTAGCGATGTTGTGAAGGTTGAACTGACAGGATTTAGTGATAGATTGAATATGTGGCATAAATGAGAGAGGAGTCAAGGGTATTGGGCTTTGAAGCAGCAAAATATGATTTTTGCACTTCTTTAGAGTGGCAACCTTCATTTATTTCCATTTGGAAATTCAGCTCAAATTTCCCTTTCTGAGCTGAAAGACAAATGCTTGATCTTCATTGAGATGACTGAAGCCACTGACAAGAAGAACTTTTTGTATCCATATGCAAATTGTGAGTTCAGTCCTGCTTATCTTGATCACTGTTCTTGGTGAACTTTAATCCTTTTATTTTTAAGGGATGGCTGGTAAAGGGCACACTGTAGGGTATGACTTTCATTTTTACTTTAGAATAGACTTAACTTTAAGAATTCTGAATTAGAATTGAAACCATACATCTAGAAGATTGATGGTGGCAATTACCTCGATTTGCATTGATAGATGAGCACTTAATATGATTCAGAGATGAAATTTTTGTTATTTATTGCTTTTTAACAATTTATGCAAGACTCAAGCGTGAGGTAGGGAATCTTTAAATGATCTTCCTCGGTACCTGCTTCAGGCTACCGTGGTATATTTTCGTTCTGGGTATATCATCCCTCCTGAGTCATGTTTATACCTGATAACTTGACAAAAGCAGTACCCAGTGAAGGATGTCACCTCTCTTTCACTGGAATTTTTGCTACGGCTCATTTCCATTGGACTTTCAAGGTTTGGTGTACACATTCAGCAGAGCACTCCCCTCCATTACCCCTTCCACCTCCTTCCAGATTGCTATCACTTCCAGATCCACACACAGCTCTGGGGCACCAGGGGTAATTTCCGCCTGATTGCCCCCCAGTCGATGAGACTGTGATCCCGTCGTTGCCAGGGATTGTCTCGATCTGTTGCCGAATTGTACATTCCGAGCGCTTAGTACAGTGCTCTGCACATAGTATGCGCTCAATAAATACCATTGAATGAATTTCCCCCCAGTGGAGTCAAACTCCAGGGAAAGACGTGGAAATAATTTGGGAATAATTTTGGAGGAGATAATAGCCGCTTTAGAATCCAGTGGTTTAACTCTCAACTTGAGACTGCCTACTGAAGCAAGAGTAATATTTATCCTCCCCTTCACTTTCCCAGCATTTATCCTAAGACAATATTACAGGGATGTCGCTTAGAGATCGCGACTCGGTAGTTGTTAGACAACCTTTTTACATAGCTTCACTTATAATTCACCAAAGAGAAACCTTGCTGAGCTATTTTTATTGCTACCGTTTGCTACTGACCTTTGCCAGTATACGGAGCATATTTTTAAAGTTAATGGTCATTGAAAAATCATAAATTCAATTTACTCTGGTCCTATTTGGAATATTGGGGGAAATACTTTGCTGTTTACAGTATTATGTCATAAAAAATAACCAGCTAATATTTAATCCAGTTTCCTCTTCAGCTCATGAGCACTCGTGCTTCAACACTTTTTGGTTGCTATTTATTTTTACACCCTGACAGCTTGTAGGGCTGGGCTGAGGGTCATTGCTGTTTCCTAAGAAAAAGCCATTAGAATAAAAAGCATAGTTGGCTTCCTCTGCTGGTGCTGTAATTCTCCATCTTGCATCCCAGGAATCCCTCTTGTTTAAAAAGCAATTATTTTTCTGTTGACTCGAGACTCTGTTTTTCTAAAACTGAAAAGGAAAATGCTTTAATTAAATACCTTGATCTCAGTAGTGTATATTTCAGCCTGCAGTTCAGAAGAAGTGAGCGACACCTATTTGAGCTAGCATTCACAGTCCGGTTGGCAGACGGTTCAGAGGTTAGATTTTTTTTCACGGCAGCATTACCAAGTAGGGACTTGAGCTCAAAAAGCCTTCCTTGATCATAAATCTTCTTTTATCTAAAGTTTATAATCAGTTACTAATCCTTGGCCCTGGGAGGCATAAAGCTTTTTTAGGTCAAGTTTTGGATCTGCCAACTGAAGAATGTGCACATTATAAAAAAGTTAAAATCAGCTCTTATAGTTGCTGAGTTTTCCCTCGTGTCTCTTTTTCCCACACTCTATTCACCTAAAAACAGACAATACACAGCAGCATCTCTTGGGCTGTGCTTTGACCATTATGGTCTTACAGCTTTTCTGGGAATGCGCAATACCCAGTATGCTCTCCCTCTTTTTTTATGGTATCTGATGAGTGCTTATACTATATGTCACTAAGTGGTACTAAGCGCCAGAATAGATACAAGCTAATCAGGTTGGACACGGTCCATGTCCCACGTGGGGCTCACAGTTCCCATTTTACAGATGAGGTTACTGAGGCACAGATAAGTTAAGTGACTTGTCCAAGGTCACAGAGCAGAGAAGTGATGGAGCTGGGCTCAGAGCTCAGCTCTTTCTGACTCCCATTCTCTATCCACTGGGCCATGTTGCTTCTCTGGCATTTTGAATCCAGAGCGAAGCACTCCCTGGGACTTCAAGGACAGAAAGGGCAGTAGGAATTGGTCAGAACTCTGAACGCCTTAGTTTGTTTGGAACTTGCAGTTGGGCCTTGTTTCTGTTCTCAATATTCCAGCTAATCATTTAAAAGCTCCTTGTGGGCAGGGCAAGTGTCTGTCAATTCTGTATTATACTCTCTCAAGCTCTGAGTCCAGTGCTCTGCACCAAGTAAATGCTTAATGCCAGTGATGATAAGGCAATAACACTTTTCATCAGACTCTTGGCTTCACTTTTTTCCCCTAGCTTTTCAAATGAGGTAGCTCATGGGAGAAAGCTGACAGGCACCCATGGAATGGGAGTGTCTCATCCTGCTAGACTGTAAGCTCCTTGAGGGCAGGGAAAGTGTCTGTCAATTCTGTATTGTACTCTCTCAAGCTCTGAGTACAGTGCTCTGCACACAGTAAATGCTTAATGCCATTGATGATAAGGCAATACGCTTTTCATCAGACTCTTGGCTTCCCTTTTTTCCCCCTAGCTCTTCAAATGAGGTAACACATGGGAGAAGTCAGCTGACAGGCACCCATGGAATGGGAGTGTCTCATCCTTCTAGACTGTAAGCTCATTGTGGGCAGCGAATGTGTCTGTTTATTGTGTATTGTACTCTCGCAAGCACCTGGTATACTGCTGTGTACACAGTCAGTGCTCAGTAAAGCCGATTGAATGAGTGAGTGGCCAGTCATGGTGTTGGGAAGATAGAGTTGAGCAGACACTGCAGTGAGTTGATCAGGCTGGGGAGAAGGAGGTTGGGACAGAGAGGATGAGGTGGCTGACTTTTCTCCCAGACCTGTCATTCCCTTACCTTTTCCTGGCTATCCACTGTTACCCTTCCGTCTTGGCAACCACCGATGCTCCCTTTCTTCTCAGTGATGATGTCTGGGGTGTATCCTCCCAAGAGGGACCATCTTTTATGCACCTCTTGCAATCTACTTGTCTCACAGAGGTGGCAAAGGTGAATGAAATAATGCTGGTAAAGTATTATGTGCTTTTAAAAAATGTTTTTCTTTTGTTCCCTTTTTTACTACGGCATTTGTTAAGCGTTTACTATGTGTCAGGAACTGTATTAAATGCTGGGCGTCGATACAAGATAATAAGGTTGGACACAGTCCCTGTCCCTCATTGGGCTCACGGTCTTAATCCTCATTTTACAGATGAGGTAACTGAGGCACAGTGAAGTGACTTAAGGTCACACAGCAGAAGAGTGACAGAGCTGGGATTAGAACTCAGGTCCTTCAAATTTCCAGGTCCAGCTCTATCCAGTGGGCCACACAGCTTCTCTGCTTGTGCTTCTGTGAGAAAGGTGCTCTATTCAGCCAAGACATTCTGAAGAAAAATGAGGTGGTGATTCTTTTTTTTTTTTTCATAAAGCCTTTTGACAGGCCTATTCTTAATGTTAATTGGGGATATATCCATTCAGGTCAAGGACACATCATCTAGCACAACCCCTGTGTGGCCATTTTGCCAGCTGAATATGAAGAGGTGATGCAAACAGGAGCTATCAGAAGAGATTAATAGAGGAAGAATTCCAACCCCTATTTATGAATAGATTTTTAGGGTTAGCCCCAAATCCATCCTCAGTCTCACCCCTCACCCGTCCCCCAGCCCCACAGCACTTATGTTCATAACCATCTTTATTTAATTTTAATATCTATTTACTCCTCTAGTCCAAATCATCTATATCTACTCTTTTGTATTGTGCTCTCCAAAACACTGTAGTATAGTACTTATCGCACAGAAAGTGCTCACTAAATACCAGTGATTGATCACTGCGTTGATATAATATAATGTGTTGATCTGTGCGAAGCACTGACCTAAGTGCTGGGATAAACATAAGAAAAATAGACATAGTCCCTCACCCCACTCCAGCTGGAGCTCACGATTGAAATGGGCATAAACAGATGGATAGAAAAATTGCAGTGGAAAGTAAAACACCGATAAATTACAAAATCAACAGAGATAACCCTGTGAAACAAAGTCGCTAAATAGGGATCTTGGAGGGAGTAGCCCTTAAAGTCCTCATGGCCGCGGGCATGGGCTGGATACAAAGCTGTGCGGTTTTCCCTGCCGATCTTGTTATGGTTTTGGGCCTCCTACCCGTGGCCAAGAGGCAGAGGCAGATGGCTGTCAGGACCCTTGTGGTCCCAGTGTCATGGGCAAAATTTTGTATTTTGCCCAGGGCAAAATTAAGTATTAATACCAGAGAGAAGAAAGAATGAGGGGAAATGGAGTAACGGCAGAACACCACTTTAGAGTGGTATAGAGAGAACAATGTTGTTTTCATCCGCCTTTTCTGTCCATTGTCTAATCTGTGGGTCTTCTGGAAAATGAAATGCTTTAGTGTTACTTGTGAAGAAAGATGACATTTAGAGAATCGCATGGTCAAGGGGAAAGATCACGGGCTTGGGAGTCAAAGACCTGCGTTCCAATTCCGACCCAGCCCCTTGCCTGCTGTGTAACCATAGATCAGTTACTTAACTTTCTCTATGCCTCAGCTCTCCTGGTGACATCTGTTGGAACTTCTTGCTCTTCAGAGTCACTGCCAGAATCAAAATAATTTTTGAGCTCTTTCAGATTTTACTGAATTGTACTGAACTTTGAAAAAGCATGCTGTTCATTCAGAAAAGGAGTAGCTTTGCTCAGGTTCAGATTAAGACAGATGACAGGGCAGTGGTCTCAGCGTTGAGGATGAAAGGGGAGAAAAGGTCCGGGCATGAACCACACACTGAGGCACAGGCAGGAGGGGCAGACGCACATCAATATCTGAGAACGGGGATGACGTGAGATGCCCACAGACGTAGGCACAGATGTAGACCCGCAAATTGTCAGATTAATCTCATGGAGGTGTCTTCTACACTGCAAACTCCAAGTGGGCAGGGAATGTGTCTGTTTTAGTATCGTACTCTCCCAAGAAAGAAATTATGGTATTTGTTACGCGCTTACTATGTGCAGAGCAGTGTTCTAAGCGCTGGGGTAGATACAGGGTAATCAGATTGTCCCACGTGGGGCTCACATTTTTTTTTAATCCCCATTTTTACAGATGAGGTAACTGAGGCCCAGAGAAGTTGTCACTCGCCCAGGGTCACACAGCAGACAAGTGGCAGAGTTAGGATTAGAACCCATGACCTCTGACTCCCAAGCCCGGACTCTTTCCACCGAGCCACGCTGCTTCTCTAGGCTTAGTACAAGGGCTTAGTAATAATAATAATAATAATAATAATAATTATAATGGTGGTATTTGTTAAGTGCTTACTATGTGCCACGCACTGTTCTAAGCGCTGGGGTAGATACAAGGTAATCAGGGTGGCCCATGTGGGGCTCAGAGTCATAATCCCCATTTTACAGATGAGGTCACCGAGGCCCAGAGAAGTTAAGTGACTTGCCCAAAGTCACACAGCTGACAAGTGGCGGAGCTGGGATTAGAACCCATGACGTCTGACTCCCAAGCCCGGGCTCTTTCCACTGAGCCACACAGTGCTCTGCGCACGGTAAGCACTTAAATATGATTGACATCCAGACTCATAGAAACCATTGTATAGAACCAAGCACAAGGCTCTCTAGTGTCACAGAGAGATATGTTCCCACATCCTCTAGTTTTCTTCAATATCATCATCCTTGGTTGTCGTGTGCATGAGCGGGAAGAAAGGCCATCGAGCAGGATTGTGTTAAAGCTTCAGAACCCCGGTCGTTTCTATGTGGGGGATGAGAAGCGCCTTTGGCGCCCACGGTTTTTTTGCTCCGAAGTCCCTCTTGACCCAGGCACCTCTCAGACTCCAGCTCAGTGCCTCTGCATTTTTAACCTTGTCCGCCTCCACCCTCTGGTGTGGCCCGAGGCAGTTGTCTCATTCTCCATCTGAAGCCAGCCCTCTGTGTGTCTGTGAGCTACGTTCCTAAGAAAACTGACCCACTTGGTCCTGTTATTCATCTATCAGAGTGACAAGCCGCCAAACCCGTATACATCAAAAGTCCCTGCCACTGCCTCGTTAGAGTTGTACAACTCTTTCTGTGGAAATGATTTCCGAAAAATCTTGTTTAAAACTAAAAATGTGTTTCCTCCATCTCTTTAATGGGTGTAATGGATAAATGCAATCAATGGTATGTATTTATTGAGCCCCTACTGTGTACAGAATCCAAGTTCTTTGAAATGTGCCTTCATAATAAAAGAGGTCTTGCTTGTCTAAGCCCTTATTTCTTCTTCTCCCACTCTCTTCTGTCACCTGATCTGCTCCCTTTATTCACCCCACTCTCAGCCCCACAACACTTTTGTACATATCTGTAATTTATTGATATTAATGCCCGTTTCCCCCTCTAGACTGTAAGCTCCTTGAGGGCAGGGAACGTGTCTACCGATTCTGTGGCATTGGCCTCTCCCACTCAGTACAGTGCTCCGCACACAATAAGTGCTCAATAAATACGATCGATCGATCACTACTTCCTGAGCACTTTGAAACTCACTTCATCTCCACAGCAATTTGGTACATATCCTTATACTCTGCAGTTTCCTCTGTCATTTGTTTTCGCGTCTGTCTGCCTCTTTACACTGTAAGCTCTTTGAGAGCAGGGATCATGTCCACCAACTCTGTTGCATTATACTATTTCACATGCTTAGCACAGTGCTTTGCACACAATAAACACTCAGTAAATATCACTGATCAAACTGGATAGCTCTGATATGTGCGAAAGATTGTATTTATCCACATGTGTGTCCCCCAACTAATTCTTAGTTAATTATTTATAAATTACATTTTGTAATAGAGACGTGGGGCTGCCTTAATAATTTCCAACTTGAACATTTTTTGGCTCAAATAAGGAATCAGAATCTATGGAATTTACTCCTGGCTTTTTCTGGATTTTATTTCTCCAAGCGTCTGTTTTAGATATCGTAGTATTATACAGCCTCTATTTTTCTTTATATCTTTTTTGGCCTAGATACATTGAAAGTGAAGACTAGGAGCATGGCCATTACTACACCGTTGTAATAAATTTACCAAGATGTGAAGTGACAGGAGGAAAATAGCATTACACGAGTACTATAGAACTAAGTTATAGTTGTCAGCCTAGCATTGAGGCCTTTCATTTTACTTTTGTTGCTCAAGGCTTTCTGTCCTCCCAATAACTCAAATTCTAAATGAGTTCTTTACGTTTGCATAATTTAACATATTTCTAGTCTTCAAAAATAAAGGACAACTCTCACTACAGATTTTCATCTCTTGCACATAGATATGTGTATAGAGGATGCATTCATGGATGAGTTGGAAAATCTTTCTTCTGTGCTTTGCCTAGGCCACGGACATTCGAATACTGTGTTCACTTTGTTCACCACACATTAAAAAGCTCGTTTAGAAATCGGAGATGATTCAGAAAAGAAAACCAAATGTGATTCAAAGGGAGAGATAAAGGTATTACGGAGAAAGGCTAAAGAAAGAGGCTGAGCTATTGATCCTGGAAAAGAGAAATGTGAAGAGGTGGTGTAATCCTCGCCCTCAACGAGGGTTACTGGAAAGAGCATGGCACTGGGAGTTGGAACGAGAGGAAGTGACTTGCAATAGGACATAATTTAGTAAAATATGGAAGAGAGAATTTATTAATTGTGAAGGGGATAAAAAATAAAAACAGTCTACAAAGGAAACCAGCATGGTCTAGTGGAAAGAGTACAGGCTTAGAAATCAGAGGATCTGGGTTTTAATCCCAGATCCACCATTAATCTTCTGTGTGACCTTGGGGCAGTCAGTATCTTTCTGTGCCTCAGTTCCCTCTTGTGCAAAATGGGGATTCAATACTTGTTCTTCACTCAGACTGTGAACTCCACATGGGGCAGGAACCGTGGCCGACCTCATTATCTTGTTCAGTTCTTGGCACGTAATGAGCACTTTATTAATAAAACTACTTATTTTGTTTTGTATTTTTCATATATTAGACTGTTCAAAAAGATCAGCCTTAACTCTTTACTTGTCAGAAAGAGGTGGCTAGATTTTTTTATGGTATTTGTTAAACACTTATTGTGTGTCAGCACTATACTAAACACTGGGGTAGATACAAAGTAATTGGGTTGAGCACAGTCCCTGTCCCACATAGGGCTCACAGACTTAATCTCCATGTTGCAGATGAGGTAACTGAGGCACAGGGAAGTTAAGTCACATGTCTTAGGTCACACAGCAGACAGGTGGCAGAGTTGGGATTAGAGCACAGGTCCTCTGACTCCCAAACTCATGCTCTTTCCACTGGGCCACACTGCTTCTCGTGGCCTCGAGTGTTCGTAATTTGCCGATATCATCATATGATCATACTGATCATGCTTCAGGGATTGGAGGATCTGAAGAAAAGGATTGGGGAGCAGGAATTCATCTTTTTACCAGTTTTAAACCTAGTTACATTATCACTCTATTTTAACACTAAGCAACATCCTCCAGTCAGTCAGTCAATCTAACAGTAGTATTTAGTGAGTTCCTACGATGTGCAGTGTGTGCTCTGTGTTTGGGAGACCACAAAGGAGATCAAAATTTGCGCCCTCCAGGAGCTTAGGATCTAAAGTGGAAGATCGATACAAAATTATTTACAGGTGGGCAAAAGATAGATGGGTAGGTGAATAATGGCAGTAGAAATGGACATATATAAAATTGCTTCGGGTGACTGAGTGCCGATATGGGAATCGGATGGCTGTGTCATGGGGAGAAGATGGGTCAATTGGCAAAAATAGCCAACTCCCAGGAATGCAGGGTGATTGGATCCAGATCCTGGGTGACATCTGACCTTGGGATGACATGTTTGGGCACCTCTGACCGCTTCCCAGGATCTTGGTTCCCTTATGCTCAGACCCAAACAGGAGGCAGATTAACTTGACCCCAGTTGGATCACCCATGCCTTCAGGAGAAGAAAGGGAAGTTGATGAGTGTTTGGTTCCCTGCTTTATCTGAAGATTTGGATATCTGAACATTTGAATATCTCCTATTCGGATAGCAAGGGCTCCTGAAATATGAAAATCCGAGGCTAGCTAATTATTAATAGGGGCCTTTATGCCAAACACAACAATAATCTCAGTGTTTGAGTTACATCTTAGCACCTTTCCATCAGAACCCATGATTCTTATTCTCTCTCCCTTTCCGATTGCCCTTTGACTCTGTCTTTTTCTCTGCCACTATATATCCTGTCTGCCAAACTCCTCTTCAGGACCCTCTATCTCTGCTGGTCCTTGTCTGCCTTGTGTGTGTGCGCGCGTGCGCATCTGTGACCCTGTTTATTTCTCTGTTCCTTATAGGCCTATGGGTATCGTACTGTGTGGCCCAGCATGCTTTTCTGGTAGTTGCAGGTGGCGGAGGCTCCCATCAGCTTTAAAGTACTCGGTGGGCTCTCCCCGCTCCTGCCTTGCCCCACTCATCTCCTATTACAACCCAACCTGCAACTTTGCTCCTCCAGCGCCAACTTAGTCGATCTCGTCAGTATCAACAGAGATCCCTTCATGTTCAGCCTCTGACCAAGAACCAACCCCCTTTCCCTTCAGCCCGCCACTCTGTCCAGCCTCAAAGCCTTATTAAAATCACACCTCCTCCAAGAGGCCTGCCCCGACTAAGCCCTCATCTCCTCTACTTCTGCGTCGCCTGTGCATCTGATCTCTACCCTTTAAGCACTTGATACTCGCCCCACTCTCAATCCCCAGTACTTAGGTACATATCCTTACCCTCTGTAATTAACACTGTCTGTATTGTTTCCAATGTCTGCCAGACCCTTTAGACTGTAAGTTCCTTGTACTGGTCTACCAATTCTTATCGTTTTTTCCCAAGTGCTTAATACAAAGCTCTGCACACAATGGGCTCTCAAACAATACGGTTGATTGATGGCCATCAGCAGGAGATCAGTAGTGGAAGAGATGCCAGAACGCTCCAGTGAGTATTAGGTTAGTTTGAGGGTAAGGAAGAATAAGAGCTGTGGTAAAGTGGGAATAAAGAGTGTATAAGTAGGAGAGAGCCCAATGACTGTCTTAAAGCCAATGGTCCTGAGGTTCTTCCTGATGCAGAGAGGACTGGGCAGCCGTTTTGTTTTTTAAGGACTAGGGAGAGGAATGCAGAATGATGCTTTAGAAAAATGATCCAGGTAGCAGATCTTACCATGGATTAGATTAGAAACAGGAAGACCACTAAAAAGGCTGATGCAAAATCCTAGCATAATCAATGGTATTAGAGTGCTTATTGTGCACAGAACATTATACTAAGCATAAGCTGGAAGTGATGTGGATCAAGCACTTGGTTAGCCAACAGCAGAAAATATTTGGATGTATGATCCTGGCTTCTGGAAGTTATGGCCAGCTTGATAGTGCTTGGGAGGTGTCGCAAATTGGTCTCTCCAGTCCATTCGGTTAACTCCTTCATCAGGATTATAACAGCACTGTATGTGGTGTGTGACAGGGGAAGACCCCGGTGGACTAAAACCCCACTTGTAATTTTTTTTTTTTGTCTTATGATGTCTGTTTTTTTATCCTTAGCCTGCATTTGATTGTGGCCCTGGGAAACATAAAGCAAGTCTGAACTCACAAGAGATCTTAATAGAAAAATCTATACAGATCTTTTGTATCTGTCATGTTATGTCAGTTACTCTGGGTTAAGGTGTGATGCTTCGTAGAGCTGTGGTGGTGTGTGCATTTATGTAGAGTCGAACATTTTTTTTCATTTTTTTTTTTTAAGAATTATTTCTAAAGTACATGATCCCATCATTTAACCTTCACCCTGGCAAAGAGACTGGGGAAACCGTAGTATCTATGTACATCTAC